>NC_065574.1:41015051-41615051 GCF_937616625.2 Mercurialis annua | reverse complement strand
TGATCGCACCCGTCACACCTTGCACGATCATCGTATATATCTGCTGCCTTGCAACTCATTCAACCAAAATAAAAACTATCTTTAAAAGTACGTTTTGGTCCCTGAACTTTTTCATATTTCCCGTTTAGTCCCTGCATTGCAATTCACCGGTGCTCGTTGCTCGTTCTGTTTACGCGATAGGCGATAATAATTAAAAAAATGCAGGCGCGGACCGCAAAAATGCAAAAAAGGGGTGCAACACGAGGACTTCCCAGGAGGTCACCCATCCTAGTACTGCTCTCGCCCAAGCACGTTTATCTTCGGAGTTCTGATGGGATCCGGTGCATTAGTGCTGGTATGATCGCACCCGTCACACCTTGCACGATCATCGTATATATCTGCTGCCTTGCAACTCATTCAACCAAAATAAAAACTATCTTTAAAAGTACGTTTTGGTCCCTGAACTTTTTCATATTTCCCGTTTAGTCCCTGCATTGCAATTCACCGGTGCTCGTTGCTCGTTCTGTTTACGCGATAGGCGATAATAATTAAAAAAATGCAGGCGCGGACCGCAAAAATGCAAAAAAGGGGTGCAACACGAGGACTTCCCAGGAGGTCACCCATCCTAGTACTGCTCTCGCCCAAGCACGTTTATCTTCGGAGTTCTGATGGGATCCGGTGCATTAGTGCTGGTATGATCGCACCCGTCACACCTTGCACGATCATCGTATATATCTGCTGCCTTGCAACTCATTCAACCAAAATAAAAACTATCTTTAAAAGTACGTTTTGGTCCCTGAACTTTTTCATATTTCCCGTTTAGTCCCTGCATTGCAATTCACCGGTGCTCGTTGCTCGTTACTCGTTTACGCGATAGGCGATAATAATTAAAAAAATGCAGGCGCGGACCGCAAAAATGCCAAAAAGGGGTGCAACACGAGGACTTCCCAGGAGGTCACCCATCCTAGTACTGCTCTCGCCCAAGCACGTTTAACTTCGGAGTTCTGATGGGATCCGGTGCATTAGTGCAGGTATGATCGCACCCGTCACACCTTGCACGATCATCGTATATATCTGCTGCCTTGCAACTCATTCAACCAAAATAAAAAATATCTTTAAAAGTACGTTTTGGTCCCTGAACTTTTTCATATTTCCCGTTTAGTCCCTGCATTGCAATTCACCGGTGCTCGTTACTCGTTCTGTTTACGCGATAGGCGATAATAATTAAAAAAATGCAGGCGCGGACCGCAAAAATGCCAAAAAGGGGTGCAACACGAGGACTTCCCAGGAGGTCACCCATCCTAGTACTGCTCTCGCCCAAGCACGTTTAACTTCGGAGTTCTGATGGGATCCGGTGCATTAGTGCCGGTATGATCGCACCCGTCACACCTTGCACGATTATCGTATATATCTGCTGCCTTGCAACTCATTCAACCAAAATAAAAACTATCTTTAAAAGTACGTTTTGGTCCCTGAACTTTTTCATATTTCCCGTTTAGTCCCTGCATTGCAATTCACCGGTGCTCGTTGCTCGTTCTGTTTACGCGATAGGCGATAATAATTAAAAAAATGCAGGCGCGGACCGCAAAAATGCAAAAAAGGGGTGCAACACGAGGACTTCCCAGGAGGTCACCCATCCTAGTACTGCTCTCGCCCAAGCACGTTTAACTTCGGAGTTCTGATGGGATCCGGTGCATTAGTGCTGGTATGATCGCACCCGTCACACCTTGCACGATCATCGTATATATCTGCTGCCTTGCAACTCATTCAACCAAAATAAAAAATATCTTTAAAAGTACGTTTTGGTCCCTGAACTTTTTCATATTTCCCGTTTAGTCCCTGCATTGCAATTCACCGGTGCTCGTTACTCGTTACTCGTTCTGTTTACGCGATAGGCGATAATAATTAAAAAAATGCAGGCGCGGACCGCAAAAATGCAAAAAAGGGGTGCAACACGAGGACTTCCCAGGAGGTCACCCATCCTAGTACTGCTCTCGCCCAAGCACGTTTTACTTCGGAGTTCTGATGGGATCCGGTGCATTAGTGCTGGTATGATCGCACCCGTCACACCTTGCACGATCATCGTATATATCTGCTGCCTTGCAACTCATTCAACCAAAATAAAAACTATCTTTAAAAGTACGTTTTGGTCCCTGAACTTTTTCATATTTCCCGTTTAGTCCCTGCATTGCAATTCACCGGTGCTCGTTGCTCGTTCTGTTTACGCGATAGGCGATAATAATTAAAAAAATGCAGGCGCGGACCGCAAAAATGCAAAAAAGGGGTGCAACACGAGGACTTCCCAGGAGGTCACCCATCCTAGTACTGCTCTCGCCCAAGCACGTTTAACTTCGGAGTTCTGATGGGATCCGGTGCATTAGTGCTGGTATGATCGCACCCGTCACACCTTGCACGATCATCGTATATATCTGCTGCCTTGCAACTCATTCAACCAAAATAAAAACTATCTTTAAAAGTACGTTTTGGTCCCTGAACTTTTTCATATTTCCCGTTTAGTCCCTGCATTGCAATTCACCGGTGCTCGTTGCTCGTTCTGTTTACGCGATAGGCGATAATAATTAAAAAAATGCAGGCGCGGACCGCAAAAATGCAAAAAAGGGGTGCAACACGAGGACTTCCCAGGAGGTCACCCATCCTAGTACTGCTCTCGCCCAAGCACGTTTAACTTCGGAGTTCTGATGGGATCCGGTGCATTAGTGCTGGTATGATCGCACCCGTCACACCTTGCACGATCATCGTATATATCTGCTGCCTTGCAACTCATTCAACCAAAATAAAAAATATCTTTAAAAGTACGTTTTGGTCCCTGAACTTTTTCATATTTCCCGTTTAGTCCCTGCATTGCAATTCACCGGTGCTCGTTGCTCGTTACTCGTTTACGCGATAGGCGATAATAATTAAAAAAATGCAGGCGCGGACCGCAAAAATGCCAAAAAGGGGTGCAACACGAGGACTTCCCAGGAGGTCACCCATCCTAGTACTGCTCTCGCCCAAGCACGTTTAACTTCGGAGTTCTGATGGGATCCGGTGCATTAGTGCAGGTATGATCGCACCCGTCACACCTTGCACGATCATCGTATATATCTGCTGCCTTGCAACTCATTCAACCAAAATAAAAAATATCTTTAAAAGTACGTTTTGGTCCCTGAACTTTTTCATATTTCCCGTTTAGTCCCTGCATTGCAATTCACCGGTGCTCGTTACTCGTTCTGTTTACGCGATAGGCGATAATAATTAAAAAAATGCAGGCGCGGACCGCAAAAATGCAAAAAAGGGGTGCAACACGAGGACTTCCCAGGAGGTCACCCATCCTAGTACTGCTCTCGCCCAAGCACGTTTAACTTCGGAGTTCTGATGGGATCCGGTGCATTAGTGCTGGTATGATCGCACCCGTCACACCTTGCACGATCATCGTATATATCTGCTGCCTTGCAACTCATTCAACCAAAATAAAAAATATCTTTAAAAGTACGTTTTGGTCCCTGAACTTTTTCATATTTCCCGTTTAGTCCCTGCATTGCAATTCACCGGTGCTCGTTACTCGTTACTCGTTCTGTTTACGCGATAGGCGATAATAATTAAAAAAATGCAGGCGCGGACCGCAAAAATGCAAAAAAGGGGTGCAACACGAGGACTTCCCAGGAGGTCACCCATCCTAGTACTGCTCTCGCCCAAGCACGTTTAACTTCGGAGTTCTGATGGGATCCGGTGCATTAGTGCTGGTATGATCGCACCCGTCACACCTTGCACGATCATCGTATATATCTGCTGCCTTGCAACTCATTCAACCAAAATAAAAACTATCTTTAAAAGTACGTTTTGGTCCCTGAACTTTTTCATATTTCCCGTTTAGTCCCTGCATTGCAATTCACCGATGCTCGTTGCTCGTTACTCGTTTACGCGATAGGCGATAATAATTAAAAAAATGCAGGCGCGGACCGCAAAAATGCCAAAAAGGGGTGCAACACGAGGACTTCCCAGGAGGTCACCCATCCTAGTACTGCTCTCGCCCAAGCACGTTTAACTTCGGAGTTCTGATGGGATCCGGTGCATTAGTGCAGGTATGATCGCACCCGTCACACCTTGCACGATCATCGTATATATCTGCTGCCTTGCAACTCATTCAACCAAAATAAAAAATATCTTTAAAAGTACGTTTTGGTCCCTGAACTTTTTCATATTTCCCGTTTAGTCCCTGCATTGCAATTCACCGGTGCTCGTTACTCGTTCTGTTTACGCGATAGGCGATAATAATTAAAAAAATGCAGGCGCGGACCGCAAAAATGCCAAAAAGGGGTGCAACACGAGGACTTCCCAGGAGGTCACCCATCCTAGTACTGCTCTCGCCCAAGCACGTTTAGCTTCGGAGTTCTGATGGGATCCGGTGCATTAGTGCCGGTATGATCGCACCCGTCACACCTTGCACGATCATCGTATATATCTGCTGCCTTGCAACTCATTCAACCAAAATAAAAACTATCTTTAAAAGTACGTTTTGGTCCCTGAACTTTTTCATATTTCCCGTTTAGTCCCTGCATTGCAATTCACCGGTGCTCGTTGCTCGTTCTGTTTACGCGATAGGCGATAATAATTAAAAAAATGCAGGCGCGGACCGCAAAAATGCAAAAAAGGGGTGCAACACGAGGACTTCCCAGGAGGTCACCCATCCTAGTACTGCTCTCGCCCAAGCACGTTTAACTTCGGAGTTCTGATGGGATCCGGTGCATTAGTGCCGGTATGATCGCACCCGTCACACCTTGCACGATTATCGTATATATCTGCTGCCTTGCAACTCATTCAACCAAAATAAAAACTATCTTTAAAAGTACGTTTTGGTCCCTGAACTTTTTCATATTTCCCGTTTAGTCCCTGCATTGCAATTCACCGGTGCTCGTTGCTCGTTCTGTTTACGCGATAGGCGATAATAATTAAAAAAATGCAGGCGCGGACCGCAAAAATGCAAAAAAGGGGTGCAACACGAGGACTTCCCAGGAGGTCACCCATCCTAGTACTGCTCTCGCCCAAGCACGTTTAACTTCGGAGTTCTGATGGGATCCGGTGCATTAGTGCTGGTATGATCGCACCCGTCACACCTTGCACGATCATCGTATATATCTGCTGCCTTGCAACTCATTCAACCAAAATAAAAACTATCTTTAAAAGTACGTTTTGGTCCCTGAACTTTTTCATATTTCCCGTTTAGTCCCTGCATTGCAATTCACCGGTGCTCGTTACTCGTTCTGTTTACGCGATAGGCGATAATAATTAAAAAAATGCAGGCGCGGACCGCAAAAATGCAAAAAAGGGGTGCAACACGAGGACTTCCCAGGAGGTCACCCATCCTAGTACTGCTCTCGCCCAAGCACGTTTATCTTCGGAGTTCTGATGGGATCCGGTGCATTAGTGCTGGTATGATCGCACCCGTCACACCTTGCACGATCATCGTATATATCTGCTGCCTTGCAACTCATTCAACCAAAATAAAAAATATCTTTAAAAGTACGTTTTGGTCCCTGAACTTTTTCATATTTCCCGTTTAGTCCCTGCATTGCAATTCACCGGTGCTCGTTTCTCGTTACTCGTTCTGTTTACGCGATAGGCGATAATAATTAAAAAAATGCAGGCGCGGACCGCAAAAATGCAAAAAAGGGGTGCAACACGAGGACTTCCCAGGAGGTCACCCATCCTAGTACTGCTCTCGCCCAAGCACGTTTAACTTCGGAGTTCTGATGGGATCCGGTGCATTAGTGCTGGTATGATCGCACCCGTCACACCTTGCACGATCATCGTATATATCTGCTGCCTTGCAACTCATTCAACCAAAATAAAAACTATCTTTAAAAGTACGTTTTGGTCCCTGAACTTTTTCATATTTCCCGTTTAGTCCCTGCATTGCAATTCACCGGTGCTCGTTGCTCGTTCTGTTTACGCGATAGGCGATAATAATTAAAAAAATGCAGGCGCGGACCGCAAAAATGCAAAAAAGGGGTGCAACACGAGGACTTCCCAGGAGGTCACCCATCCTAGTACTGCTCTCGCCCAAGCACGTTTAACTTCGGAGTTCTGATGGGATCCGGTGCATTAGTGCTGGTATGATCGCACCCGTCACACCTTGCACGATCATCTTATATATCTGCTGCCTTGCAACTCATTCAACCAAAATAAAAACTATCTTTAAAAGTACGTTTTGGTCCCTGAACTTTTTCATATTTCCCGTTTAGTCCCTGCATTGCAATTCACCGGTGCTCGTTACTCGTTCTGTTTACGCGATAGGCGATAATAATTAAAAAAATGCAGGCGCGGACCGCAAAAATGCAAAAAAGGGGTGCAACACGAGGACTTCCCAGGAGGTCACCCATCCTAGTACTGCTCTCGCCCAAGCACGTTTATCTTCGGAGTTCTGATGGGATCCGGTGCATTAGTGCTGGTATGATCGCACCCGTCACACCTTGCACGATCATCGTATATATCTGCTGCCTTGCAACTCATTCAACCAAAATAAAAAATATCTTTAAAAGTACGTTTTGGTCCCTGAACTTTTTCATATTTCCCGTTTAGTCCCTGCATTGCAATTCACCGGTGCTCGTTACTCGTTACTCGTTCTGTTTACGCGATAGGCGATAATAATTAAAAAAATGCAGGCGCGGACCGCAAAAATGCAAAAAAGGGGTGCAACACGAGGACTTCCCAGGAGGTCACCCATCCTAGTACTGCTCTCGCCCAAGCACGTTTAACTTCGGAGTTCTGATGGGATCCGGTGCATTAGTGCTGGTATGATCGCACCCGTCACACCTTGCACGATCATCGTATATATCTGCTGCCTTGCAACTCATTCAACCAAAATAAAAACTATCTTTAAAAGTACGTTTTGGTCCCTGAACTTTTTCATATTTCCCGTTTAGTCCCTGCATTGCAATTCACCGGTGCTCGTTACTCGTTCTGTTTACGCGATAGGCGATAATAATTAAAAAAATGCAGGCGCGGACCGCAAAAATGCCAAAAAGGGGTGCAACACGAGGACTTCCCAGGAGGTCACCCATCCTAGTACTGCTCTCGCCCAAGCACGTTTAGCTTCGGAGTTCTGATGGGATCCGGTGCATTAGTGCCGGTATGATCGCACCCGTCACACCTTGCACGATCATCGTATATATCTGCTGCCTTGCAACTCATTCAACCAAAATAAAAACTATCTTTAAAAGTACGTTTTGGTCCCTGAACTTTTTCATATTTCCCGTTTAGTCCCTGCATTGCAATTCACCGGTGCTCGTTGCTCGTTCTGTTTACGCGATAGGCGATAATAATTAAAAAAATGCAGGCGCGGACCGCAAAAATGCAAAAAAGGGGTGCAACACGAGGACTTCCCAGGAGGTCACCCATCCTAGTACTGCTCTCGCCCAAGCACGTTTAACTTCGGAGTTCTGATGGGATCCGGTGCATTAGTGCCGGTATGATCGCACCCGTCACACCTTGCACGATTATCGTATATATCTGCTGCCTTGCAACTCATTCAACCAAAATAAAAACTATCTTTAAAAGTACGTTTTGGTCCCTGAACTTTTTCATATTTCCCGTTTAGTCCCTGCATTGCAATTCACCGGTGCTCGTTGCTCGTTCTGTTTACGCGATAGGCGATAATAATTAAAAAAATGCAGGCGCGGACCGCAAAAATGCAAAAAAGGGGTGCAACACGAGGACTTCCCAGGAGGTCACCCATCCTAGTACTGCTCTCGCCCAAGCACGTTTAACTTCGGAGTTCTGATGGGATCCGGTGCATTAGTGCTGGTATGATCGCACCCGTCACACCTTGCACGATCATCGTATATATCTGCTGCCTTGCAACTCATTCAACCAAAATAAAAACTATCTTTAAAAGTACGTTTTGGTCCCTGAACTTTTTCATATTTCCCGTTTAGTCCCTGCATTGCAATTCACCGGTGCTCGTTACTCGTTCTGTTTACGCGATAGGCGATAATAATTAAAAAAATGCAGGCGCGGACCGCAAAAATGCAAAAAAGGGGTGCAACACGAGGACTTCCCAGGAGGTCACCCATCCTAGTACTGCTCTCGCCCAAGCACGTTTATCTTCGGAGTTCTGATGGGATCCGGTGCATTAGTGCTGGTATGATCGCACCCGTCACACCTTGCACGATCATCGTATATATCTGCTGCCTTGCAACTCATTCAACCAAAATAAAAAATATCTTTAAAAGTACGTTTTGGTCCCTGAACTTTTTCATATTTCCCGTTTAGTCCCTGCATTGCAATTCACCGGTGCTCGTTACTCGTTACTCGTTCTGTTTACGCGATAGGCGATAATAATTAAAAAAATGCAGGCGCGGACCGCAAAAATGCAAAAAAGGGGTGCAACACGAGGACTTCCCAGGAGGTCACCCATCCTAGTACTGCTCTCGCCCAAGCACGTTTAACTTCGGAGTTCTGATGGGATCCGGTGCATTAGTGCTGGTATGATCGCACCCGTCACACCTTGCACGATCATCGTATATATCTGCTGCCTTGCAACTCATTCAACCAAAATAAAAACTATCTTTAAATGTACGTTTTGGTCCCTGAACTTTTTCATATTTCCCGTTTAGTCCCTGCATTGCAATTCACCGGTGCTCGTTGCTCGTTACTCGTTTACGCGATAGGCGATAATAATTAAAAAAATGCAGGCGCGGACCGCAAAAATGCCAAATAGGGGTGCAACACGAGGACTTCCCAGGAGGTCACCCATCCTAGTACTGCTCTCGCCCAAGCACGTTTAACTTCGGAGTTCTGATGGGATCCGGTGCATTAGTGCAGGTATGATCGCACCCGTCACACCTTGCACGATCATCGTATATATCTGCTGCCTTGCAACTCATTCAACCAAAATAAAAAATATCTTTAAAAGTACGTTTTGGTCCCTGAACTTTTTCATATTTCCCGTTTAGTCCCTGCATTGCAATTCACCGGTGCTCGTTACTCGTTCTGTTTACGCGATAGGCGATAATAATTAAAAAAATGCAGGCGCGGACCGCAAAAATGCAAAAAAGGGGTGCAACACGAGGACTTCCCAGGAGGTCACCCATCCTAGTACTGCTCTCGCCCAAGCACGTTTAACTTCGGAGTTCTGATGGGATCCGGTGCATTAGTGCTGGTATGATCGCACCCGTCACACCTTGCACGATCATCGTATATATCTGCTGCCTTGCAACTCATTCAACCAAAATAAAAACTATCTTTAAAAGTACGTTTTGGTCCCTGAACTTTTTCATATTTCCCGTTTAGTCCCTGCATTGCAATTCACCGGTGCTCGTTACTCGTTCTGTTTACGCGATAGGCGATAATAATTAAAAAAATGCAGGCGCGGACCGCAAAAATGCAAAAAAGGGGTGCAACACGAGGACTTCCCAGGAGGTCACCCATCCTAGTACTGCTCTCGCCCAAGCACGTTTATCTTCGGAGTTCTGATGGGATCCGGTGCATTAGTGCTGGTATGATCGCACCCGTCACACCTTGCACGATCATCGTATATATCTGCTGCCTTGCAACTCATTCAACCAAAATAAAAAATATCTTTAAAAGTACGTTTTGGTCCCTGAACTTTTTCATATTTCCCGTTTAGTCCCTGCATTGCAATTCACCGGTGCTCGTTACTCGTTACTCGTTCTGTTTACGCGATAGGCGATAATAATTAAAAAAATGCAGGCGCGGACCGCAAAAATGCAAAAAAGGGGTGCAACACGAGGACTTCCCAGGAGGTCACCCATCCTAGTACTGCTCTCGCCCAAGCACGTTTAACTTCGGAGTTCTGATGGGATCCGGTGCATTAGTGCTGGTATGATCGCACCCGTCACACCTTGCACGATCATCGTATATATCTGCTGCCTTGCAACTCATTCAACCAAAATAAAAAATATCTTTAAAAGTACGTTTTGGTCCCTGAACTTTTTCATATTTCCCGTTTAGTCCCTGCATTGCAATTCACCGGTGCTCGTTACTCGTTCTGTTTACGCGATAGGCGATAATAATTAAAAAAATGCAGGCGCGGACCGCAAAAATGCCAAAAAGGGGTGCAACACGAGGACTTCCCAGGAGGTCACCCATCCTAGTACTGCTCTCGCCCAAGCACGTTTAACTTCGGAGTTCTGATGGGATCCGGTGCATTAGTGCCGGTATGATCGCACCCGTCACACCTTGCACGATCATCGTATATATCTGCTGCCTTGCAACTCATTCAACCAAAATAAAAACTATCTTTAAAAGTACGTTTTGGTCCCTGAACTTTTTCATATTTCCCGTTTAGTCCCTGCATTGCAATTCACCGGTGCTCGTTGCTCGTTCTGTTTACGCGATAGGCGATAATAATTAAAAAAATGCAGGCGCGGACCGCAAAAATGCAAAAAAGGGGTGCAACACGAGGACTTCCCAGGAGGTCACCCATCCTAGTACTGCTCTCGCCCAAGCACGTTTAACTTCGGAGTTCTGATGGGATCCGGTGCATTAGTGCCGGTATGATCGCACCCGTCACACCTTGCACGATTATCGTATATATCTGCTGCCTTGCAACTCATTCAACCAAAATAAAAACTATCTTTAAAAGTACGTTTTGGTCCCTGAACTTTTTCATATTTCCCGTTTAGTCCCTGCATTGCAATTCACCGGTGCTCGTTGCTCGTTCTGTTTACGCGATAGGCGATAATAATTAAAAAAATGCAGGCGCGGACCGCAAAAATGCCAAAAAGGGGTGCAACACGAGGACTTCCCAGGAGGTCACCCATCCTAGTACTGCTCTCGCCCAAGCACGTTTAACTTCGGAGTTCTGATGGGATCCGGTGCATTAGTGCTGGTATGATCGCACCCGTCACACCTTGCACGATCATCGTATATATCTGCTGCCTTGCAACTCATTCAACCAAAATAAAAAATATCTTTAAAAGTACGTTTTGGTCCCTGAACTTTTTCATATTTCCCGTTTAGTCCCTGCATTGCAATTCACCGGTGCTCGTTACTCGTTACTCGTTCTGTTTACGCGATAGGCGATAATAATTAAAAAAATGCAGGCGCGGACCGCAAAAATGCAAAAAAGGGGTGCAACACGAGGACTTCCCAGGAGGTCACCCATCCTAGTACTGCTCTCGCCCAAGCACGTTTAACTTCGGAGTTCTGATGGGATCCGGTGCATTAGTGCTGGTATGATCGCACCCGTCACACCTTGCACGATCATCGTATATATCTGCTGCCTTGCAACTCATTCAACCAAAATAAAAACTATCTTTAAAAGTACGTTTTGGTCCCTGAACTTTTTATATTTCCCGTTTAGTCCCTGCATTGCAATTCACCGGTGCTCGTTGCTCGTTCTGTTTACGCGATAGGCGATAATAATTAAAAAAATGCAGGCGCGGACCGCAAAAATGCAAAAAAGGGGTGCAACACGAGGACTTCCCAGGAGGTCACCCATCCTAGTACTGCTCTCGCCCAAGCACGTTTAACTTCGGAGTTCTGATGGGATCCGGTGCATTAGTGCTGGTATGATCGCACCCGTCACACCTTGCACGATCATCGTATATATCTGCTGCCTTGCAACTCATTCAACCAAAATAAAAACTATCTTTAAAAGTACGTTTTGGTCCCTGAACTTTTTCATATTTCCCGTTTAGTCCCTGCATTGCAATTCACCGGTGCTCGTTACTCGTTCTGTTTACGCGATAGGCGATAATAATTAAAAAAATGCAGGCGCGGACCGCAAAAATGCCAAAAAGGGGTGCAACACGAGGACTTCCCAGGAGGTCACCCATCCTAGTACTGCTCTCGCCCAAGCACGTTTAACTTCGGAGTTCTGATGGGATCCGGTGCATTAGTGCCGGTATGATCGCACCCGTCACACCTTGCACGATCATCGTATATATCTGCTGCCTTGCAACTCATTCAACCAAAATAAAAACTATCTTTAAAAGTACGTTTTGGTCCCTGAACTTTTTCATATTTCCCGTTTAGTCCCTGCATTGCAATTCACCGGTGCTCGTTGCTCGTTCTGTTTACGCGATAGGCGATAATAATTAAAAAAATGCAGGCGCGGACCGCAAAAATGCAAAAAAGGGGTGCAACACGAGGACTTCCCAGGAGGTCACCCATCCTAGTACTGCTCTCGCCCAAGCACGTTTAACTTCGGAGTTCTGATGGGATCCGGTGCATTAGTGCCGGTATGATCGCACCCGTCACACCTTGCACGATTATCGTATATATCTGCTGCCTTGCAACTCATTCAACCAAAATAAAAACTATCTTTAAAAGTACGTTTTGGTCCCTGAACTTTTTCATATTTCCCGTTTAGTCCCTGCATTGCAATTCACCGGTGCTCGTTGCTCGTTCTGTTTACGCGAGAGGCGATAATAATTAAAAAAATGCAGGCGCGGACCGCAAAAATGCAAAAAAGGGGTGCAACACGAGGACTTCCCAGGAGGTCACCCATCCTAGTACTGCTCTCGCCCAAGCACGTTTAACTTCGGAGTTCTGATGGGATCCGGTGCATTAGTGCTGGTATGATCGCACCCGTCACACCTTGCACGATCATCGTATATATCTGCTGCCTTGCAACTCATTCAACCAAAATAAAAAATATCTTTAAAAGTACGTTTTGGTCCCTGAACTTTTTCATATTTCCCGTTTAGTCCCTGCATTGCAATTCACCGGTGCTCGTTACTCGTTACTCGTTCTGTTTACGCGATAGGCGATAATAATTAAAAAAATGCAGGCGCGGACCGCAAAAATGCAAAAAAGGGGTGCAACACGAGGACTTCCCAGGAGGTCACCCATCCTAGTACTGCTCTCGCCCAAGCACGTTTAACTTCGGAGTTCTGATGGGATCCGGTGCATTAGTGCTGGTATGATCGCACCCGTCACACCTTGCACGATCATCGTATATATCTGCTGCCTTGCAACTCATTCAACCAAAATAAAAACTATCTTTAAAAGTACGTTTTGGTCCCTGAACTTTTTATATTTCCCGTTTAGTCCCTGCATTGCAATTCACCGGTGCTCGTTGCTCGTTCTGTTTACGCGATAGGCGATAATAATTAAAAAAATGCAGGCGCGGACCGCAAAAATGCAAAAAAGGGGTGCAACACGAGGACTTCCCAGGAGGTCACCCATCCTAGTACTGCTCTCGCCCAAGCACGTTTAACTTCGGAGTTCTGATGGGATCCGGTGCATTAGTGCTGGTATGATCGCACCCGTCACACCTTGCACGATCATCGTATATATCTGCTGCCTTGCAACTCATTCAACCAAAATAAAAACTATCTTTAAAAGTACGTTTTGGTCCCTGAACTTTTTCATATTTCCCGTTTAGTCCCTGCATTGCAATTCACCGGTGCTCGTTGCTCGTTCTGTTTACGCGATAGGCGATAATAATTAAAAAAATGCAGGCGCGGACCGCAAAAATGCAAAAAAGGGGTGCAACACGAGGACTTCCCAGGAGGTCACCCATCCTAGTACTGCTCTCGCCCAAGCACGTTTAACTTCGGAGTTCTGATGGGATCCGGTGCATTAGTGCTGGTATGATCGCACCCGTCACACCTTGCACGATCATCGTATATATCTGCTGCCTTGCAACTCATTCAACCAAAATAAAAACTATCTTTAAAAGTACGTTTTGGTCCCTGAACTTTTTCATATTTCCCGTTTAGTCCCTGCATTGCAATTCACCGGTGCTCGTGACTCGTTCTGTTTACGCGATAGGCGATAATAATTAAAAAAATGCAGGCGCGGACCGCAAAAATGCAAAAAAGGGGTGCAACACGAGGACTTCCCAGGAGGTCACCCATCCTAGTACTGCTCTCGCCCAAGCACGTTTAACTTCGGAGTTCTGATGGGATCCGGTGCATTAGTGCTGGTATGATCGCACCCGTCACACCTTGCACGATCATCGTATATATCTGCTGCCTTGCAACTCATTCAACCAAAATAAAAACTATCTTTAAAAGTACGTTTTGGTCCCTGAACTTTTTCATATTTCCCGTTTAGTCCCTGCATTGCAATTCACCGGTGCTCGTTGCTCGTTACTCGTTTACGCGATAGGCGATAATAATTAAAAAAATGCAGGCGCGGACCGCAAAAATGCCAAAAAGGGGTGCAACACGAGGACTTCCCAGGAGGTCACCCATCCTAGTACTGCTCTCGCCCAAGCACGTTTAACTTCGGAGTTCTGATGGGATCCGGTGCATTAGTGCAGGTATGATCGCACCCGTCACACCTTGCACGATCATCGTATATATCTGCTGCCTTGCAACTCATTCAACCAAAATAAAAAATATCTTTAAAAGTACGTTTTGGTCCCTGAACTTTTTCATATTTCCCGTTTAGTCCCTGCATTGCAATTCACCGGTGCTCGTTACTCGTTCTGTTTACGCGATAGGCGATAATAATTAAAAAAATGCAGGCGCGGACCGCAAAAATGCCAAAAAGGGGTGCAACACGAGGACTTCCCAGGAGGTCACCCATCCTAGTACTGCTCTCGCCCAAGCACGTTTAACTTCGGAGTTCTGATGGGATCCGGTGCATTAGTGCCGGTATGATCGCACCCGTCACACCTTGCACGATTATCGTATATATCTGCTGCCTTGCAACTCATTCAACCAAAATAAAAACTATCTTTAAAAGTACGTTTTGGTCCCTGAACTTTTTCATATTTCCCGTTTAGTCCCTGCATTGCAATTCACCGGTGCTCGTTGCTCGTTCTGTTTACGCGATAGGCGATAATAATTAAAAAAATGCAGGCGCGGACCGCAAAAATGCAAAAAAGGGGTGCAACACGAGGACTTCCCAGGAGGTCACCCATCCTAGTACTGCTCTCGCCCAAGCACGTTTAACTTCGGAGTTCTGATGGGATCCGGTGCATTAGTGCTGGTATGATCGCACCCGTCACACCTTGCACGATCATCGTATATATCTGCTGCCTTGCAACTCATTCAACCAAAATTAAAAATATCTTTAAAAGTACGTTTTGGTCCCTGAACTTTTTCATATTTCCCGTTTAGTCCCTGCATTGCAATTCACCGGTGCTCGTTACTCGTTACTCGTTCTGTTTACGCGATAGGCGATAATAATTAAAAAAATGCAGGCGCGGACCGCAAAAATGCAAAAAAGGGGTGCAACACGAGGACTTCCCAGGAGGTCACCCATCCTAGTACTGCTCTCGCCCAAGCACGTTTAACTTCGGAGTTCTGATGGGATCCGGTGCATTAGTGCTGGTATGATCGCACCCGTCACACCTTGCACGATCATCGTATATATCTGCTGCCTTGCAACTCATTCAACCAAAATAAAAACTATCTTTAAAAGTACGTTTTGGTCCCTGAACTTTTTATATTTCCCGTTTAGTCCCTGCATTGCAATTCACCGGTGCTCGTTGCTCGTTCTGTTTACGCGATAGGCGATAATAATTAAAAAAATGCAGGCGCGGACCGCAAAAATGCAAAAAAGGGGTGCAACACGAGGACTTCCCAGGAGGTCACCCATCCTAGTACTGCTCTCGCCCAAGCACGTTTAACTTCGGAGTTCTGATGGGATCCGGTGCATTAGTGCTGGTATGATCGCACCCGTCACACCTTGCACGATCATCGTATATATCTGCTGCCTTGCAACTCATTCAACCAAAATTAAAAATATCTTTAAAAGTACGTTTTGGTCCCTGAACTTTTTCATATTTCCCGTTTAGTCCCTGCATTGCAATTCACCGGTGCTCGTTACTCGTTACTCGTTCTGTTTACGCGATAGGCGATAATAATTAAAAAAATGCAGGCGCGGACCGCAAAAATGCAAAAAAGGGGTGCAACACGAGGACTTCCCAGGAGGTCACCCATCCTAGTACTGCTCTCGCCCAAGCACGTTTAACTTCGGAGTTCTGATGGGATCCGGTGCATTAGTGCTGGTATGATCGCACCCGTCACACCTTGCACGATCATCGTATATATCTGCTGCCTTGCAACTCATTCAACCAAAATAAAAACTATCTTTAAAAGTACGTTTTGGTCCCTGAACTTTTTATATTTCCCGTTTAGTCCCTGCATTGCAATTCACCGGTGCTCGTTACTCGTTCTGTTTACGCGATAGGCGATAATAATTAAAAAAATGCAGGCGCGGACCGCAAAAATGCAAAAAAGGGGTGCAACACGAGGACTTCCCAGGAGGTCACCCATCCTAGTACTGCTCTCGCCCAAGCACGTTTAACTTCGGAGTTCTGATGGGATCCGGTGCATTAGTGCTGGTATGATCGCACCCGTCACACCTTGCACGATCATCGTATATATCTGCTGCCTTGCAACTCATTCAACCAAAATAAAAACTATCTTTAAAAGTACGTTTTGGTCCCTGAACTTTTTCATATTTCCCGTTTAGTCCCTGCATTGCAATTCACCGGTGCTCGTTGCTCGTTACTCGTTTACGCGATAGGCGATAATAATTAAAAAAATGCAGGCGCGGACCGCAAAAATGCAAAAAAGGGGTGCAACACGAGGACTTCCCAGGAGGTCACCCATCCTAGTACTGCTCTCGCCCAAGCACGTTTAACTTCGGAGTTCTGATGGGATCCGGTGCATTAGTGCCGGTATGATCGCACCCGTCACACCTTGCACGATCATCGTATATATCTGCTGCCTTGCAACTCATTCAACCAAAATAAAAACTATCTTTAAAAGTACGTTTTGGTCCCTGAACTTTTTCATATTTCCCGTTTAGTCCCTGCATTGCAATTCACCGGTGCTCGTTGCTCGTTCTGTTTACGCGATAGGCGATAATAATTAAAAAAATGCAGGCGCGGACCGCAAAAATGCAAAAAAGGGGTGCAACACGAGGACTTCCCAGGAGGTCACCCATCCTAGTACTGCTCTCGCCCAAGCACGTTTAACTTCGGAGTTCTGATGGGATCCGGTGCATTAGTGCTGGTATGATCGCGCCCGTCACACCTTGCACGATCATCGTATATATCTGCTGCCTTGCAACTCATTCAACCAAAATAAAAACTATCTTTAAAAGTACGTTTTGGTCCCTGAACTTTTTCATATTTCCCGTTTAGTCCCTGCATTGCAATTCACCGGTGCTCGTTGCTCGTTACTCGTTTACGCGATAGGCGATAATAATTAAAAAAATGCAGGCGCGGACCGCAAAAATGCCAAAAAGGGGTGCAACACGAGGACTTCCCAGGAGGTCACCCATCCTAGTACTGCTCTCGCCCAAGCACGTTTAACTTCGGAGTTCTGATGGGATCCGGTGCATTAGTGCAGGTATGATCGCACCCGTCACACCTTGCACGATCATCGTATATATCTGCTGCCTTGCAACTCATTCAACCAAAATAAAAAATATCTTTAAAAGTACGTTTTGGTCCCTGAACTTTTTCATATTTCCCGTTTAGTCCCTGCATTGCAATTCACCGGTGCTCGTTACTCGTTACTCGTTCTGTTTACGCGATAGGCGATAATAATTAAAAAAATGCAGGCGCGGACCGCAAAAATGCCAAAAAATGTGCAACACGAGGACTTCCCAGGAGGTCACCCATCCTAGTACTGCTCTCGCCCAAGCACGTTTAACTTCGGAGTTCTGATGGGATCCGGTGCATTAGTGCCGGTATGATCGCACCCGTCACACCTTGCACGATCATCGTATATATCTGCTGCCTTGCAACTCATTCAACCAAAATAAAAACTATCTTTAAAAGTACGTTTTGGTCCCTGAACTTTTTCATATTTCCCGTTTAGTCCCTGCATTGCAATTCACCGGTGCTCGTTGCTCGTTCTGTTTACGCGATAGGCGATAATAATTAAAAAAATGCAGGCGCGGACCGCAAAAATGCAAAAAAGGGGTGCAACACGAGGACTTCCCAGGAGGTCACCCATCCTAGTACTGCTCTCGCCCAAGCACGTTTAACTTCGGAGTTCTGATGGGATCCGGTGCATTAGTGCTGGTATGATCGCACCCGTCACACCTTGCACGATCATCGTATATAT
The DNA here is from genome assembly GCF_937616625.2 of Mercurialis annua. Classification (NCBI taxonomy): domain Eukaryota; kingdom Viridiplantae; phylum Streptophyta; class Magnoliopsida; order Malpighiales; family Euphorbiaceae; genus Mercurialis; species Mercurialis annua. The sequence continues at coordinate 41,597,064 of NC_065574.1, read as the reverse complement.
CTGCTGCCTTGCAACTCATTCAACCAAAATAAAAAATATCTTTAAAAGTACGTTTTGGTCCCTGAACTTTTTCATATTTCCCGTTTAGTCCCTGCATTGCAATTCACCGGTGCTCGTTACTCGTTACTCGTTCTGTTTACGCGATAGGCGATAATAATTAAAAAAATGCAGGCGCGGACCGCAAAAATGCAAAAAAGGGGTGCAACACGAGGACTTCCCAGGAGGTCACCCATCCTAGTACTGCTCTCGCCCAAGCACGTTTAACTTCGGAGTTCTGATGGGATCCGGTGCATTAGTGCTGGTATGATCGCACCCGTCACACCTTGCACGATCATCGTATATATCTGCTGCCTTGCAACTCATTCAACCAAAATAAAAAATATCTTTAAAAGTACGTTTTGGTCCCTGAACTTTTTCATATTTCCCGTTTAGTCCCTGCATTGCAATTCACCGGTGCTCGTTACTCGTTACTCGTTCTGTTTACGCGATAGGCGATAATAATTAAAAAAATGCAGGCGCGGACCGCAAAAATGCCAAAAAATGTGCAACACGAGGACTTCCCAGGAGGTCACCCATCCTAGTACTGCTCTCGCCCAAGCACGTTTAACTTCGGAGTTTTGATGGGATCCGATGCATTAGTGCCGGTATGATCGCACCCGTCACACCTTGCACGATCATCGTATATATCTGCTGCCTTGCAACTCATTCAACCAAAATAAAAACTATCTTTAAAAGTACGTTTTGGTCCCTGAACTTTTTCATATTTCCCGTTTAGTCCCTGCATTGCAATTCACCGGTGCTCGTTGCTCGTTCTGTTTACGCGATAGGCGATAATAATTAAAAAAATGCAGGCGCGGACCGCAAAAATGCAAAAAAGGGGTGCAACACGAGGACTTCCCAGGAGGTCACCCATCCTAGTACTGCTCTCGCCCAAGCACGTTTAACTTCGGAGTTCTGATGGGATCCGGTGCATTAGTGCTGGTATGATCGCACCCGTCACACCTTGCACGATCATCGTATATATCTGCTGCCTTGCAACTCATTCAACCAAAATAAAAAATATCTTTAAAAGTACGTTTTGGTCCCTGAACTTTTTCATATTTCCCGTTTAGTCCCTGCATTGCAATTCACCGGTGCTCGTTACTCGTTACTCGTTCTGTTTACGCGATAGGCGATAATAATTAAAAAAATGCAGGCGCGGACCGCAAAAATGCAAAAAAGGGGTGCAACACGAGGACTTCCCAGGAGGTCACCCATCCTAGTACTGCTCTCGCCCAAGCACGTTTAACTTCGGAGTTCTGATGGGATCCGGTGCATTAGTGATGGTATGATCGCACCCGTCACACCTTGCACGATCATCGTATATATCTGCTGCCTTGCAACTCATTCAACCAAAATAAAAACTATCTTTAAAAGTACGTTTTGGTCCCTGAACTTTTTCATATTTCCCGTTTAGTCCCTGCATTGCAATTCACCGGTGCTCGTTACTCGTTCTGTTTACGCGATAGGCGATAATAATTAAAAAAATGCAGGCGCGGACCGCAAAAATGCAAAAAAGGGGTGCAACACGAGGACTTCCCAGGAGGTCACCCATCCTAGTACTGCTCTCGCCCAAGCACGTTTAACTTCGGAGTTCTGATGGGATCCGGTGCATTAGTGCTGGTATGATCGCACCCGTCACACCTTGCACGATCATCGTATATATCTGCTGCCTTGCAACTCATTCAACCAAAATAAAAACTATCTTTAAAAGTACGTTTTGGTCCCTGAACTTTTTCATATTTCCCGTTTAGTCCCTGCATTGCAATTCACCGGTGCTCGTTACTCGTTCTGTTTACGCGATAGGCGATAATAATTAAAAAAATGCAGGCGCGGACCGCAAAAATGCCAAAAAGGGGTGCAACACGAGGACTTCCCAGGAGGTCACCCATCCTAGTACTGCTCTCGCCCAAGCACGTTTATCTTCGGAGTTCTGATGGGATCCGGTGCATTAGTGCTGGTATGATCGCACCCGTCACACCTTGCACGATCATCGTATATATCTGCTGCCTTGCAACTCATTCAACCAAAATAAAAACTATCTTTAAAAGTACGTTTTGGTCCCTGGACTTTTTCATATTTTCCGTTTAGTCCCTGCATTGCAATTCACCGGTGCTCGTTACTCGTTACTCGTTCTGTTTACGCGATAGGCGATAATAATTAAAAAAATGCAGGCGCGGACCGCAAAAATGCAAAAAAGGGGTGCAACACGAGGACTTCCCAGGAGGTCACCCATCCTAGTACTGCTCTCGCCCAAGCACGTTTATCTTCGGAGTTCTGATGGGATCCGGTGCATTAGTGCTGGTATGATCGCACCCGTCACACCTTGCACGATCATCGTATATATCTGCTGCCTTGCAACTCATTCAACCAAAATAAAAACTATCTTTAAAAGTATGTTTTGGTCCCTGAACTTTTTCATATTTCCCGTTTAGTCCCTGCATTGCAATTCACCGGTGCTCGTTACTCGTTCTGTTTACGCGATAGGCGATAATAATTAAAAAAATGCAGGCGCGGACCGCAAAAATGCCAAAAAGGGGTGCAACACGAGGACTTCCCAGGAGGTCACCCATCCTAGTACTGCTCTCGGCCAAGCACGTTTATCTTCGGAGTTCTGATGGGATCCGGTGCATTAGTGCTGGTATGATCGCACCCGTCACACCTTGCACGATCATCGTATATATCTGCTGCCTTGCAACTCATTCAACCAAAATAAAAACTATCTTTAAAAGTACGTTTTGGTCCCTGAACTTTTTCATATTTCCCGTTTAGTCCCTGCATTGCAATTCACCGGTGCTCGTTACTCGTTCTGTTTACGCGAGAGGCGATAATAATTAAAAAAATGCAGGCGCGGACCGCAAAAATGCAAAAAAGGGGTGCAACACGAGGACTTCCCAGGAGGTCACCCATCCTAGTACTGCTCTCGCCCAAGCACGTTTGACTTCGGAGTTCTGATGGGATCCGGTGCATTAGTGCTGGTATGATCGCACCCGTCACACCTTGCACGATCATCGTATATATCTGCTGCCTTGCAACTCATTCAACCAAAATAAAAACTATCTTTAAAAGTACGTTTTGGTCCCTGAACTTTTTCATATTTCCCGTTTAGTCCCTGCATTGCAATTCACCGGTGCTCGTTACTCGTTCTGTTTACGCGATAGGCGATAATAATTAAAAAAATGCAGGCGCGGACCGCAAAAATGCAAAAAAGGGGTGCAACACGAGGACTTCCCAGGAGGTCACCCATCCTAGTACTGCTCTCGCCCAAGCACGTTTGACTTCGGAGTTCTGATGGGATCCGGTGCATTAGTGCTGGTATGATCGCACCCGTCACACCTTGCACGATCATCGTATATATCTGCTGCCTTGCAACTCATTCAACCAAAATAAAAACTATCTTTAAAAGTACGTTTTGGTCCCTGAACTTTTTCATATTTCCCGTTTAGTCCCTGCATTGCAATTCACCGGTGCTCGTTACTCGTTCTGTTTACGCGATAGGCGATAATAATTAAAAAAATGCAGGCGCGGACCGCAAAAATGCCAAAAAGGGGTGCAACACGAGGACTTCCCAGGAGGTCACCCATCCTAGTACTGCTCTCGCCCAAGCACGTTTATCTTCGGAGTTCTGATGGGATCCGGTGCATTAGTGCTGGTATGATCGCACCCGTCACACCTTGCACGATCATCGTATATATCTGCTTCCTTGCAACTCATTCAACCAAAATAAAAACTATCTTTAAAAGTACGTTTTGGTCCCTGGACTTTTTCATATTTTCCGTTTAGTCCCTGCATTGCAATTCACCGGTGCTCGTTACTCGTTACTCGTTCTGTTTACGCGATAGGCGATAATAATTAAAAAAATGCAGGCGCGGACCGCAAAAATGCAAAAAAGGGGTGCAACACGAGGACTTCCCAGGAGGTCACCCATCCTAGTACTGCTCTCGCCCAAGCACGTTTATCTTCGGAGTTCTGATGGGATCCGGTGCATTAGTGCTGGTATGATCGCACCCGTCACACCTTGCACGATCATCGTATATATCTGCTGCCTTGCAACTCATTCAACCAAAATAAAAACTATCTTTAAAAGTACGTTTTGGTCCCTGAACTTTTTCATATTTCCCGTTTAGTCCCTGCATTGCAATTCACCGGTGCTCGTTACTCGTTCTGTTTACGCGAGAGGCGATAATAATTAAAAAAATGCAGGCGCGGACCGCAAAAATGCAAAAAAGGGGTGCAACACGAGGACTTCCCAGGAGGTCACCCATCCTAGTACTGCTCTCGCCCAAGCACGTTTAACTTCGGAGTTCTGATGGGATCCGGTGCATTAGTGCTGGTATGATCGCACCCGTCACACCTTGCACGATCATCGTATATATCTGCTGCCTTGCAACTCATTCAACCAAAATAAAAACTATCTTTAAAAGTTTCATATTTCCCGTTTAGTCCCTGCATTGCAATTCACCGGTGCTCGTTGCTCGTTACTCGTTTACGCGATAGGCGATAATAATTAAAAAAATGCAGGCGCGGACCGCAAAAATGCCAAAAAGGGGTGCAACACGAGGACTTCCCAGGAGGTCACCCATCCTAGTACTGCTCTCGCCCAAGCACGTTTAACTTCGGAGTTCTGATGGGATCCGGTGCATTAGTGCTGGTATGATCGCACCCGTCACACCTTGCACGATCATCGTATATATCTGCTGCCTTGCAACTCATTCAACCAAAATAAAAAAAATCTTTAAAAGTACGTTTTGGTCCCTGAACTTTTTCATATTTCCCGTTTAGTCCCTGCATTGCAATTCACCGGTGCTCGTTACTCGTTCTGTTTACGCGATAGGCGATAATAATTAAAAAAATGCAGGCGCGGACCGCAAAAATGCAAAAAAGGGGTGCAACACGAGGACTTCCCAGGAGGTCACCCATCCTAGTACTGCTCTCGCCCAAGCACGTTTAACTTCGGAGTTCTGATGGGATCCGGTGCATTAGTGCTGGTATGATCGCACCCGTCACACCTTGCACGATCATCGTATATATCTGCTGCCTTGCAACTCATTCAACCAAAATAAAAAATATCTTTAAAAGTACGTTTTGGTCCCTGAACTTTTTCATATTTCCCGTTTAGGCCCTGCATTGCAATTCACCGGTGCTCGTTACTCGTTCTGTTTACGCGATAGGCGATAATAATTAAAAAAATGCAGGCGCGGACCGCAAAAATGCAAAAAAGGGGTGCAACACGAGGACTTCCCAGGAGGTCACCCATCCTAGTACTGCTCTCGCCCAAGCACGTTTAACTTCGGAGTTCTGATGGGATCCGGTGCATTAGTGCTGGTATGATCGCACCCGTCACACCTTGCACGATCATCGTATATATCTGCTGCCTTGCAACTCATTCAACCAAAATAAAAAATATCTTTAAAAGTACGTTTTGGTCCCTGAACTTTTTCATATTTCCCGTTTAGTCCCTGCATTGCAATTCACCGGTGCTCGTTACTCATTCTGTTTACGCGATAGGCGATAATAATTAAAAAAATGCAGGCGCGGACCGCAAAAATGCAAAAAAGGGGTGCAACACGAGGACTTCCCAGGAGGTCACCCATTCTAGTACTGCTCTCGCCCAAGCACGTTTAACTTCGGAGTTCTGATGGGATCCGGTGCATTAGCGCTGGTATGATCGCACCCGTCACACCTTGCACGATCATCGTATATATCTGCTGCCTTGCAACTCATTCAACCAAAATAAAAACTATCTTTAAAAGTACGTTTTGGTCCCTGAACTTTTTCATATTTCCCGTTTAGTCCCTGCATTGCAATTCACCGGTGCTCGTTACTCGTTACTCGTTCTGTTTACGCGATAGGCGATAATAATTAAAAAAATGCAGGCGCGGACCGTAAAAATGCAAAAAAGGGGTGCAACACGAGGACTTCCCAGGAGGTCACCCATCCTAGTACTGCTCTCGCCCAAGCACGTTTAACTTCGGAGTTTTGATGGGATCCGGTGCATTAGTGCTGGTATGATCGCACCCGTCACACCTTGCACGATCATCGTATATATCTGCTGCCTTGCAACTCATTCAACCAAAATAAAAAATATCTTTAAAAGTACGTTTTGGTCCCTGAACTTTTTCATATTTCCCGTTTAGTCCCTGCATTGCAATTCACCGGTGCTCGTTACTCGTTCTGTTTACGCGATAGGCGATAATAATTAAAAAAATGCAGGCGCGGACCGTAAAAATGCAAAAAAGGGGTGCAACACGAGGACTTCCCAGGAGGTCACCCATCCTAGTACTGCTCTCGCCCAAGCACGTTTAACTTCGGAGTTTTGATGGGATCCGGTGCATTAGTGCTGGTATGATCGCACCCGTCACACCTTGCACGATCATCGTATATATCTGCTGCCTTGCAACTCATTCAACCAAAATAAAAAATATCTTTAAAAGTACGTTTTGGTCCCTGAACTTTTTCATATTTCCCGTTTAGTCCCTGCATTGCAATTCACCGGTGCTCGTTACTCGTTCTGTTTACGCGATAGGCGATAATAATTAAAAAAATGCAGGCGCGGACCGCAAAAATGCAAAAAAGGGGTGCAACACGAGGACTTCCCAGGAGGTCACCCATCCTAGTACTGCTCTCGCCCAAGCACGTTTAACTTCGGAGTTTTGATGGGATCCGGTGCATTAGTGCTGGTATGATCGCACCCGTCACACCTTGCACGATCATCGTATATATCTGCTGCCTTGCAACTCATTCAACCAAAATAAAAACTATCTTTAAAAGTACGTTTTGGTCCCTGAACTTTTTCATATTTCCCGTTTAGTCCCTGCATTGCAATTCACCGGTGCTCGTTACTCGTTCTGTTTACGCGATAGGCGATAATAATTAAAAAAATGCAGGCGCGGACCGCAAAAATGCAAAAAAGGGGTGCAACACGAGGACTTCCCAGGAGGTCACCCATCCTAGTACTGCTCTCGCCCAAGCACGTTTAACTTCGGAGTTCTGATGGGATCCGGTGCATTAGTGCTGGTATGATCGCACCCGTCACACCTTGCACGATCATCGTATATATCTGCTGCCTTGCAACTCATTCAACCAAAATAAAAAATATCTTTAAAAGTACGTTTTGGTCCCTGAACTTTTTCATATTTCCCGTTTAGTCCCTGCATTGCAATTCACCGGTGCTCGTTACTCGTTCTGTTTACGCGATAGGCGATAATAATTAAAAAAATGCAGGCGCGGACCGCAAAAATGCAAAAAAGGGGTGCAACACGAGGACTTCCCAGGAGGTCACCCATCCTAGTACTGCTCTCGCCCAAGCACGTTTAACTTCGGAGTTCTGATGGGATCCGGTGCATTAGTGCTGGTATGATCGCACCCGTCACACCTTGCACGATCATCGTATATATCTGCTGCCTTGCAACTCATTCAACCAAAATAAAAAATATCTTTAAAAGTACGTTTTGGTCCCTGAACTTTTTCATATTTCCCGTTTAGTCCCTGCATTGCAATTCACCGGTGCTCGTTACTCGTTCTGTTTACGCGATAGGCGATAATAATTAAAAAAATGCAGGCGCGGACCGCAAAAATGCAAAAAAGGGGTGCAACACGAGGACTTCCCAGGAGGTCACCCATCCTAGTACTGCTCTCGCCCAAGCACGTTTAACTTCGGAGTTCTGATGGGATCCGGTGCATTAGTGCTGGTATGATCGCACCCGTCACACCTTGCACGATCATCGTATATATCTGCTGCCTTGCAACTCATTCAACCAAAATAAAAAATATCTTTAAAAGTACGTTTTGGTCCCTGAACTTTTTCATATTTCCCGTTTAGTCCCTGCATTGCAATTCACCGGTGCTCGTTACTCGTTCTGTTTACGCGATAGGCGATAATAATTAAAAAAATGCAGGCGCGGACCGCAAAAATGCAAAAAAGGGGTGCAACACGAGGACTTCCCAGGAGGTCACCCATCCTAGTACTGCTCTCGCCCAAGCACGTTTAACTTCGGAGTTCTGATGGGATCCGGTGCATTAGTGCTGGTATGATCGCACCCGTCACACCTTGCACGATCATCGTATATATCTGCTGCCTTGCAACTCATTCAACCAAAATAAAAAATATCTTTAAAAGTACGTTTTGGTCCCTGAACTTTTTCATATTTCCCGTTTAGTCCCTGCATTGCAATTCACCGGTGCTCGTTACTCGTTCTGTTTACGCGATAGGCGATAATAATTAAAAAAATGCAGGCGCGGACCGCAAAAATGCAAAAAAGGGGTGCAACACGAGGACTTCCCAGGAGGTCACCCATCCTAGTACTGCTCTCGCCCAAGCACGTTTAACTTCGGAGTTCTGATGGGATCCGGTGCATTAGTGCTGGTATGATCGCACCCGTCACACCTTGCACGATCATCGTATATATCTGCTGCCTTGCAACTCATTCAACCAAAATAAAAAATATCTTTAAAAGTACGTTTTGGTCCCTGAACTTTTTCATATTTCCCGTTTAGTCCCTGCATTGCAATTCACCGGTGCTCGTTACTCGTTCTGTTTACGCGATAGGCGATAATAATTAAAAAAATGCAGGCGCGGACCGCAAAAATGCAAAAAAGGGGTGCAACACGAGGACTTCCCAGGAGGTCACCCATCCTAGTACTGCTCTCGCCCAAGCACGTTTAACTTCGGAGTTCTGATGGGATCCGGTGCATTAGTGCTGGTATGATCGCACCCGTCACACCTTGCACGATCATCGTATATATCTGCTGCCTTGCAACTCATTCAACCAAAATAAAAAATATCTTTAAAAGTACGTTTTGGTCCCTGAACTTTTTCATATTTCCCGTTTAGTCCCTGCATTGCAATTCACCGGTGCTCGTTACTCGTTCTGTTTACGCGATAGGCGATAATAATTAAAAAAATGCAGGCGCGGACCGCAAAAATGCAAAAAAGGGGTGCAACACGAGGACTTCCCAGGAGGTCACCCATCCTAGTACTGCTCTCGCCCAAGCACGTTTAACTTCGGAGTTCTGATGGGATCCGGTGCATTAGTGCTGGTATGATCGCACCCGTCACACCTTGCACGATCATCGTATATATCTGCTGCCTTGCAACTCATTCAACCAAAATAAAAAATATCTTTAAAAGTACGTTTTGGTCCCTGAACTTTTTCATATTTCCCGTTTAGTCCCTGCATTGCAATTCACCGGTGCTCGTTACTCGTTACTCGTTCTGTTTACGCGATAGGCGATAATAATTAAAAAAATGCAGGCGCGGACCGCAAAAATGCAAAAAAGGGGTGCAACACGAGGACTTCCCAGGAGGTCACCCATCCTAGTACTGCTCTCGCCCAAGCACGTTTAACTTCGGAGTTCTGATGGGATCCGGTGCATTAGTGCTGGTATGATCGCACCCGTCACACCTTGCACGATCATCGTATATATCTGCTGCCTTGCAACTCATTCAACCAAAATAAAAAATATCTTTAAAAGTACGTTTTGGTCCCTGAACTTTTTCATATTTCCCGTTTAGTCCCTGCATTGCAATTCACCGGTGCTCGTTACTCGTTCTGTTTACGCGATAGGCGATAATAATTAAAAAAATGCAGGCGCGGACCGCAAAAATGCAAAAAAGGGGTGCAACACGAGGACTTCCCAGGAGGTCACCCATCCTAGTACTGCTCTCGCCCAAGCACGTTTAACTTCGGAGTTCTGATGGGATCCGGTGCATTAGTGCTGGTATGATCGCACCCGTCACACCTTGCACGATCATCGTATATATCTGCTGCCTTGCAACTCATTCAACCAAAATAAAAAATATCTTTAAAAGTACGTTTTGGTCCCTGAACTTTTTCATATTTCCCGTTTAGTCCCTGCATTGCAATTCACCGGTGCTCGTTACTCGTTCTGTTTACGCGATAGGCGATAATAATTAAAAAAATGCAGGCGCGGACCGCAAAAATGCAAAAAAGGGGTGCAACACGAGGACTTCCCAGGAGGTCACCCATCCTAGTACTGCTCTCGCCCAAGCACGTTTAACTTCGGAGTTCTGATGGGATCCGGTGCATTAGTGCTGGTATGATCGCACCCGTCACACCTTGCACGATCATCGTATATATCTGCTGCCTTGCAACTCATTCAACCAAAATAAAAACTATCTTTAAAAGTACGTTTTGGTCCCTGAACTTTTTCATATTTCCCGTTTAGTCCCTGCATTGCAATTCACCGGTGCTCGTTACTCGTTCTGTTTACGCGATAGGCGATAATAATTAAAACAATGCAGGCGCGGACCGCAAAAATGCCAAAAAGGGGTGCAACACGAGGACTTCCCAGGAGGTCACCCATTCTAGTACTGCTCTCGCCCAAGCACGTTTAACTTCGGAGTTCTGATGGGATCCGGTGCATTAGCGCTGGTATGATCGCACCCGTCACACCTTGCACGATCATCGTATATATCTGCTGCCTTGCAACTCATTCAACCAAAATAAAAACTATCTTTAAAAGTACGTTTTGGTCCCTGAACTTTTTCATATTTCCCGTTTAGTCCCTGCATTGCAATTCACCGGTGCTCGTTACTCGTTACTCGTTCTGTTTACGCGATAGGCGATAATAATTAAAAAAATGCAGGCGCGGACCGTAAAAATGCAAAAAAGGGGTGCAACACGAGGACTTCCCAGGAGGTCACCCATCCTAGTACTGCTCTCGCCCAAGCACGTTTAACTTCGGAGTTTTGATGGGATCCGGTGCATTAGTGCTGGTATGATCGCACCCGTCACACCTTGCACGATCATCGTATATATCTGCTGCCTTGCAACTCATTCAACCAAAATAAAAAATATCTTTAAAAGTACGTTTTGGTCCCTGAACTTTTTCATATTTCCCGTTTAGTCCCTGCATTGCAATTCACCGGTGCTCGTTACTCGTTCTGTTTACGCGATAGGCGATAATAATTAAAAAAATGCAGGCGCGGACCGTAAAAATGCAAAAAAGGGGTGCAACACGAGGACTTCCCAGGAGGTCACCCATCCTAGTACTGCTCTCGCCCAAGCACGTTTAACTTCGGAGTTTTGATGGGATCCGGTGCATTAGTGCTGGTATGATCGCACCCGTCACACCTTGCACGATCATCGTATATATCTGCTGCCTTGCAACTCATTCAACCAAAATAAAAAATATCTTTAAAAGTACGTTTTGGTCCCTGAACTTTTTCATATTTCCCGTTTAGTCCTTGCATTGCAATTCACCGGTGCTCGTTACTCGTTCTGTTTACGCGATAGGCGATAATAATTAAAAAAATGCAGGCGCGGACCGCAAAAATGCAAAAAAGGGGTGCAACACGAGGACTTCCCAGGAGGTCACCCATCCTAGTACTGCTCTCGCCCAAGCACGTTTAACTTCGGAGTTTTGATGGGATCCGGTGCATTAGTGCTGGTATGATCGCACCCGTCACACCTTGCACGATCATCGTATATATCTGCTGCCTTGCAACTCATTCAACCAAAATAAAAAATATCTTTAAAAGTACGTTTTGGTCCCTGAACTTTTTCATATTTCCCGTTTAGTCCCTGCATTGCAATTCACCGGTGCTCGTTACTCGTTCTGTTTACGCGATAGGCGATAATAATTAAAAAAATGCAGGCGCGGACCGCAAAAATGCAAAAAAGGGGTGCAACACGAGGACTTCCCAGGAGGTCACCCATCCTAGTACTGCTCTCGCCCAAGCACGTTTAACTTCGGAGTTCTGATGGGATCCGGTGCATTAGTGCTGGTATGATCGCACCCGTCACACCTTGCACGATCATCGTATATATCTGCTGCCTTGCAACTCATTCAACCAAAATAAAAAATATCTTTAAAAGTACGTTTTGGTCCCTGAACTTTTTCATATTTCCCGTTTAGTCCCTGCATTGCAATTCACCGGTGCTCGTTACTCGTTCTGTTTACGCGATAGGCGATAATAATTAAAAAAATGCAGGCGCGGACCGCAAAAATGCAAAAAAGGGGTGCAACACGAGGACTTCCCAGGAGGTCACCCATCCTAGTACTGCTCTCGCCCAAGCACGTTTAACTTCGGAGTTCTGATGGGATCCGGTGCATTAGTGCTGGTATGATCGCACCCGTCACACCTTGCACGATCATCGTATATATCTGCTGCCTTGCAACTCATTCAACCAAAATAAAAAATATCTTTAAAAGTACGTTTTGGTCCCTGAACTTTTTCATATTTCCCGTTTAGTCCCTGCATTGCAATTCACCGGTGCTCGTTACTCGTTCTGTTTACGCGATAGGCGATAATAATTAAAAAAATGCAGGCGCGGACCGCAAAAATGCAAAAAAGGGGTGCAACACGAGGACTTCCCAGGAGGTCACCCATCCTAGTACTGCTCTCGCCCAAGCACGTTTAACTTCGGAGTTCTGATGGGATCCGGTGCATTAGTGCTGGTATGATCGCACCCGTCACACCTTGCACGATCATCGTATATATCTGCTGCCTTGCAACTCATTCAACCAAAATAAAAAATATCTTTAAAAGTACGTTTTGGTCCCTGAACTTTTTCATATTTCCCGTTTAGTCCCTGCATTGCAATTCACCGGTGCTCGTTACTCGTTCTGTTTACGCGATAGGCGATAATAATTAAAAAAATGCAGGCGCGGACCGCAAAAATGCAAAAAAGGGGTGCAACACGAGGACTTCCCAGGAGGTCACCCATCCAAATACTGCTCTCGCCCAAGCACGTTTAACTTCGGAGTTCTGATGGGATCCGATGCATTAGTGCTGGTATGATCGCACCCGTCACACCTTGCACGATCATCGTATATATCTGCTGCCTTGCAACTCATTCAACCAAAATAAAAACTATCTTTAAAAGTACGTTTTGGTCCCTGAACTTTTTCATATTTCCCGTTTAGTCCCTGCATTGCAATTCACCGGTGCTCGTTACTCGTTACTCGTTCTGTTTACGCGATAGGCGATAATAATTAAAAAAATGCAGGCGCGGACCGCAAAAATGCATAAAAGGGGTGCAACACGAGGACTTCCCAGGAGGTCACCCATCCTAGTACTGCTCTCGCCCAAGCACGTTTAACTTCGGAGTTCTGATGGGATCCGGTGCATTAGTGCTGGTATGATCGCACCCGTCACACCTTGCACGATCATCGTATATATCTGCTGCCTTGCAACTCATTCAACCAAAATAAAAAATATCTTTAAAAGTACGTTTTGGTCCCTGAACTTTTTCATATTTCCCGTTTAGTCCCTGCATTGCAATTCACCGGTGCTCGTTACTCGTTCTGTTTACGCGATAGGCGATAATAATTAAAAAAATGCAGGCGCGGACCGCAAAAATGCAAAAAAGGGGTGCAACACGAGGACTTCCCAGGAGGTCACCCATCCTAGTACTGCTCTCGCCCAAGCACGTTTAACTTCGGAGTTCTGATGGGATCCGGTGCATTAGTGCTGGTATGATCGCACCCGTCACACCTTGCACGATCATCGTATATATCTGCTGCCTTGCAACTCATTCAACCAAAATAAAAAATATCTTTAAAAGTACGTTTTGGTCCCTGAACTTTTTCATATTTCCCGTTTAGTCCCTGCATTGCAATTCACCGGTGCTCGTTACTCGTTCTGTTTACGCGATAGGCGATAATAATTAAAAAAATGCAGGCGCGGACCGCAAAAATGCAAAAAAGGGGTGCAACACGAGGACTTCCCAGGAGGTCACCCATCCTAGTACTGCTCTCGCCCAAGCACGTTTAACTTCGGAGTTCTGATGGGATCCGGTGCATTAGTGCTGGTATGATCGCACCCGTCACACCTTGCACGATCATCGTATATATCTGCTGCCTTGCAACTCATTCAACCAAAATAAAAAATATCTTTAAAAGTACGTTTTGGTCCCTGAACTTTTTCATATTTCCCGTTTAGTCCCTGCATTGCAATTCACCGGTGCTCGTTACTCGTTCTGTTTACGCGATAGGCGATAATAATTAAAAAAATGCAGGCGCGGACCGCAAAAATGCAAAAAAGGGGTGCAACACGAGGACTTCCCAGGAGGTCACCCATCCTAGTACTGCTCTCGCCCAAGCACGTTTAACTTCGGAGTTCTGATGGGATCCGGTGCATTAGTGCTGGTATGATCGCACCCGTCACACCTTGCACGATCATCGTATATATCTGCTGCCTTGCAACTCATTCAACCAAAATAAAAAATATCTTTAAAAGTACGTTTTGGTCCCTGAACTTTTTCATATTTCCCGTTTAGTCCCTGCATTGCAATTCACCGGTGCTCGTTACTCGTTCTGTTTACGCGATAGGCGATAATAATTAAAAAAATGCAGGCGCGGACCGCAAAAATGCAAAAAAGGGGTGCAACACGAGGACTTCCCAGGAGGTCACCCATCCTAGTACTGCTCTCGCCCAAGCACGTTTAACTTCGGAGTTCTGATGGGATCCGGTGCATTAGTGCTGGTATGATCGCACCCGTCACACCTTGCACGATCATCGTATATATCTGCTGCCTTGCAACTCATTCAACCAAAATAAAAAATATCTTTAAAAGTACGTTTTGGTCCCTGAACTTTTTCATATTTCCCGTTTAGTCCCTGCATTGCAATTCACCGGTGCTCGTTACTCGTTACTCGTTCTGTTTACGCGATAGGCGATAATAATTAAAAAAATGCAGGCGCGGACCGCAAAAATGCAAAAAAGGGGTGCAACACGAGGACTTCCCAGGAGGTCACCCATCCTAGTACTGCTCTCGCCCAAGCACGTTTAACTTCGGAGTTCTGATGGGATCCGGTGCATTAGTGCTGGTATGATCGCACCCGTCACACCTTGCACGATCATCGTATATATCTGCTGCCTTGCAACTCATTCAACCAAAATAAAAAATATCTTTAAAAGTACGTTTTGGTCCCTGAACTTTTTCATATTTCCCGTTTAGTCCCTGCATTGCAATTCACCGGTGCTCGTTACTCGTTCTGTTTACGCGATAGGCGATAATAATTAAAAAAATGCAGGCGCGGACCGCAAAAATGCAAAAAAGGGGTGCAACACGAGGACTTCCCAGGAGGTCACCCATCCTAGTACTGCTCTCGCCCAAGCACGTTTAACTTCGGAGTTCTGATGGGATCCGGTGCATTAGTGCTGGTATGATCGCACCCGTCACACCTTGCACGATCATCGTATATATATGCTGCCTTGCAACTCATTCAACCAAAATAAAAAATATCTTTAAAAGTACGTTTTGGTCCCTGAACTTTTTCATATTTCCCGTTTAGTCCCTGCATTGCAATTCACCGGTGCTCGTTACTCGTTCTGTTTACGCGATAGGCGATAATAATTAAAAAAATGCAGGCGCGGACCGCAAAAATGCAAAAAAGGGGTGCAACACGAGGACTTCCCAGGAGGTCACCCATCCTAGTACTGCTCTCGCCCAAGCACGTTTAACTTCGGAGTTCTGATGGGATCCGGTGCATTAGTGCTGGTATGATCGCACCCGTCACACCTTGCACGATCATCGTATATATCTGCTGCCTTGCAACTCATTCAACCAAAATAAAAACTATCTTTAAAAGTACGTTTTGGTCCCTGAACTTTTTCATATTTCCCGTTTAGTCCCTGCATTGCAATTCACCGGTGCTCGTTACTCGTTACTCGTTCTGTTTACGCGATAGGCGATAATAATTAATAAAATGCAGGCGCGGACCGCAAAAATGCCAAAAAGGGGTGCAACACGAGGACTTCCCAGGAGGTCACCCATCCTAGTACTGCTCTCGCCCAAGCACGTTTATCTTCGGAGTTCTGATGGGATCCGGTGCATTAGTGCTGGTATGATCGCACCCGTCACACCTTGCACGATCATCGTATATATCTGCTGCCTTGCAACTCATTCAACCAAAATAAAAACTATCTTTAAAAGTACGTTTTGGTCCCTGAACTTTTTCATATTTCCCGTTTAGTCCCTGCATTGCAATTCACCGGTGCTCGTTACTCGTTCTGTTTACGCGATAGGCGATAATAATTAATAAAATGCAGGCGCGGACCGCAAAAATGCAAAAAAGGGGTGCAACACGAGGACTTCCCAGGAGGTCACCCATCCTAGTACTGCTCTCGCCCAAGCACGTTTAACTTCGGAGTTCTGATGGGATCCGGTGCATTAGTGCTGGTATGATCGCACCCGTCACACCTTGCACGATCATCGTATATATCTGCTGCCTTGCAACTCATTCAACCAAAATAAAAAATATCTTTAAAAGTACGTGTTGGTCCCTGAACTTTTTCATATTTCCCGTTTAGTCCCTGCATTGCAATTCACCGGTGCTCGTTACTCGTTCTGTTTACGCGATAGGCGATAATAATTAAAAAAATGCAGGCGCGGACCGCAAAAATGCAAAAAAGGGGTGCAACACGAGGACTTCCCAGGAGGTCACCCATCCTAGTACTGCTCTCGCCCAAGCACGTTTAACTTCGGAGTTCTGATGGGATCCGGTGCATTAGTGCTGGTATGATCGCACCCGTCACACCTTGCACGATCATCGTATATATCTGCTGCCTTGCAACTCATTCAACCAAAATAAAAAATATCTTTAAAAGTACGTTTTGGTCCCTGAACTTTTTCATATTTCCCGTTTAGTCCCTGCATTGCAATTCACCGGTGCTCGTTACTCGTTCTGTTTACGCGATAGGCGATAATAATTAAAAAAATGCAGGCGCGGACCGCAAAAATGCAAAAAAGGGGTGCAACACGAGGACTTCCCAGGAGGTCACCCATCCTAGTACTGCTCTCGCCCAAGCACGTTTAACTTCGGAGTTCTGATGGGATCCGGTGCATTAGTGCTGGTATGATCGCACCCGTCACACCTTGCACGATCATCGTATATATCTGCTGCCTTGCAACTCATTCAACCAAAATAAAAAATATCTTTAAAAGTACGTTTTGGTCCCTGAACTTTTTCATATTTCCCGTTTAGTCCCTGCATTGCAATTCACCGGTGCTCGTTACTCGTTACTCGTTCTGTTTACGCGATAGGCGATAATAATTAAAAAAATGCAGGCGCGGACCGCAAAAATGCAAAAAAGGGGTGCAACACGATGACTTCCCAGGAGGTCACCCATCCTAGTACTGCTCTCGCCCAAGCACGTTTAACTTCGGAGTTCTGATGGGATCCGGTGCATTAGTGCTGGTATGATCGCACCCGTCACACCTTGCACGATCATCGTATATATCTGCTGCCTTGCAACTCATTCAACCAAAATAAAAAATATCTTTAAAAGTACGTTTTGGTCCCTGAACTTTTTCATATTTCCCGTTTAGTCCCTGCATTGCAATTCACCGGTGCTCGTTACTCGTTCTGTTTACGCGATAGGCGATAATAATTAAAAAAATGCAGGCGCGGACCGCAAAAATGCAAAAAAGGGGTGCAACACGAGGACTTCCCAGGAGGTCACCCATCCTAGTACTGCTCTCGCCCAAGCACGTTTAACTTCGGAGTTCTGATGGGATCCGGTGCATTAGTGCTGGTATGATCGCACCCGTCACACCTTGCACGATCATCGTATATATCTGCTGCCTTGCAACTCATTCAACCAAAATAAAAAATATCTTTAAAAGTACGTTTTGGTCCCTGAACTTTTTCATATTTCCCGTTTAGTCCCTGCATTGCAATTCACCGGTGCTCGTTACTCGTTCTGTTTACGCGATAGGCGATAATAATTAAAAAAATGCAGGCGCGGACCGCAAAAATGCAAAAAAGGGGTGCAACACGAGGACTTCCCAGGAGGTCACCCATCCTAGTACTGCTCTCGCCCAAGCACGTTTAACTTCGGAGTTCTGATGGGATCCGGTGCATTAGTGCTGGTATGATCGCACCCGTCACACCTTGCACGATCATCGTATATATCTGCTGCCTTGCAACTCATTCAACCAAAATAAAAAATATCTTTAAAAGTACGTTTTGGTCCCTGAACTTTTTCATATTTCCCGTTTAGTCCCTGCATTGCAATTCACCGGTGCTCGTTACTCGTTACTCGTTCTGTTTACGCGATAGGCGATAATAATTAATAAAATGCAGGCGCGGACCGCAAAAATGCCAAAAAGGGGTGCAACACGAGGACTTCCCAGGAGGTCACCCATCCTAGTACTGCTCTCGCCCAAGCACGTTTATCTTCGGAGTTCTGATGGGATCCGGTGCATTAGTGCTGGTATGATCGCACCCGTCACACCTTGCACGATCATCGTATATATCTGCTGCCTTGCAACTCATTCAACCAAAATAAAAACTATCTTTAAAAGTACGTTTTGGTCCCTGAACTTTTTCATATTTCCCGTTTAGTCCCTGCATTGCAATTCACCGGTGCTCGTTACTCGTTCTGTTTACGCGATAGGCGATAATAATTAAAAAAATGCAGGCGCGGACCGCAAAAATGCAAAAAAGGGGTGCAACACGAGGACTTCCCAGGAGGTCACCCATCCTAGTACTGCTCTCGCCCAAGCACGTTTAACTTCGGAGTTCTGATGGGATCCGGTGCATTAGTGCTGGTATGATCGCACCCGTCACACCTTGCACGATCATCGTATATATCTGCTGCCTTGCAACTCATTCAACCAAAATAAAAAATATCTTTAAAAGTACGTTTTGGTCCCTGAACTTTTTCATATTTCCCGTTTAGTCCCTGCATTGCAATTCACCGGTGCTCGTTACTCGTTCTGTTTACGCGATAGGCGATAATAATTAAAAAAATGCAGGCGCGGACCGCAAAAATGCAAAAAAGGGGTGCAACACGAGGACTTCCCAGGAGGTCACCCATCCTAGTACTGCTCTCGCCCAAGCACGTTTAACTTCGGAGTTCTGATGGGATCCGGTGCATTAGTGCTGGTATGATCGCACCCGTCACACCTTGCACGATCATCGTATATATCTGCTGCCTTGCAACTCATTCAACCAAAATAAAAAATATCTTTAAAAGTACGTTTTGGTCCCTGAACTTTTTCATATTTCCCGTTTAGTCCCTGCATTGCAATTCACCGGTGCTCGTTACTCGTTACTCGTTCTGTTTACGCGATAGGCGATAATAATTAAAAAAATGCAGGCGCGGACCGCAAAAATGCATAAAAGGGGTGCAACACGAGGACTTCCCAGGAGGTCACCCATCCTAGTACTGCTCTCGCCCAAGCACGTTTAACTTCGGAGTTCTGATGGGATCCGGTGCATTAGTGCTGGTATGATCGCACCCGTCACACCTTGCACGATCATCGTATATATCTGCTGCCTTGCAACTCATTCAACCAAAATAAAAAATATCTTTAAAAGTACGTTTTGGTCCCTGAACTTTTTCATATTTCCCGTTTAGTCCCTGCATTGCAATTCACCGGTGCTCGTTACTCGTTCTGTTTACGCGATAGGCGATAATAATTAAAAAAATGCAGGCGCGGACCGCAAAAATGCAAAAAAGGGGTGCAACACGAGGACTTCCCAGGAGGTCACCCATCCTAGTACTGCTCTCGCCCAAGCACGTTTAACTTCGGAGTTCTGATGGGATCCGGTGCATTAGTGCTGGTATGATCGCACCCGTCACACCTTGCACGATCATCGTATATATCTGCTGCCTTGCAACTCATTCAACCAAAATAAAAAATATCTTTAAAAGTACGTTTTGGTCCCTGAACTTTTTCATATTTCCCGTTTAGTCCCTGCATTGCAATTCACCGGTGCTCGTTACTCGTTACTCGTTCTGTTTACGCGATAGGCGATAATAATTAAAAAAATGCAGGCGCGGACCGCAAAAATGCATAAAAGGGGTGCAACACGAGGACTTCCCAGGAGGTCACCCATCCTAGTACTGCTCTCGCCCAAGCACGTTTAACTTCGGAGTTCTGATGGGATCCGGTGCATTAGTGCTGGTATGATCGCACCCGTCACACCTTGCACGATCATCGTATATATCTGCTGCCTTGCAACTCATTCAACCAAAATAAAAAATATCTTTAAAAGTACGTTTTGGTCCCTGAACTTTTTCATATTTCCCGTTTAGTCCCTGCATTGCAATTCACCGGTGCTCGTTACTCGTTCTGTTTACGCGATAGGCGATAATAATTAAAAAAATGCAGGCGCGGACCGCAAAAATGCAAAAAAGGGGTGCAACACGAGGACTTCCCAGGAGGTCACCCATCCTAGTACTGCTCTCGCCCAAGCACGTTTAACTTCGGAGTTCTGATGGGATCCGGTGCATTAGTGCTGGTATGATCGCACCCGTCACACCTTGCACGATCATCGTATATATCTGCTGCCTTGCAACTCATTCAACCAAAATAAAAAATATCTTTAAAAGTACGTTTTGGTCCCTGAACTTTTTCATATTTCCCGTTTAGTCCCTGCATTGCAATTCACCGGTGCTCGTTACTCGTTCTGTTTACGCGATAGGCGATAATAATTAAAAAAATGCAGGCGCGGACCGCAAAAATGCAAAAAAGGGGTGCAACACGAGGACTTCCCAGGAGGTCACCCATCCTAGTACTGCTCTCGCCCAAGCACGTTTAACTTCGGAGTTCTGATGGGATCCGGTGCATTAGTGCTGGTATGATCGCACCCGTCACACCTTGCACGATCATCGTATATATCTGCTGCCTTGCAACTCATTCAACCAAAATAAAAAATATCTTTAAAAGTACGTTTTGGTCCCTGAACTTTTTCATATTTCCCGTTTAGTCCCTGCATTGCAATTCACCGGTGCTCGTTACTCGTTACTCGTTCTGTTTACGCGATAGGCGATAATAATTAATAAAATGCAGGCGGGGACCGCAAAAATGCCAAAAAGGGGTGCAACACGAGGACTTCCCAGGAGGTCACCCATCCTAGTACTGCTCTCGCCCAAGCACGTTTATCTTCGGAGTTCTGATGGGATCCGGTGCATTAGTGCTGGTATGATCGCACCCGTCACACCTTGCACGATCATCGTATATATCTGCTGCCTTGCAACTCATTCAACCAAAATAAAAACTATCTTTAAAAGTACGTTTTGGTCCCTGAACTTTTTCATATTTCCCGTTTAGTCCCTGCATTGCAATTCACCGGTGCTCGTTACTCGTTCTGTTTACGCGATAGGCGATAATAATTAAAAAAATGCAGGCGCGGACCGCAAAAATGCAAAAAAGGGGTGCAACACGAGGACTTCCCAGGAGGTCACCCATCCTAGTACTGCTCTCGCCCAAGCACGTTTAACTTCGGAGTTCTGATGGGATCCGGTGCATTAGTGCTGGTATGATCGCACCCGTCACACCTTGCACGATCATCGTATATATCTGCTGCCTTGCAACTCATTCAACCAAAATAAAAACTATCTTTAAAAGTACGTTTTGGTCCCTGAACTTTTTCATATTTCCCGTTTAGTCCCTGCATTGCAATTCACCGGTGCTCGTTACTCGTTCTGTTTACGCGATAGGCGATAATAATTAAAAAAATGCAGGCGCGGACCGCAAAAATGCAAAAAAGGGGTGCAACACGAGGACTTCCCAGGAGGTCACCCATCCTAGTACTGCTCTCGCCCAAGCACGTTTAACTTCGGAGTTCTGATGGGATCCGGTGCATTAGTGCTGGTATGATCGCACCCGTCACACCTTGCACGATCATCGTATATATCTGCTGCCTTGCAACTCATTCAACCAAAATAAAAACTATCTTTAAAAGTACGTTTTGGTCCCTGAACTTTTTCATATTTCCCGTTTAGTCCCTGCATTGCAATTCACCGGTGCTCGTTACTCGTTACTCGTTCTGTTTACGCGATAGGCGATAATAATTAATAAAATGCAGGCGCGGACCGCAAAAATGCCAAAAAGGGGTGCAACACGAGGACTTCCCAGGAGGTCACCCATCCTAGTACTGCTCTCGCCCAAGCACGTTTATCTTCGGAGTTCTGATGGGATCCGGTGCATTAGTGCTGGTATGATCGCACCCGTCACACCTTGCACGATCATCGTATATATCTGCTGCCTTGCAACTCATTCAACCAAAATAAAAAATATCTTTAAAAGTACGTTTTGGTCCCTGAACTTTTTCATATTTCCCGTTTAGTCCCTGCATTGCAATTCACCGGTGCTCGTTACTCGTTCTGTTTACGCGATAGGCGATAATAATTAAAAAAATGCAGGCGCGGACCGCAAAAATGCAAAAAAGGGGTGCAACACGAGGACTTCCCAGGAGGTCACCCATCCTAGTACTGCTCTCGCCCAAGCACGTTTAACTTCGGAGTTCTGATGGGATCCGGTGCATTAGTGCTGGTATGATCGCACCCGTCACACCTTGCACGATCATCGTATATATCTGCTGCCTTGCAACTCATTCAACCAAAATAAAAAATATCTTTAAAAGTACGTTTTGGTCCCTGAACTTTTTCATATTTCCCGTTTAGTCCCTGCATTGCAATTCACCGGTGCTCGTTACTCGTTACTCGTTCTGTTTACGCGATAGGCGATAATAATTAATAAAATGCAGGCGGGGACCGCAAAAATGCCAAAAAGGGGTGCAACACGAGGACTTCCCAGGAGGTCACCCATCCTAGTACTGCTCTCGCCCAAGCACGTTTATCTTCGGAGTTCTGATGGGATCCGGTGCATTAGTGCTGGTATGATCGCACCCGTCACACCTTGCACGATCATCGTATATATCTGCTGCCTTGCAACTCATTCAACCAAAATAAAAACTATCTTTAAAAGTACGTTTTGGTCCCTGAACTTTTTCATATTTCCCGTTTAGTCCCTGCATTGCAATTCACCGGTGCTCGTTACTCGTTCTGTTTACGCGATAGGCGATAATAATTAAAAAAATGCAGGCGCGGACCGCAAAAATGCAAAAAAGGGGTGCAACACGAGGACTTCCCAGGAGGTCACCCATCCTAGTACTGCTCTCGCCCAAGCACGTTTAACTTCGGAGTTCTGATGGGATCCGGTGCATTAGTGCTGGTATGATCGCACCCGTCACACCTTGCACGATCATCGTATATATCTGCTGCCTTGCAACTCATTCAACCAAAATAAAAACTATCTTTAAAAGTACGTTTTGGTCCCTGAACTTTTTCATATTTCCCGTTTAGTCCCTGCATTGCAATTCACCGGTGCTCGTTACTCGTTACTCGTTCTGTTTACGCGATAGGCGATAATAATTAATAAAATGCAGGCGCGGACCGCAAAAATGCCAAAAAGGGGTGCAACACGAGGACTTCCCAGGAGGTCACCCATCCTAGTACTGCTCTCGCCCAAGCACGTTTATCTTCGGAGTTCTGATGGGATCCGGTGCATTAGTGCTGGTATGATCGCACCCGTCACACCTTGCACGATCATCGTATATATCTGCTGCCTTGCAACTCATTCAACCAAAATAAAAACTATCTTTAAAAGTACGTTTTGGTCCCTGAACTTTTTCATATTTCCCGTTTAGTCCCTGCATTGCAATTCACCGGTGCTCGTTACTCGTTCTGTTTACGCGATAGGCGATAATAATTAAAAAAATGCAGGCGCGGACCGCAAAAATGCAAAAAAGGGGTGCAACACGAGGACTTCCCAGGAGGTCACCCATCCTAGTACTGCTCTCGCCCAAGCACGTTTAACTTCGGAGTTCTGATGGGATCCGGTGCATTAGTGCTGGTATGATCGCACCCGTCACACCTTGCACGATCATCGTATATATCTGCTGCCTTGCAACTCATTCAACCAAAATAAAAAATATCTTTAAAAGTACGTTTTGGTCCCTGAACTTTTTCATATTTCCCGTTTAGTCCCTGCATTGCAATTCACCGGTGCTCGTTACTCGTTACTCGTTCTGTTTACGCGATAGGCGATAATAATTAAAAAAATGCAGGCGCGGACCGCAAAAATGCAAAAAAGGGGTGCAACACGAGGACTTCCCAGGAGGTCACCCATCCTAGTACTGCTCTCGCCCAAGCACGTTTGACTTCGGAGTTCTGATGGGATCCGGTGCATTAGTGCTGGTATGATCGCACCCGTCACACCTTGCACGATCATCGTATATATCTGCTGCCTTGCAACTCATTCAACCAAAATAAAAACTATCTTTAAAAGTACGTTTTGGTCCCTGAACTTTTTCATATTTCCCGTTTAGTCCCTGCATTGCAATTCACCGGTGCTCGTTACTCGTTCTGTTTACGCGATAGGCGATAATAATTAAAAAAATGCAGGCGCGGACCGCAAAAATGCAAAAAAGGGGTGCAACACGAGGACTTCCCAGGAGGTCACCCATCCTAGTACTGCTCTCGCCCAAGCACGTTTAACTTCGTTGTTCTGATGGGATCCGGTGCATTAGTGCTGGTATGATCGCACCCGTCACACCTTGCACGATCATCGTATATATCTGCTGCCTTGCAACTCATTCAAGCAAAATAAAAAATATCTTTAAAAGTACGTTTTGGTCCCTGAACTTTTTCATATTTCCCGTTTAGTCCCTGCATTGCAATTCACCGGTGCTCGTTACTCGTTCTGTTTACGCGATAGGCGATAATAATTAAAAAAATGCAGGCGCGGACCGCAAAAATGCAAAAAAGGGGTGCAACACGAGGACTTCCCAGGAGGTCACCCATCCTAGTACTGCTCTCGCCCAAGCACGTTTAACTTCGGAGTTCTGATGGGATCCGGTGCATTAGTGCTGGTATGATCGCACCCGTCACACCTTGCACGATCATCGTATATATCTGCTGCCTTGCAACTCATTCAAGCAAAATAAAAAATATCTTTAAAAGTACGTTTTGGTCCCTGAACTTTTTCATATTTCCCGTTTAGTCCCTGCATTGCAATTCACCGGTGCTCGTTACTCGTTCTGTTTACGCGATAGGCGATAATAATTAAAAAAATGCAGGCGCGGACCGCAAAAATGCAAAAAAGGGGTGCAACACGAGGACTTCCCAGGAGGTCACCCATCCTAGTACTGCTCTCGCCCAAGCACGTTTAACTTCGGAGTTCTGATGGGATCCGGTGCATTAGTGCTGGTATGATCGCACCCGTCACACCTTGCACGATCATCGTATATATCTGCTGCCTTGCAACTCATTCAACCAAAATAAAAAATATCTTTAAAAGTACGTTTTGGTCCCTGAACTTTTTCATATTTCCCGTTTAGTCCCTGCATTGCAATTCACCGGTGCTCGTTACTCGTTCTGTTTACGCGATAGGCGATAATAATTAAAAAAATGCAGGCGCGGACCGCAAAAATGCAAAAAAGGGGTGCAACACGAGGACTTCCCAGGAGGTCACCCATCCTAGTACTGCTCTCGCCCAAGCACGTTTAACTTCGGAGTTCTGATGGGATCCGGTGCATTAGTGCTGGTATGATCGCACCCGTCACACCTTGCACGATCATCGTATATATCTGCTGCCTTGCAACTCATTCAACCAAAATAAAAAATATCTTTAAAAGTACGTTTTGGTCCCTGAACTTTTTCATATTTCCCGTTTAGTCCCTGCATTGCAATTCACCGGTGCTCGTTACTCGTTACTCGTTCTGTTTACGCGATAGGCGATAATAATTAAAAAAATGCAGGCGCGGACCGCAAAAATGCATAAAAGGGGTGCAACACGAGGACTTCCCAGGAGGTCACCCATCCTAGTACTGCTCTCGCCCAAGCACGTTTAACTTCGGAGTTCTGATGGGATCCGGTGCATTAGTGCTGGTATGATCGCACCCGTCACACCTTGCACGATCATCGTATATATCTGCTGCCTTGCAACTCATTCAACCAAAATAAAAAATATCTTTAAAAGTACGTTTTGGTCCCTGAACTTTTTCATATTTCCCGTTTAGTCCCTGCATTGCAATTCACCGGTGCTCGTTACTCGTTCTGTTTACGCGATAGGCGATAATAATTAAAAAAATGCAGGCGCGGACCGCAAAAATGCAAAAAAGGGGTGCAACACGAGGACTTCCCAGGAGGTCACCCATCCTAGTACTGCTCTCGCCCAAGCACGTTTAACTTCGGAGTTCTGATGGGATCCGGTGCATTAGTGCTGGTATGATCGCACCCGTCACACCTTGCACGATCATCGTATATATCTGCTGCCTTGCAACTCATTCAACCAAAATAAAAAATATCTTTAAAAGTACGTTTTGGTCCCTGAACTTTTTCATATTTCCCGTTTAGTCCCTGCATTGCAATTCACCGGTGCTCGTTACTCGTTCTGTTTACGCGATAGGCGATAATAATTAAAAAAATGCAGGCGCGGACCGCAAAAATGCAAAAAAAGGGTGCAACACGAGGACTTCCCAGGAGGTCACCCATCCTAGTACTGCTCTCGCCCAAGCACGTTTAACTTCGGAGTTCTGATGGGATCCGGTGCATTAGTGCTGGTATGATCGCACCCGTCACACCTTGCACGATCATCGTATATATCTGCTGCCTTGCAACTCATTCAACCAAAATAAAAAATATCTTTAAAAGTACGTTTTGGTCCCTGAACTTTTTCATATTTCCCGTTTAGTCCCTGCATTGCAATTCACCGGTGCTCGTTACTCGTTCTGTTTACGCGATAGGCGATAATAATTAAAAAAATGCAGGCGCGGACCGCAAAAATGCAAAAAAGGGGTGCAACACGAGGACTTCCCAGGAGGTCACCCATCCTAGTACTGCTCTCGCCCAAGCACGTTTAACTTCGGAGTTCTGATGGGATCCGGTGCATTAGTGCTGGTATGATCGCACCCGTCACACCTTGCACGATCATCGTATATATCTGCTGCCTTGCAACTCATTCAACCAAAATAAAAACTATCTTTAAAAGTACGTTTTGGTCCCTGAACTTTTTCATATTTCCCGTTTAGTCCCTGCATTGCAATTCACCGGTGCTCGTTACTCGTTACTCGTTCTGTTTACGCGATAGGCGATAATAATTAATAAAATGCAGGCGGGGACCGCAAAAATGCCAAAAAGGGGTGCAACACGAGGACTTCCCAGGAGGTCACCCATCCTAGTACTGCTCTCGCCCAAGCACGTTTATCTTCGGAGTTCTGATGGGATCCGGTGCATTAGTGCTGGTATGATCGCACCCGTCACACCTTGCACGATCATCGTATATATCTGCTGCCTTGCAACTCATTCAACCAAAATAAAAAATATCTTTAAAAGTACGTTTTGGTCCCTGAACTTTTTCATATTTCCCGTTTAGTCCCTGCATTGCAATTCACCGGTGCTCGTTACTCGTTACTCGTTCTGTTTACGCGATAGGCGATAATAATTAAAAAAATGCAGGCGCGGACCGCAAAAATGCAAAAAAGGGGTGCAACACGAGGACTTCCCAGGAGGTCACCCATCCTAGTACTGCTCTCGCCCAAGCACGTTTGACTTCGGAGTTCTGATGGGATCCGGTGCATTAGTGCTGGTATGATCGCACCCGTCACACCTTGCACGATCATCGTATATATCTGCTGCCTTGCAACTCATTCAACCAAAATAAAAACTATCTTTAAAAGTACGTTTTGGTCCCTGAACTTTTTCATATTTCCCGTTTAGTCCCTGCATTGCAATTCACCGGTGCTCGTTACTCGTTACTCGTTCTGTTTACGCGATAGGCGATAATAATTAAAAAAATGCAGGAGCGGACCGCAAAAATGCAAAAAAGGGGTGCAACACGAGGACTTCCCAGGAGGTCACCCATCCTAGTACTGCTCTCGCCCAAGCACGTTTAACTTCGGAGTTCTGATGGGATCCGGTGCATTAGTGCTGGTATGATCGCACCCGTCACACCTTGCACGATCATCGTATATATCTGCTGCCTTGCAACTCATTCAACCAAAATAAAAAATATCTTTAAAAGTACGTTTTGGTCCCTGAACTTTTTCATATTTCCCGTTTAGTCCCTGCATTGCAATTCACCGGTGCTCGTTACTCGTTCTGTTTACGCGATAGGCGATAATAATTAAAAAAATGCAGGCGCGGACCGCAAAAATGCAAAAAAGGGGTGCAACACGAGGACTTCCCAGGAGGTCACCCATCCTAGTACTGCTCTCGCCCAAGCACGTTTAACTTCGGAGTTCTGATGGGATCCGGTGCATTAGTGCTGGTATGATCGCACCCGTCACACCTTGCACGATCATCGTATATATCTGCTGCCTTGCAACTCATTCAACCAAAATAAAAACTATCTTTAAAAGTACGTTTTGGTCCCTGAACTTTTTCATATTTCCCGTTTAGTCCCTGCATTGCAATTCACCGGTGCTCGTTACTCGTTCTGTTTACGCGATAGGCGATAATAATTAAAAAAATGCAGGCGCGGACCGCAAAAATGCAAAAAAGGGGTGCAACACGAGGACTTCCCAGGAGGTCACCCATCCTAGTACTGCTCTCGCCCAAGCACGTTTAACTTCGGAGTTCTGATGGGATCCGGTGCATTAGTGCTGGTATGATCGCACCCGTCACACCTTGCACGATCATCGTATATATCTGCTGCCTTGCAACTCATTCAACCAAAATAAAAAATATCTTTAAAAGTACGTTTTGGTCCCTGAACTTTTTCATATTTCCCGTTTAGTCCCTGCATTGCAATTCACCGGTGCTCGTTACTCGTTCTGTTTACGCGATAGGCGATAATAATTAAAAAAATGCAGGCGCGGACCGCAAAAATGCAAAAAAGGGGTGCAACACGAGGACTTCCCAGGAGGTCACCCATCCTAGTACTGCTCTCGCCCAAGCACGTTTAACTTCGGAGTTCTGATGGGATCCGGTGCATTAGTGCTGGTATGATCGCACCCGTCACACCTTGCACGATCATCGTATATATCTGCTGCCTTGCAACTCATTCAACCAAAATAAAAACTATCTTTAAAAGTACGTTTTGGTCCCTGAACTTTTTCATATTTCCCGTTTAATCCCTGCATTGCAATTCACCGGTGCTCGTTACTCGTTACTCGTTCTGTTTACGCGATAGGCGATAATAATTAAAAAAATGCAGGCGCGGACCGCAAAAATGCAAAAAAGGGGTGCAACACGAGGACTTCCCAGGAGGTCACCCATCCAAATACTGCTCTCGCCCAAGCACGTTTAACTTCGGAGTTCTGATGGGATCCGGTGCATTAGTGCTGGTATGATCGCACCCGTCACACCTTGCACGATCATCGTATATATCTGCTGCCTTGCAACTCATTCAACCAAAATAAAAAATATCTTTAAAAGTACGTTTTGGTCCCTGAACTTTTTCATATTTCCCGTTTAGTCCCTGCATTGCAATTCACCGGTGCTCGTTACTCGTTCTGTTTACGCGATAGGCGATAATAATTAAAAAAATGCAGGCGCGGACCGCAAAAATGCAAAAAAGGGGTGCAACACGAGGACTTCCCAGGAGGTCACCCATCCTAGTACTGCTCTCGCCCTAGCACGTTTAACTTCGGAGTTCTGATGGGATCCGGTGCATTAGTGCTGGTATGATCGCACCCGTCACACCTTGCACGATCATCGTATATATCTGCTGCCTTGCAACTCATTCAACCAAAATAAAAAATATCTTTAAAAGTACGTTTTGGTCCCTGAACTTTTTCATATTTCCCGTTTAGTCCCTGCATTGCAATTCACCGGTGCTCGTTACTCGTTCTGTTTACGCGATAGGCGATAATAATTAAAAAAATGCAGGCGCGGACCGCAAAAATGCAAAAAAGGGGTGCAACACGAGGACTTCCCAGGAGGTCACCCATCCTAGTACTGCTCTCGCCCAAGCACGTTTAACTTCGGAGTTCTGATGGGATCCGGTGCATTAGTGCTGGTATGATCGCACCCGTCACACCTTGCACGATCATCGTATATATCTGCTGCCTTGCAACTCATTCAACCAAAATAAAAACTATCTTTAAAAGTACGTTTTGGTCCCTGAACTTTTTCATATTTCCCGTTTAATCCCTGCATTGCAATTCACCGGTGCTCGTTACTCGTTACTCGTTCTGTTTACGCGATAGGCGATAATAATTAAAAAAATGCAGGCGCGGACCGCAAAAATGCAAAAAAGGGGTGCAACACGAGGACTTCCCAGGAGGTCACCCATCCAAATACTGCTCTCGCCCAAGCACGTTTAACTTCGGAGTTCTGATGGGATCCGGTGCATTAGTGCTGGTATGATCGCACCCGTCACACCTTGCACGATCATCGTATATATCTGCTGCCTTGCAACTCATTCAACCAAAATAAAAAATATCTTTAAAAGTACGTTTTGGTCCCTGAACTTTTTCATATTTCCCGTTTAGTCCCTGCATTGCAATTCACCGGTGCTCGTTACTCGTTCTGTTTACGCGATAGGCGATAATAATTAAAAAAATGCAGGCGCGGACCGCAAAAATGCAAAAAAGGGGTGCAACACGAGGACTTCCCAGGAGGTCACCCATCCTAGTACTGCTCTCGCCCTAGCACGTTTAACTTCGGAGTTCTGATGGGATCCGGTGCATTAGTGCTGGTATGATCGCACCCGTCACACCTTGCACGATCATCGTATATATCTGCTGCCTTGCAACTCATTCAACCAAAATAAAAAATATCTTTAAAAGTACGTTTTGGTCCCTGAACTTTTTCATATTTCCCGTTTAGTCCCTGCATTGCAATTCACCGGTGCTCGTTACTCGTTCTGTTTACGCGATAGGCGATAATAATTAAAAAAATGCAGGCGCGGACCGCAAAAATGCAAAAAAGGGGTGCAACACGAGGACTTCCCAGGAGGTCACCCATCCTAGTACTGCTCTCGCCCAAGCACGTTTAACTTCGGAGTTCTGATGGGATCCGGTGCATTAGTGCTGGTATGATCGCACCCGTCACACCTTGCACGATCATCGTATATATCTGCTGCCTTGCAACTCATTCAACCAAAATAAAAACTATCTTTAAAAGTACGTTTTGGTCCCTGAACTTTTTCATATTTCCCGTTTAGTCCCTGCATTGCAATTCACCGGTGCTCGTTACTCGTTACTCGTTCTGTTTACGCGATAGGCGATAATAATTAATAAAATGCAGGCGCGGACCGCAAAAATGCAAAAAAGGGGTGCAACACGAGGACTTCCCAGGAGGTCACCCATCCTAGTACTGCTCTCGCCCAAGCACGTTTATCTTCGGAGTTCTGATGGGATCCGGTGCATTAGTGCTGGTATGATCGCACCCGTCACACCTTGCACGATCATCGTATATATCTGCTGCCTTGCAACTCATTCAACCAAAATAAAAAATATCTTTAAAAGTACGTTTTGGTCCCTGAACTTTTTCATATTTCCCGTTTAGTCCCTGCATTGCAATTCACCGGTGCTCGTTACTCGTTACTCGTTCTGTTTACGCGATAGGCGATAATAATTAAAAAAATGCAGGCGCGGACCGCAAAAATGCAAAAAAGGGGTGCAACACGAGGACTTCCCAGGAGGTCACCCATCCTAGTACTGCTCTCGCCCAAGCACGTTTGACTTCGGAGTTCTGATGGGATCCGGTGCATTAGTGCTGGTATGATCGCACCCGTCACACCTTGCACGATCATCGTATATATCTGCTGCCTTGCAACTCATTCAACCAAAATAAAAACTATCTTTAAAAGTACGTTTTGGTCCCTGAACTTTTTCATATTTCCCGTTTAGTCCCTGCATTGCAATTCACCGGTGCTCGTTACTCGTTACTCGTTCTGTTTACGCGATAGGCGATAATAATTAATAAAATGCAGGCGCGGACCGCAAAAATGCAAAAAAGGGGTGCAACACGAGGACTTCCCAGGAGGTCACCCATCCTAGTACTGCTCTCGCCCAAGCACGTTTAACTTCGGAGTTCTGATGGGATCCGGTGCATTAGTGCTGGTATGATCGCACCCGTCACACCTTGCACGATCATCGTATATATCTGCTGCCTTGCAACTCATTCAACCAAAATAAAAAATATCTTTAAAAGTACGTTTTGGTCCCTGAACTTTTTCATATTTCCCGTTTAGTCCCTGCATTGCAATTCACCGGTGCTCGTTACTCGTTCTGTTTACGCGATAGGCGATAATAATTAAAAAAATGCAGGCGCGGACCGCAAAAATGCAAAAAAGGGGTGCAACACGAGGACTTCCCAGGAGGTCACCCATCCTAGTACTGCTCTCGCCCAAGCACGTTTAACTTCGGAGTTCTGATGGGATCCGGTGCATTAGTGCTGGTATGATCGCACCCGTCACACCTTGCACGATCATCGTATATATCTGCTGCCTTGCAACTCATTCAACCAAAATAAAAACTATCTTTAAAAGTACGTTTTGGTCCCTGAACTTTTTCATATTTCCCGTTTAGTCCCTGCATTGCAATTCACCGGTGCTCGTTACTCGTTCTGTTTACGCGATAGGCGATAATAATTAAAAAAATGCAGGCGCGGACCGCAAAAATGCAAAAAAGGGGTGCAACACGAGGACTTCCCAGGAGGTCACCCATCCTAGTACTGCTCTCGCCCAAGCACGTTTAACTTCGGAGTTCTGATGGGATCCGGTGCATTAGTGCTGGTATGATCGCACCCGTCACACCTTGCACGATCATCGTATATATCTGCTGCCTTGCAACTCATTCAACCAAAATAAAAAATATCTTTAAAAGTACGTTTTGGTCCCTGAACTTTTTCATATTTCCCGTTTAGTCCCTGCATTGCAATTCACCGGTGCTCGTTACTCGTTCTGTTTACGCGATAGGCGATAATAATTAAAAAAATGCAGGCGCGGACCGCAAAAATGCAAAAAAAGGGTGCAACACGAGGACTTCCCAGGAGGTCACCCATCCTAGTACTGCTCTCGCCCAAGCACGTTTAACTTCGGAGTTCTGATGGGATCCGGTGCATTAGTGCTGGTATGATCGCACCCGTCACACCTTGCACGATCATCGTATATATCTGCTGCCTTGCAACTCATTCAACCAAAATAAAAAATATCTTTAAAAGTACGTTTTGGTCCCTGAACTTTTTCATATTTCCCGTTTAGTCCCTGCATTGCAATTCACCGGTGCTCGTTACTCGTTCTGTTTACGCGATAGGCGATAATAATTAAAAAAATGCAGGCGCGGACCGCAAAAATGCAAAAAAGGGGTGCAACACGAGGACTTCCCAGGAGGTCACCCATCCTAGTACTGCTCTCGCCCAAGCACGTTTAACTTCGGAGTTCTGATGGGATCCGGTGCATTAGTGCTGGTATGATCGCACCCGTCACACCTTGCACGATCATCGTATATATCTGCTGCCTTGCAACTCATTCAACCAAAATAAAAACTATCTTTAAAAGTACGTTTTGGTCCCTGAACTTTTTCATATTTCCCGTTTAGTCCCTGCATTGCAATTCACCGTTGCTCGTTACTCGTTACTCGTTCTGTTTACGCGATAGGCGATAATAATTAATAAAATGCAGGCGCGGACCGCAAAAATGCCAAAAAGGGGTGCAACACGAGGACTTCCCAGGAGGTCACCCATCCTAGTACTGCTCTCGCCCAAGCACGTTTATCTTCGGAGTTCTGATGGGATCCGGTGCATTAGTGCTGGTATGATCGCACCCGTCACACCTTGCACGATCATCGTATATATCTGCTGCCTTGCAACTCATTCAACCAAAATAAAAAATATCTTTAAAAGTACGTTTTGGTCCCTGAACTTTTTCATATTTCCCGTTTAGTCCCTGCATTGCAATTCACCGGTGCTCGTTACTCGTTACTCGTTCTGTTTACGCGATAGGCGATAATAATTAAAAAAATGCAGGCGCGGACCGCAAAAATGCAAAAAAGGGGTGCAACACGAGGACTTCCCAGGAGGTCACCCATCCTAGTACTGCTCTCGCCCAAGCACGTTTGACTTCGGAGTTCTGATGGGATCCGGTGCATTAGTGCTGGTATGATCGCACCCGTCACACCTTGCACGATCATCGTATATATCTGCTGCCTTGCAACTCATTCAACCAAAATAAAAACTATCTTTAAAAGTACGTTTTGGTCCCTGAACTTTTTCATATTTCCCGTTTAGTCCCTGCATTGCAATTCACCGGTGCTCGTTACTCGTTACTCGTTCTGTTTACGCGATAGGCGATAATAATTAAAAAAATGCAGGCGCGGACCGCAAAAATGCAAAAAAGGGGTGCAACACGAGGACTTCCCAGGAGGTCACCCATCCTAGTACTGCTCTCGCCCAAGCACGTTTAACTTCGGAGTTCTGATGGGATCCGGTGCATTAGTGCTGGTATGATCGCACCCGTCACACCTTGCACGATCATCGTATATATCTGCTGCCTTGCAACTCATTCAACCAAAATAAAAAATATCTTTAAAAGTACGTTTTGGTCCCTGAACTTTTTCATATTTCCCGTTTAGTCCCTGCATTGCAATTCACCGGTGCTCGTTACTCGTTCTGTTTACGCGATAGGCGATAATAATTAAAAAAATGCAGGCGCGGACCGCAAAAATGCAAAAAAGGGGTGCAACACGAGGACTTCCCAGGAGGTCACCCATCCTAGTACTGCTCTCGCCCAAGCACGTTTAACTTCGGAGTTCTGATGGGATCCGGTGCATTAGTGCTGGTATGATCGCACCCGTCACACCTTGCACGATCATCGTATATATCTGCTGCCTTGCAACTCATTCAACCAAAATAAAAACTATCTTTAAAAGTACGTTTTGGTCCCTGAACTTTTTCATATTTCCCGTTTAGTCCCTGCATTGCAATTCACCGGTGCTCGTTACTCGTTCTGTTTACGCGATAGGCGATAATAATTAAAAAAATGCAGGCGCGGACCGCAAAAATGCAAAAAAGGGGTGCAACACGAGGACTTCCCAGGAGGTCACCCATCCTAGTACTGCTCTCGCCCAAGCACGTTTAACTTCGGAGTTCTGATGGGATCCGGTGCATTAGTGCTGGTATGATCGCACCCGTCACACCTTGCACGATCATCGTATATATCTGCTGCCTTGCAACTCATTCAACCAAAATAAAAAATATCTTTAAAAGTACGTTTTGGTCCCTGAACTTTTTCATATTTCCCGTTTAGTCCCTGCATTGCAATTCACCGGTGCTCGTTACTCGTTCTGTTTACGCGATAGGCGATAATAATTAAAAAAATGCAGGCGCGGACCGCAAAAATGCAAAAAAGGGGTGCAACACGAGGACTTCCCAGGAGGTCACCCATCCTAGTACTGCTCTCGCCCAAGCACGTTTAACTTCGGAGTTCTGATGGGATCCGGTGCATTAGTGCTGGTATGATCGCACCCGTCACACCTTGCACGATCATCGTATATATCTGCTGCCTTGCAACTCATTCAACCAAAATAAAAACTATCTTTAAAAGTACGTTTTGGTCCCTGAACTTTTTCATATTTCCCGTTTAATCCCTGCATTGCAATTCACCGGTGCTCGTTACTCGTTACTCGTTCTGTTTACGCGATAGGCGATAATAATTAAAAAAATGCAGGCGCGGACCGCAAAAATGCAAAAAAGGGGTGCAACACGAGGACTTCCCAGGAGGTCACCCATCCAAATACTGCTCTCGCCCAAGCACGTTTAACTTCGGAGTTCTGATGGGATCCGGTGCATTAGTGCTGGTATGATCGCACCCGTCACACCTTGCACGATCATCGTATATATCTGCTGCCTTGCAACTCATTCAACCAAAATAAAAAATATCTTTAAAAGTACGTTTTGGTCCCTGAACTTTTTCATATTTCCCGTTTAGTCCCTGCATTGCAATTCACCGGTGCTCGTTACTCGTTCTGTTTACGCGAGAGGCGATAATAATTAAAAAAATGCAGGCGCGGACCGCAAAAATGCAAAAAAGGGGTGCAACACGAGGACTTCCCAGGAGGTCACCCATCCTAGTACTGCTCTCGCCCAAGCACGTTTAACTTCGGAGTTCTGATGGGATCCGGTGCATTAGTGCTGGTATGATCGCACCCGTCACACCTTGCACGATCATCGTATATATCTGCTGCCTTGCAACTCATTCAACCAAAATAAAAAATATCTTTAAAAGTACGTTTTGGTCCCTGAACTTTTTCATATTTCCCGTTTAGTCCCTGCATTGCAATTCACCGGTGCTCGTTACTCGTTCTGTTTACGCGATAGGCGATAATAATTAAAAAAATGCAGGCGCGGACCGCAAAAATGCAAAAAAGGGGTGCAACACGAGGACTTCCCAGGAGGTCACCCATCCTAGTACTGCTCTCGCCCAAGCACGTTTAACTTCGGAGTTCTGATGGGATCCGGTGCATTAGTGCTGGTATGATCGCACCCGTCACACCTTGCACGATCATCGTATATATCTGCTGCCTTGCAACTCATTCAACCCAAATAAAAACTATCTTTAAAAGTACGTTTTGGTCCCTGAACTTTTTCATATTTCCCGTTTAGTCCCTGCATTGCAATTCACCGGTGCTCGTTACTCGTTACTCGTTCTGTTTACGCGATAGGCGATAATAATTAATAAAATGCAGGCGCGGACCGCAAAAATGCCAAAAAGGGGTGCAACACGAGGACTTCCCAGGAGGTCACCCATCCTAGTACTGCTCTCGCCCAAGCACGTTTATCTTCGGAGTTCTGATGGGATCCGGTGCATTAGTGCTGGTATGATCGCACCCGTCACACCTTGCACGATCATCGTATATATCTGCTGCCTTGCAACTCATTCAACCAAAATAAAAAATATCTTTAAAAGTACGTTTTGGTCCCTGAACTTTTTCATATTTCCCGTTTAGTCCCTGCATTGCAATTCACCGGTGCTCGTTACTCGTTACTCGTTCTGTTTACGCGATAGGCGATAATAATTAAAAAAATGCAGGCGCGGACCGCAAAAATGCAAAAAAGGGGTGCAACACGAGGACTTCCCAGGAGGTCACCCATCCTAGTACTGCTCTCGCCCAAGCACGTTTGACTTCGGAGTTCTGATGGGATCCGGTGCATTAGTGCTGGTATGATCGCACCCGTCACACCTTGCACGATCATCGTATATATCTGCTGCCTTGCAACTCATTCAACCAAAATAAAAACTATCTTTAAAAGTACGTTTTGGTCCCTGAACTTTTTCATATTTCCCGTTTAGTCCCTGCATTGCAATTCACCGGTGCTCGTTACTCGTTACTCGTTCTGTTTACGCGATAGGCGATAATAATTAAAAAAATGCAGGCGCGGACCGCAAAAATGCAAAAAAGGGGTGCAACACGAGGACTTCCCAGGAGGTCACCCATCCTAGTACTGCTCTCGCCCAAGCACGTTTAACTTCGGAGTTCTGATGGGATCCGGTGCATTAGTGCTGGTATGATCGCACCCGTCACACCTTGCACGATCATCGTATATATCTGCTGCCTTGCAACTCATTCAACCAAAATAAAAAATATCTTTAAAAGTACGTTTTGGTCCCTGAACTTTTTCATATTTCCCGTTTAGTCCCTGCATTGCAATTCACCGGTGCTCGTTACTCGTTCTGTTTACGCGATAGGCGATAATAATTAAAAAAATGCAGGCGCGGACCGCAAAAATGCAAAAAAGGGGTGCAACACGAGGACTTCCCAGGAGGTCACCCATCCTAGTACTGCTCTCGCCCAAGCACGTTTAACTTCGGAGTTCTGATGGGATCCGGTGCATTAGTGCTGGTATGATCGCACCCGTCACACCTTGCACGATCATCGTATATATCTGCTGCCTTGCAACTCATTCAACCAAAATAAAAACTATCTTTAAAAGTACGTTTTGGTCCCTGAACTTTTTCATATTTCCCGTTTAGTCCCTGCATTGCAATTCACCGGTGCTCGTTACTCGTTCTGTTTACGCGATAGGCGATAATAATTAAAAAAATGCAGGCGCGGACCGCAAAAATGCAAAAAAGGGGTGCAACACGAGGACTTCCCAGGAGGTCACCCATCCTAGTACTGCTCTCGCCCAAGCACGTTTAACTTCGGAGTTCTGATGGGATCCGGTGCATTAGTGCTGGTATGATCGCACCCGTCACACCTTGCACGATCATCGTATATATCTGCTGCCTTGCAACTCATTCAACCAAAATAAAAAATATCTTTAAAAGTACGTTTTGGTCCCTGAACTTTTTCATATTTCCCGTTTAGTCCCTGCATTGCAATTCACCGGTGCTCGTTACTCGTTCTGTTTACGCGATAGGCGATAATAATTAAAAAAATGCAGGCGCGGACCGCAAAAATGCCAAAAAGGGGTGCAACACGAGGACTTCCCAGGAGGTCACCCATCCTAGTACTGCTCTCGCCCAAGCACGTTTAACTTCGGAGTTCTGATGGGATCCGGTGCATTAGTGCTGGTATGATCGCACCCGTCACACCTTGCACGATCATCGTATATATCTGCTGCCTTGCAACTCATTCAACCAAAATAAAAACTATCTTTAAAAGTACGTTTTGGTCCCTGAACTTTTTCATATTTCCCGTTTAGTCCCTGCATTGCAATTCACCGGTGCTCGTTACTCGTTCTGTTTACGCGATAGGCGATAATAATTAAAAAAATGCAGACGCGGACCGCAAAAATGCAAAAAAGGGGTGCAACACGAGGACTTCCCAGGAGGTCACCCATCCTAGTACTGCTCTCGCCCAAGCACGTTTAACTTCGGAGTTCTGATGGGATCCGGTGCATTAGTGCTGGTATGATCGCACCCGTCACACCTTGCACGATCATCGTATATATCTGCTGCCTTGCAACTCATTCAACCAAAATAAAAAATATCTTTAAAAGTACGTTTTGGTCCCTGAACTTTTTCATATTTCCCGTTTAGTCCCTGCATTGCAATTCACCGGTGCTCGTTACTCGTTCTGTTTACGCGATAGGCGATAATAATTAAAAAAATGCAGGCGCGGACCGCAAAAATGCAAAAAAGGGGTGCAACACGAGGACTTCCCAGGAGGTCACCCATCCTAGTACTGCTCTCGCCCAAGCACGTTTAACTTCGGAGTTCTGATGGGATCCGGTGCATTAGTGCTGGTATGATCGCACCCGTCACACCTTGCACGATCATCGTATATATCTGCTGCCTTGCAACTCATTCAACCAAAATAAAAAATATCTTTAAAAGTACGTTTTGGTCCCTGAACTTTTTCATATTTCCCGTTTAGTCCCTGCATTGCAATTCACCGGTGCTCGTTACTCGTTCTGTTTACGCGATAGGCGATAATAATTAAAAAAATGCAGGCGCGGACCGCAAAAATGCAAAAAAGGGGTGCAACACGAGGACTTCCCAGGAGGTCACCCATCCTAGTACTGCTCTCGCCCAAGCACGTTTAACTTCGGAGTTCTGATGGGATCCGGTGCATTAGTGCTGGTATGATCGCACCCGTCACACCTTGCACGATCATCGTATATATCTGCTGCCTTGCAACTCATTCAACCAAAATAAAAACTATCTTTAAAAGTACGTTTTGGTCCCTGAACTTTTTCATATTTCCCGTTTAGTCCCTGCATTGCAATTCACCGGTGCTCGTTACTCGTTACTCGTTCTGTTTACGCGATAGGCGATAATAATTAAAAAAATGCAGGCGCGGACCGCAAAAATGCAAAAAAGGGGTGCAACACGAGGACTTCCCAGGAGGTCACCCATCCTAGTACTGCTCTCGCCCAAGCACGTTTATCTTCGGAGTTCTGATGGGATCCGGTGCATTAGTGCTGGTATGATCGCACCCGTCACACCTTGCACGATCATCGTATATATCTGCTGCCTTGCAACTCATTCAACCAAAATAAAAAATATCTTTAAAAGTACGTTTTGGTCCCTGAACTTTTTCATATTTCCCGTTTAGTCCCTGCATTGCAATTCACCGGTGCTCGTTACTCGTTCTGTTTACGCGATAGGCGATAATAATTAAAAAAATGCAGGCGCGGACCGCAAAAATGCAAAAAAGGGGTGCAACACGAGGACTTCCCAGGAGGTCACCCATCCTAGTACTGCTCTCGCCCAAGCACGTTTAACTTCGGAGTTCTGATGGGATCCGGTGCATTAGTGCTGGTATGATCGCACCCGTCACACCTTGCACGATCATCGTATATATCTGCTGCCTTGCAACTCATTCAACCAAAATAAAAAATATCTTTAAAAGTACGTTTTGGTCCCTGAACTTTTTCATATTTCCCGTTTAGTCCCTGCATTGCAATTCACCGGTGCTCGTTACTCGTTCTGTTTACGCGATAGGCGATAATAATTAAAAAAATGCAGGCGCGGACCGCAAAAATGCAAAAAAGGGGTGCAACACGAGGACTTCCCAGGAGGTCACCCATCCTAGTACTGCTCTCGCCCAAGCACGTTTAACTTCGGAGTTCTGATGGGATCCGGTGCATTAGTGCTGGTATGATCGCACCCGTCACACCTTGCACGATCATCGTATATATCTGCTGCCTAGCAACTCATTCAACCAAAATAAAAACTATCTTTAAAAGTACGTTTTGGTCCCTGAACTTTTTCATATTTCCCGTTTAATCCCTGCATTGCAATTCACCGGTGCTCGTTACTCGTTACTCGTTCTGTTTACGCGATAGGCGATAATAATTAAAAAAATGCAGGCGCGGACCGCAAAAATGCAAAAAAGGGGTGCAACACGAGGACTTCCCAGGAGGTCACCCATCCAAATACTGCTCTCGCCCAAGCACGTTTAACTTCGGAGTTCTGATGGGATCCGATGCATTAGTGCTGGTATGATCGCACCCGTCACACCTTGCACGATCATCGTATATATCTGCTGCCTTGCAACTCATTCAACCAAAATAAAAACTATCTTTAAAAGTACGTTTTGGTCCCTGAACTTTTTCATATTTCCCGTTTAGTCCCTGCATTGCAATTCACCGGTGCTCGTTACTCGTTACTCGTTCTGTTTACGCGATAGGCGATAATAATTAAAAAAATGCAGGCGCGGACCGCAAAAATGCAAAAAAGGGGTGCAACACGAGGACTTCCCAGGAGGTCACCCATCCTAGTACTGCTCTCGCCCAAGCACGTTTAACTTCGGAGTTCTGATGGGATCCGGTGCATTAGTGCTGGTATGATCGCACCCGTCACACCTTGCACGATCATCGTATATATCTGCTGCCTTGCAACTCATTCAACCAAAATAAAAACTATCTTTAAAAGTACGTTTTGGTCCCTGAACTTTTTCATATTTCCCGTTTAGTCCCTGCATTGCAATTCACCGGTGCTCGTTACTCGTTACTCGTTCTGTTTACGCGATAGGCGATAATAATTAATAAAATGCAGGCGCG
The DNA here is from genome assembly GCF_937616625.2 of Mercurialis annua. NCBI lineage: Eukaryota > Viridiplantae > Streptophyta > Magnoliopsida > Malpighiales > Euphorbiaceae > Mercurialis > Mercurialis annua. The sequence goes on along the minus strand of NC_065574.1, from coordinate 41,555,858 downwards.
GACCGCAAAAATGCAAAAAAGGGGTGCAACACGAGGACTTCCCAGGAGGTCACCCATCCTAGTACTGCTCTCGCCCAAGCACGTTTATCTTCGGAGTTCTGATGGGATCCGGTGCATTAGTGCTGGTATGATCGCACCCGTCACACCTTGCACGATCATCGTATATATCTGCTGCCTTGCAACTCATTCAACCAAAATAAAAACTATCTTTAAAAGTACGTTTTGGTCCCTGAACTTTTTCATATTTCCCGTTTAGTCCCTGCATTGCAATTCACCGGTGCTCGTTACTCGTTCTGTTTACGCGATAGGCGATAATAATTAAAAAAATGCAGGCGCGGACCGCAAAAATGCAAAAAAGGGGTGCAACACGAGGACTTCCCAGGAGGTCACCCATCCTAGTACTGCTCTCGCCCAAGCACGTTTAACTTCGGAGTTCTGATGGGATCCGGTGCATTAGTGCTGGTATGATCGCACCCGTCACACCTTGCACGATCATCGTATATATCTGCTGCCTTGCAACTCATTCAACCAAAATAAAAAATATCTTTAAAAGTACGTTTTGGTCCCTGAACTTTTTCATATTTCCCGTTTAGTCCCTGCATTGCAATTCACCAGTGCTCGTTACTCGTTCTGTTTACGCGATAGGCGATAATAATTAAAAAAATGCAGGCGCGGACCGCAAAAATGCAAAAAAGGGGTGCAACACGAGGACTTCCCAGGAGGTCACCCATCCTAGTACTGCTCTCGCCCAAGCACGTTTATCTTCGGAGTTCTGATGGGATCCGGTGCATTAGTGCTGGTATGATCGCACCCGTCACACCTTGCACGATCATCGTATATATCTGCTGCCTTGCAACTCATTCAACCAAAATAAAAACTATCTTTAAAAGTACGTTTTGGTCCCTGAACTTTTTCATATTTCCCGTTTAGTCCCTGCATTGCAATTCACCGGTGCTCGTTACTCGTTCTGTTTACGCGATAGGCGATAATAATTAAAAAAATGCAGGCGCGGACCGCAAAAATGCAAAAAAGGGGTGCAACACGAGGACTTCCCAGGAGGTCACCCATCCTAGTACTGCTCTCGCCCAAGCACGTTTAACTTCGGAGTTCTGATGGGATCCGGTGCATTAGTGCTGGTATGATCGCACCCGTCACACCTTGCACGATCATCGTATATATCTGCTGCCTTGCAACTCATTCAACCAAAATAAAAACTATCTTTAAAAGTACGTTTTGGTCCCTGAACTTTTTCATATTTCCCGTTTAGTCCCTGCATTGCAATTCACCGGTGCTCGTTACTCGTTACTCGTTCTGTTTACGCGATAGGCGATAATAATTAAAAAAATGCAGGCGCGGACCGCAAAAATGCAAAAAAGGGGTGCAACACGAGGACTTCCCAGGAGGTCACCCATCCTAGTACTGCTCTCGCCCAAGCACGTTTAACTTCGGAGTTCTGATGGGATCCGGTGCATTAGTGCTGGTATGATCGCACCCGTCACACCTTGCACGATCATCGTATATATCTGCTGCCTTGCAACTCATTCAACCAAAATAAAAACTATCTTTAAAAGTACGTTTTGGTCCCTGAACTTTTTCATATTTCCCGTTTAGTCCCTGCATTGCAATTCACCGGTGCTCGTTACTCGTTCTGTTTACGCGATAGGCGATAATAATTAAAAAAATGCAGACGCGGACCGCAAAAATGCAAAAAAGGGGTGCAACACGAGGACTTCCCAGGAGGTCACCCATCCTAGTACTGCTCTCGCCCAAGCACGTTTAACTTCGGAGTTCTGATGGGATCCGGTGCATTAGTGCTGGTATGATCGCACCCGTCACACCTTGCACGATCATCGTATATATCTGCTGCCTTGCAACTCATTCAACCAAAATAAAAAATATCTTTAAAAGTACGTTTTGGTCCCTGAACTTTTTCATATTTCCCGTTTAGTCCCTGCATTGCAATTCACCGGTGCTCGTTACTCGTTACTCGTTCTGTTTACGCGATAGGCGATAATAATTAAAAAAATGCAGGCGCGGACCGCAAAAATGCAAAAAAGGGGTGCAACACGAGGACTTCCCAGGAGGTCACCCATCCTAGTACTGCTCTCGCCCAAGCACGTTTAACTTCGGAGTTCTGATGGGATCCGGTGCATTAGTGCTGGTATGATCGCACCCGTCACACCTTGCACGATCATCTTATATATCTGCTGCCTTGCAACTCATTCAACCAAAATAAAAAATATCTTTAAAAGTACGTTTTGGTCCCTGAACTTTTTCATATTTCCCGTTTAGTCCCTGCATTGCAATTCACCGGTGCTCGTTACTCGTTCTGTTTACGCGATAGGCGATAATAATTAAAAAAATGCAGGCGCGGACCGCAAAAATGCAAAAAAGGGGTGCAACACGAGGACTTCCCAGGAGGTCACCCATCCTAGTACTGCTCTCGCCCAAGCACGTTTAACTTCGGAGTTCTGATGGGATCCGGTGCATTAGTGCTGGTATGATCGCACCCGTCACACCTTGCACGATCATCGTATATATCTGCTGCCTTGCAACTCATTCAACCAAAATAAAAAATATCTTTAAAAGTACGTTTTGGTCCCTGAACTTTTTCATATTTCCCGTTTAGTCCCTGCATTGCAATTCACCGGTGCTCGTTACTCGTTCTGTTTACGCGATAGGCGATAATAATTAAAAAAATGCAGGCGCGGACCGCAAAAATGCAAAAAAGGGGTGCAACACGAGGACTTCCCAGGAGGTCACCCATCCTAGTACTGCTCTCGCCCAAGCACGTTTAACTTCGGAGTTCTGATGGGATCCGGTGCATTAGTGCTGGTATGATCGCACCCGTCACACCTTGCACGATCATCGTATATATCTGCTGCCTTGCAACTCATTCAACCAAAATAAAAAATATCTTTAAAAGTACGTTTTGGTCCCTGAACTTTTTCATATTTCCCGTTTAGTCCCTGTATTGCAATTCACCGGTGCTCGTTACTCGTTCTGTTTACGCGATAGGCGATAATAATTAAAAAAATGCAGGCGCGGACCGCAAAAATGCAAAAAAGGGGTGCAACACGAGGACTTCCCAGGAGGTCACCCATCCTAGTACTGCTCTCGCCCAAGCACGTTTAACTTCGGAGTTCTGATGGGATCCGGTGCATTAGTGCTGGTATGATCGCACCCGTCACACCTTTCACGATCATCGTATATATCTGCTGCCTTGCAACTCATTCAACCAAAATAAAAAATATCTTTAAAAGTACGTTTTGGTCCCTGAACTTTTTCATATTTCCCGTTTAGTCCCTGCATTGCAATTCACCGGTGCTCGTTACTCGTTCTGTTTACGCGATAGGCGATAATAATTAAAAAAATGCAGGCGCGGACCGCAAAAATGCAAAAAAGGGGTGCAACACGAGGACTTCCCAGGAGGTCACCCATCCTAGTACTGCTCTCGCCCAAGCACGTTTAACTTCGGAGTTCTGATGGGATCCGGTGCATTAGTGCTGGTATGATAGCACCCGTCACACCTTGCACGATCATCGTATATATCTGCTGCCTTGCAACTCATTCAACCAAAATAAAAACTATCTTTAAAAGTACGTTTTGGTCCCTGAACTTTTTCATATTTCCCGTTTAGTCCCTGCATTGCAATTCACCGGTGCTCGTTACTCGTTACTCGTTCTGTTTACGCGATAGGCGATAATAATTAAAAAAATGCAGGCGCGGACTGCAAAAATGCCAAAAAGGGGTGCAACACGAGGACTTCCCAGGAGGTCACCCATCCTAGTACTGCTCTCGCCCAAGCACGTTTATCTTCGGAGTTCTGATGGGATCCGGTGCATTAGTGCTGGTATGATCGCACCCGTCACACCTTGCACGATCATCGTATATATCTGCTGCCTTGCAACTCATTCAACCAAAATAAAAACTATCTTTAAAAGTACGTTTTGGTCCCTGAACTTTTTCATATTTCCCGTTTAGTCCCTGCATTGCAATTCACCGGTGCTCGTTACTCGTTACTCGTTCTGTTTACGCGATAGGCGATAATAATTAAAAAAATGCAGGCGCGGACCGCAAAAATGCCAAAAAGGGGTGCAACACGAGGACTTCCCAGGAGGTCACCCATCCTAGTACTGCTCTCGCCCAAGCACGTTTATCTTCGGAGTTCTGATGGGATCCGGTGCATTAGTGCTGGTATGATCGCACCCGTCACACCTTGCACGATCATCGTATATATCTGCTGCCTTGCAACTCATTCAACCAAAATAAAAACTATCTTTAAAAGTACGTTTTGGTCCCTGAACTTTTTCATATTTCCCGTTTAGTCCCTGCATTGCAATTCACCGGTGCTCGTTACTCGTTACTCGTTCTGTTTACGCGATAGGCGATAATAATTAAAAAAATGCAGGCGCGGACCGCAAAAATGCCAAAAAGGGGTGCAACACGAGGACTTCCCAGGAGGTCACCCATCCTAGTACTGCTCTCGCCCAAGCACGTTTATCTTCGGAGTTCTGATGGGATCCGGTGCATTAGTGCTGGTATGATCGCACCCGTCACACCTTGCACGATCATCGTATATATCTGCTGCCTTGCAACTCATTCAACCAAAATAAAAACTATCTTTAAAAGTACGTTTTGGTCCCTGAACTTTTTCATATTTCCCGTTTAGTCCCTGCATTGCAATTCACCGGTGCTCGTTACTCGTTCTGTTTACGCGATAGGCGATAATAATTAAAAAAATGCAGGCGCGGACCGCAAAAATGCAAAAAAGGGGTGCAACACGAGGACTTCCCAGGAGGTCACCCATCCTAGTACTGCTCTCGCCCAAGCACGTTTAACTTCGGAGTTCTGATGGGATCCGGTGCATTAGTGCTGGTATGATCGCACCCGTCACACCTTGCACGATCATCGTATATATATGCTGCCTTGCAACTCATTCAACCAAAATAAAAAATATCTTTAAAAGTACGTTTTGGTCCCTGAACTTTTTCATATTTCCCGTTTAGTCCCTGCATTGCAATTCACCGGTGCTCGTTACTCGTTCTGTTTACGCGATAGGCGATAATAATTAAAAAAATGCAGGCGCGGACCGCAAAAATGCAAAAAAGGGGTGCAACACGAGGACTTCCCAGGAGGTCACCCATCCTAGTACTGCTCTCGCCCAAGCACGTTTAACTTCGGAGTTCTGATGGGATCAGGTGCATTAGTGCTGGTATGATCGCACCCGTCACACCTTGCACGATCATCGTATATATCTGCTGCCTTGCAACTCATTCAACCAAAATAAAAAATATCTTTAAAAGTACGTTTTGGTCCCTGAACTTTTTCATATTTCCCGTTTAGTCCCTGCATTGCAATTCACCGGTGCTCGTTACTCGTTCTGTTTACGCGATAGGCGATAATAATTAAAAAAATGCAGGCGCGGACCGCAAAAATGCAAAAAAGGGGTGCAACACGAGGACTTCCCAGGAGGTCACCCATCCTAGTACTGCTCTCGCCCAAGCACGTTTAACTTCGGAGTTCTGATGGGATCCGGTGCATTAGTGCTGGTATGATCGCACCCGTCACACCTTGCACGATCATCGTATATATCTGCTGCCTTGCAACTCATTCAACCAAAATAAAAAATATCTTTAAAAGTACGTTTTGGTCCCTGAACTTTTTCATATTTCCCGTTTAGTCCCTGCATTGCAATTCACCGGTGCTCGTTACTCGTTCTGTTTACGCGATAGGCGATAATAATTAAAAAAATGCAGGCGCGGACCGCAAAAATGCAAAAAAGGGGTGCAACACGAGGACTTCCCAGGAGGTCACCCATCCTAGTACTGCTCTCGCCCAAGCACGTTTGACTTCGGAGTTCTGATGGGATCCGGTGCATTAGTGCTGGTATGATCGCACCCGTCACACCTTGCACGATCATCGTATATATCTGCTGCCTTGCAACTCATTCAACCAAAATAAAAACTATCTTTAAAAGTACGTTTTGGTCCCTGAACTTTTTCATATTTCCCGTTTAGTCCCTGCATTGCAATTCACCGGTGCTCGTTACTCGTTACTCGTTCTGTTTACGCGATAGGCGATAATAATTAAAAAAATGCAGGCGCGGACCGCAAAAATGCCAAAAAGGGGTGCAACACGAGGACTTCCCAGGAGGTCACCCATCCTAGTACTGCTCTCGCCCAAGCACGTTTATCTTCGGAGTTCTGATGGGATCCGGTGCATTAGTGCTGGTATGATCGCACCCGTCACACCTTGCACGATCATCGTATATATCTGCTGCCTTGCAACTCATTCAACCAAAATAAAAACTATCTTTAAAAGTACGTTTTGGTCCCTGAACTTTTTCATATTTCCCGTTTAGTCCCTGCATTGCAATTCACCGGTGCTCGTTACTCGTTCTGTTTACGCGATAGGCGATAATAATTAAAAAAATGCAGGCGCGGACCGCAAAAATGCAAAAAAGGGGTGCAACACGAGGACTTCCCAGGAGGTCACCCATCCTAGTACTGCTCTCGCCCAAGCACGTTTAACTTCGGAGTTCTGATGGGATCCGGTGCATTAGTGCTGGTATGATCGCACCCGTCACACCTTGCACGATCATCGTATATATCTGCTGCCTTGCAACTCATTCAACCAAAATAAAAAATATCTTTAAAAGTACGTTTTGGTCCCTGAACTTTTTCATATTTCCCGTTTAGTCCCTGCATTGCAATTCACCGGTGCTCGTTACTCGTTCTGTTTACGCGATAGGCGATAATAATTAAAAAAATGCAGGCGCGGACCGCAAAAATGCAAAAAAGGGGTGCAACACGAGGACTTCCCAGGAGGTCACCCATCCTAGTACTGCTCTCGCCCAAGCACGTTTAACTTCGGAGTTCTGATGGGATCCGGTGCATTAGTGCTGGTATGATCGCACCCGTCACACCTTGCACGATCATCGTATATATCTGCTGCCTTGCAACTCATTCAACCAAAATAAAAAATATCTTTAAAAGTACGTTTTGGTCCCTGAACTTTTTCATATTTCCCGTTTAGTCCCTGCATTGCAATTCACCGGTGCTCGTTACTCGTTCTGTTTACGCGATAGGCGATAATAATTAAAAAAATGCAGGCGCGGACCGCAAAAATGCAAAAAAGGGGTGCAACACGAGGACTTCCCAGGAGGTCACCCATCCTAGTACTGCTCTCGCCCAAGCACGTTTGACTTCGGAGTTCTGATGGGATCCGGTGCATTAGTGCTGGTATGATCGCACCCGTCACACCTTGCACGATCATCGTATATATCTGCTGCCTTGCAACTCATTCAACCAAAATAAAAACTATCTTTATAAGTACGTTTTGGTCCCTGAACTTTTTCATATTTCCCGTTTAGTCCCTGCATTGCAATTCACCGGTGCTCGTTACTCGTTACTCGTTCTGTTTACGCGATAGGCGATAATAATTAAAAAAATGCAGGCGCGGACCGCAAAAATGCCAAAAAGGGGTGCAACACGAGGACTTCCCAGGAGGTCACCCATCCTAGTACTGCTCTCGCCCAAGCACGTTTATCTTCGGAGTTCTGATGGGATCCGGTGCATTAGTGCTGGTATGATCGCACCAGTCACACCTTGCACGATCATCGTATATATCTGCTGCCTTGCAACTCATTCAACCAAAATAAAAACTATCTTTAAAAGTACATTTTGGTCCCTGAACTTTTTCATATTTCCCGTTTAGTCCCTGCATTGCAATTCACCGGTGCTCGTTACTCGTTCTGTTTACGCGATAGGCGATAATAATTAAAAAAATGCAGGCGCGGACCGCAAAAATGCAAAAAAGGGGTGCAACACGAGGACTTCCCAGGAGGTCACCCATCCTAGTACTGCTCTCGCCCAAGCACGTTTAACTTCGGAGTTCTGATGGGATCCGGTGCATTAGTGCTGGTATGATCGCACCCGTCACACCTTGCACGATCATCGTATATATCTGCTGCCTTGCAACTCATTCAACCAAAATAAAAAATATCTTTAAAAGTACGTTTTGGTCCCTGAACTTTTTCATATTTCCCGTTTAGTCCCTGCATTGCAATTCACCGGTGCTCGTTACTCGTTCTGTTTACGCGATAGGCGATAATAATTAAAAAAATGCAGGCGCGGACCGCAAAAATGCAAAAAAGGGGTGCAACACGAGGACTTCCCAGGAGGTCACCCATCCTAGTACTGCTCTCGCCCAAGCACGTTTAACTTCGGAGTTCTGATGGGATCAGGTGCATTAGTGCTGGTATGATCGCACCCGTCACACCTTGCACGATCATCGTATATATCTGCTGCCTTGCAACTCATTCAACCAAAATAAAAAATATCTTTAAAAGTACGTTTTGGTCCCTGAACTTTTTCATATTTCCCGTTTAGTCCCTGCATTGCAATTCACCGGTGCTCGTTACTCGTTCTGTTTACGCGATAGGCGATAATAATTAAAAAAATGCAGGCGCGGACCGCAAAAATGCAAAAAAGGGGTGCAACACGAGGACTTCCCAGGAGGTCACCCATCCTAGTACTGCTCTCGCCCAAGCACGTTTAACTTCGGAGTTCTGATGGGATCCGGTGCATTAGTGCTGGTATGATCGCACCCGTCACACCTTGCACGATCATCGTATATATCTGCTGCCTTGCAACTCATTCAACCAAAATTAATAAATATCTTTAAAAGTACGTTTTGGTCCCTGAACTTTTTCATATTTCCCGTTTAGTCCCTGCATTGCAATTCACCGGTGCTCGTTACTCGTTCTGTTTACGCGATAGGCGATAATAATTAAAAAAATGCAGGCGCGGACCGCAAAAATGCAAAAAAGGGGTGCAACACGAGGACTTCCCAGGAGGTCACCCATCCTAGTACTGCTCTCGCCCAAGCACGTTTGACTTCGGAGTTCTGATGGGATCCGGTGCATTAGTGCTGGTATGATCGCACCCGTCACACCTTGCACGATCATCGTATATATCTGCTGCCTTGCAACTCATTCAACCAAAATAAAAACTATCTTTAAAAGTACGTTTTGGTCCCTGAACTTTTTCATATTTCCCGTTTAGTCCCTGCATTGCAATTCACCGGTGCTCGTTACTCGTTACTCGTTCTGTTTACGCGATAGGCGATAATAATTAAAAAAATGCAGGCGCGGACCGCAAAAATGCCAAAAAGGGGTGCAACACGAGGACTTCCCAGGAGGTCACCCATCCTAGTACTGCTCTCGCCCAAGCACGTTTATCTTCGGAGTTCTGATGGGATCCGGTGCATTAGTGCTGGTATGATCGCACCCGTCACACCTTGCACGATCATCGTATATATCTGCTGCCTTGCAACTCACTCAACCAAAATAAAAACTATCTTTAAAAGTACGTTTTGGTCCCTGAACTTTTTCATATTTCCCGTTTAGTCCCTGCATTGCAATTCACCGGTGCTCGTTACTCGTTCTGTTTACGCGATAGGCGATAATAATTAAAAAAATGCAGGCGCGGACCGCAAAAATGCAAAAAAGGGGTGCAACACGAGGACTTCCCAGGAGGTCACCCATCCTAGTACTGCTCTCGCCCAAGCACGTTTAACTTCGGAGTTCTGATGGGATCCGGTGCATTAGTGCTGGTATGATCGCACCCGTCACACCTTGCACGATCATCGTATATATCTGCTGCCTTGCAACTCATTCAACCAAAATAAAAAATATCTTTAAAAGTACGTTTTGGTCCCTGAACTTTTTCATATTTCCCGTTTAGTCCCTGCATTGCAATTCACCGGTGCTCGTTACTCGTTCTGTTTACGCGATAGGCGATAATAATTAAAAAAATGCAGGCGCGGACCGCAAAAATGCAAAAAAGGGGTGCAACACGAGGACTTCCCAGGAGGTCACCCATCCTAGTACTGCTCTCGCCCAAGCACGTTTAACTTCGGAGTTCTGATGGGATCCGGTGCATTAGTGCTGGTATGATCGCACCCGTCACACCTTGCACGATCATCGTATATATCTGCTGCCTTGCAACTCATTCAACCAAAATAAAAAATATCTTTAAAAGTACGTTTTGGTCCCTGAACTTTTTCATATTTCCCGTTTAGTCCCTGCATTGCAATTCACCGGTGCTCGTTACTCGTTCTGTTTACGCGATAGGCGATAATAATTAAAAAAATGCAGGCGCGGACCGCAAAAATGCAAAAAAGGGGTGCAACACGAGGACTTCCCAGGAGGTCACCCATCCTAGTACTGCTCTCGCCCAAGCACGTTTGACTTCGGAGTTCTGATGGGATCCGGTGCATTAGTGCTGGTATGATCGCACCCGTCACACCTTGCACGATCATCGTATATATCTGCTGCCTTGCAACTCATTCAACCAAAATAAAAACTATCTTTAAAAGTACGTTTTGGTCCCTGAACTTTTTCATATTTCCCGTTTAGTCCCTGCATTGCAATTCACCGGTGCTCGTTACTCGTTACTCGTTCTGTTTACGCGATAGGCGATAATAATTAAAAAAATGCAGGCGCGGACCGCAAAAATGCCAAAAAGGGGTGCAACACGAGGACTTCCCAGGAGGTCACCCATCCTAGTACTACTCTCGCCCAAGCACGTTTATCTTCGGAGTTCTGATGGGATCCGGTGCATTAGTGCTGGTATGATCGCACCCGTCACACCTTGCACGATCATCGTATATATCTGCTGCCTTGCAACTCATTCAACCAAAATAAAAACTATCTTTAAAAGTACGTTTTGGTCCCTGAACTTTTTCATATTTCCCGTTTAGTCCCTGCATTGCAATTCACCGGTGCTCGTTACTCGTTCTGTTTACGCGATAGGCGATAATAATTAAAAAAATGCAGGCGCGGACCGCAAAAATGCAAAAAAGGGGTGCAACACGAGGACTTCCCAGGAGGTCACCCATCCTAGTACTGCTCTCGCCCAAGCACGTTTAACTTCGGAGTTCTGATGGGATCCGGTGCATTAGTGCTGGTATGATCGCACCCGTCACACCTTGCACGATCATCGTATATATCTGCTGCCTTGCAACTCATTCAACCAAAATAAAAAATATCTTTAAAAGTACGTTTTGGTCCCTGAACTTTTTCATATTTCCCGTTTAGTCCCTGCATTGCAATTCACCGGTGCTCGTTACTCGTTCTGTTTACGCGATAGGCGATAATAATTAAAAAAATGCAGGCGCGGACCGCAAAAATGCAAAAAAGGGGTGCAACACGAGGACTTCCCAGGAGGTCACCCATCCTAGTACTGCTCTCGCCCAAGCACGTTTAACTTCGGAGTTCTGATGGGATCCGGTGCATTAGTGCTGGTATGATCGCACCCGTCACACCTTGCACGATCATCGTATATATCTGCTGCCTTGCAACTCATTCAACCAAAATAAAAAATATCTTTAAAAGTACGTTTTGGTCCCTGAACTTTTTCATATTTCCCGTTTAGTCCCTGCATTGCAATTCACCGGTGCTCGTTACTCGTTCTGTTTACGCGATAGGCGATAATAATTAAAAAAATGCAGGCGCGGACCGCAAAAATGCAAAAAAGGGGTGCAACACGAGGACTTCCCAGGAGGTCACCCATCCTAGTACTGCTCTCGCCCAAGCACGATTGACTTCGGAGTTCTGATGGGATCCGGTGCATTAGTGCTGGTATGATCGCACCCGTCACACCTTGCACGATCATCGTATATATCTGCTGCCTTGCAACTCATTCAACCAAAATAAAAACTATCTTTAAAAGTACGTTTTGGTCCCTGAACTTTTTCATATTTCCCGTTTAGTCCCTGCATTGCAATTCACCGGTGCTCGTTACTCGTTACTCGTTCTGTTTACGCGATAGGCGATAATAATTAAAAAAATGCAGGCGCGGACCGCAAAAATGCCAAAAAGGGGTGCAACACGAGGACTTCCCAGGAGGTCACCCATCCTAGTACTGCTCTCGCCCAAGCACGTTTATCTTCGGAGTTCTGATGGGATCCGGTGCATTAGTGCTGGTATGATCGCACCAGTCACACCTTGCACGATCATCGTATATATCTGCTGCCTTGCAACTCATTCAACCAAAATAAAAACTATCTTTAAAAGTACATTTTGGTCCCTGAACTTTTTCATATTTCCCGTTTAGTCCCTGCATTGCAATTCACCGGTGCTCGTTACTCGTTCTGTTTACGCGATAGGCGATAATAATTAAAAAAATGCAGGCGCGGACCGCAAAAATGCAAAAAAGGGGTGCAACACGAGGACTTCCCAGGAGGTCACCCATCCTAGTACTGCTCTCGCCCAAGCACGTTTAACTTCGGAGTTCTGATGGGATCCGGTGCATTAGTGCTGGTATGATCGCACCCGTCACACCTTGCACGATCATCGTATATATCTGCTGCCTTGCAACTCATTCAACCAAAATAAAAACTATCTTTAAAAGTACGTTTTGGTCCCTGAACTTTTTCATATTTCCCGTTTAGTCCCTGCATTGCAATTCACCGGTGCTCGTTACTCGTTCTGTTTACGCGATAGGCGATAATAATTAAAAAAATGCAGGCGCGGACCGCAAAAATGCCAAAAAGGGGTGCAACACGAGGACTTCCCAGGAGGTCACCCATCCTAGTACTGCTCTCGCCCAAGCACGTTTATCTTCGGAGTTCTGATGGGATCCGGTGCATTAGTGCTGGTATGATCGCACCCGTCACACCTTGCACGATCATCGTATATATCTGCTGCCTTGCAACTCATTCAACCAAAATAAAAACTATCTTTAAAAGTACGTTTTGGTCCCTGAACTTTTTCATATTTCCCGTTTAGTCCCTGCATTGCAATTCACCGGTGCTCGTTACTCGTTCTGTTTACGCGATAGGCGATAATAATTAAAAAAATGCAGGCGCGGACCGCAAAAATGCAAAAAAGGGGTGCAACACGAGGACTTCCCAGGAGGTCACCCATCCTAGTACTGCTCTCGCCCAAGCACGTTTAACTTCGGAGTTCTGATGGGATCCGGTGCATTAGTGCTGGTATGATCGCACCCGTCACACCTTGCACGATCATCGTATATATCTGCTGCCTTGCAACTCATTCAACCAAAATAAAAAATATCTTTAAAAGTACGTTTTGGTCCCTGAACTTTTTCATATTTCCCGTTTAGTCCCTGCATTGCAATTCACCGGTGCTCGTTACTCGTTCTGTTTACGCGATAGGCGATAATAATTAAAAAAATGCAGGCGCGGACCGCAAAAATGCAAAAAAGGGGTGCAACACGAGGACTTCCCAGGAGGTCACCCATCCTAGTACTGCTCTCGCCCAAGCACGTTTGACTTCGGAGTTCTGATGGGATCCGGTGCATTAGTGCTGGTATGATCGCACCCGTCACACCTTGCACGATCATCGTATATATCTGCTGCCTTGCAACTCATTCAACCAAAATAAAAACTATCTTTAAAAGTACGTTTTGGTCCCTGAACTTTTTCATATTTCCCGTTTAGTCCCTGCATTGCAATTCACCGGTGCTCGTTACTCGTTACTCGTTCTGTTTACGCGATAGGCGATAATAATTAAAAAAATGCAGGCGCGGACCGCAAAAATGCCAAAAAGGGGTGCAACACGAGGACTTCCCAGGAGGTCACCCATCCTAGTACTGCTCTCGCCCAAGCACGTTTATCTTCGGAGTTCTGATGGGATCCGGTGCATTAGTGCTGGTATGATCGCACCAGTCACACCTTGCACGATCATCGTATATATCTGCTGCCTTGCAACTCATTCAACCAAAATAAAAACTATCTTTAAAAGTACATTTTGGTCCCTGAACTTTTTCATATTTCCCGTTTAGTCCCTGCATTGCAATTCACCGGTGCTCGTTACTCGTTCTGTTTACGCGATAGGCGATAATAATTAAAAAAATGCAGGCGCGGACCGCAAAAATGCAAAAAAGGGGTGCAACACGAGGACTTCCCAGGAGGTCACCCATCCTAGTACTGCTCTCGCCCAAGCACGTTTAACTTCGGAGTTCTGATGGGATCCGGTGCATTAGTGCTGGTATGATCGCACCCGTCACACCTTGCACGATCATCGTATATATCTGCTGCCTTGCAACTCATTCAACCAAAATAAAAACTATCTTTAAAAGTACGTTTTGGTCCCTGAACTTTTTCATATTTCCCGTTTAGTCCCTGCATTGCAATTCACCGGTGCTCGTTACTCGTTACTCGTTCTGTTTACGCGATAGGCGATAATAATTAAAAAAATGCAGGCGCGGACCGCAAAAATGCAAAAAAGGGGTGCAACACGAGGACTTCCCAGGAGGTCACCCATCCTAGTACTGCTCTCGCCCAAGCACGTTTAACTTCGGAGTTCTGATGGGATCCGGTGCATTAGTGCTGGTATGATCGCACCCGTCACACCTTGCACGATCATCGTATATATCTGCTGCCTTGCAACTCATTCAACCAAAATAAAAACTATCTTTAAAAGTACGTTTTGGTCCCTGAACTTTTTCATATTTCCCGTTTAGTCCCTGCATTGCAATTCACCGGTGCTCGTTGCTCGTTACTCGTTCTGTTTACGCGATAGGCGATAATAATTAAAAAAATGCAGGCGCGGACCGCAAAAATGCCAAAAAGGGGTGCAACACGAGGACTTCCCAGGAGGTCACCCATCCTAGTACTGCTCTCGCCCAAGCACGTTTATCTTCGGAGTTCTGATGGGATCCGGTGCATTAGTGCTGGTATTATCGCACCCGTCACACCTTGCACGATCATCGTATATATCTGCTGCCTTGCAACTCATTCAACCAAAATAAAAACTATCTTTAAAAGTACGTTTTGGTCCCTGAACTTTTTCATATTTCCCGTTTAGTCCCTGCATTGCAATTCACCGGTGCTCGTTACTCGTTCTGTTTACGCGATAGGCGATAATAATTAAAAAAATGCAGGCGCGGACCGCAAAAATGCAAAAAAGGGGTGCAACACGAGGACTTCCCAGGAGGTCACCCATCCTAGTACTGCTCTCGCCCAAGCACGTTTGACTTCGGAGTTCTGATGGGATCCGGTGCATTAGTGCTGGTATGATCGCACCCGTCACACCTTGCACGATCATCGTATATATCTGCTGCCTTGCAACTCATTCAACCAAAATAAAAACTATCTTTAAAAGTACGTTTTGGTCCCTGAACTTTTTCATATTTCCCGTTTAGTCCCTGCATTGCAATTCACCGGTGCTCGTTACTCGTTACTCGTTCTGTTTACGCGATAGGCGATAATAATTAAAAAAATGCAGGCGCGGACCGCAAAAATGCCAAAAAGGGGTGCAACACGAGGACTTCCCAGGAGGTCACCCATCCTAGTACTGCTCTCGCCCAAGCACGTTTATCTTCGGAGTTCTGATGGGATCCGGTGCATTAGTGCTGGTATGATCGCACCCGTCACACCTTGCACGATCATCGTATATATCTGCTGCCTTGCAACTCATTCAACCAAAATAAAAACTATCTTTAAAAGTACGTTTTGGTCCCTGAACTTTTTCATATTTCCCGTTTAGTCCCTGCATTGCAATTCACCGGTGCTCGTTACTCGTTCTGTTTACGCGATAGGCGATAATAATTAAAAAAATGCAGGCGCGGACCGCAAAAATGCAAAAAAGGGGTGCAACACGAGGACTTCCCAGGAGGTCACCCATCCTAGTACTGCTCTCGCCCAAGCACGTTTAACTTCGGAGTTCTGATGGGATCCGGTGCATTAGTGCTGGTATGATCGCACCCGTCACACCTTGCACGATCATCGTACTCATTCAACCAAAATAAAAACTATCTTTAAAAGTACGTTTTGGTCCCTGAACTTTTTCATATTTCCCGTTTAGTCCCTGCATTGCAATTCACCGGTGCTCGTTACTCGTTCTGTTTACGCGATAGGCGATAATAATTAAAAAAATGCAGGCGCGGACCGCAAAAATGCAAAAAAGGGGTGCAACACGAGGACTTCCCAGGAGGTCACCCATCCTAGTACTGCTCTCGCCCAAGCACGTTTAACTTCGGAGTTCTGATGGGATCCGGTGCATTAGTGCTGGTATGATCACACCCGTCACACCTTGCACGATCATCGTATATATCTGCTGCCTTGCAACTCATTCAACCAAAATAAAAACTATCTTTAAAAGTACGTTTTGGTCCCTGAACTTTTTCATATTTCCCGTTTAGTCCCTGCATTGCAATTCACCGGTGCTCGTTACTCGTTCTGTTTACGCGATAGGCGATAATAATTAAAAAAATGCAGGCGCGGACCGCAAAAATGCAATAAAGGGGTGCAACACGAGGACTTCCCAGGAGGTCACCCATCCTAGTACTGCTCTCGCCCAAGCACGTTTAACTTCGGAGTTCTGATGGGATCCGGTGCATTAGTGCTGGTATGATCGCACCCGTCACACCTTGCACGATCATCTTATATATCTGCTGCCTTGCAACTCATTCAACCAAAATAAAAACTATCTTTAAAAGTACGTTTTGGTCCCTGAACTTTTTCATATTTCCCGTTTAATCCCTGCATTGCAATTCACCGGTGCTCGTTACTCGTTACTCGTTCTGTTTACGCGATAGGCGATAATAATTAAAAAAATGCAGGCGCGGACCGCAAAAATGCCAAAAAGGGGTGCAACACGAGGACTTCCCAGGAGGTCACCCATCCTAGTACTGCTCTCGCCCAAGCACGTTTATCTTCGGAGTTCTGATGGGATCCGGTGCATTAGTGCTGGTATGATCGCACCCGTCACACCTTGCACGATCATCGTATATATCTGCTGCCTTGCAACTCATTCAACCAAAATAAAAACTATCTTTAAAAGTACGTTTTGGTCCCTGAACTTTTTCATATTTCCCGTTTAGTCCCTGCATTGCAATTCACCGGTGCTCGTTACTCGTTCTGTTTACGCGATAGGCGATAATAATTAAAAAAATGCAGGCGCGGACCGCAAAAATGCAAAAAAGGGGTGCAACACGAGGACTTCCCAGGAGGTCACCCATCCTAGTACTGCTCTCGCCCAAGCACGTTTAACTTCGGAGTTCTGATGGGATCCGGTGCATTAGTGCTGGTATGATCGCACCCGTCACACCTTGCACGATCATCGTATATATCTGCTGCCTTGCAACTCATTCAACCAAAATAAAAACTATCTTTAAAAGTACGTTTTGGTCCCTGAACTTTTTCATATTTCCCGTTTAGTCCCTGCATTGCAATTCACCGGTGCTCGTTACTCGTTACTCGTTCTGTTTACGCGATAGGCGATAATAATTAAAAAAATGCAGGCGCGGACCGCAAAAATGCCAAAAAGGGGTGCAACACGAGGACTTCCCAGGAGGTCACCCATCCTAGTACTGCTCTCGCCCAAGCACGTTTATCTTCGGAGTTCTGATGGGATCCGGTGCATTAGTGCTGGTATGATCGCACCCGTCACACCTTGCACGATCATCGTATATATCTGCTGCCTTGCAACTCATTCAACCAAAATAAAAACTATCTTTAAAAGTACGTTTTGGTCCCTGAACTTTTTCATATTTCCCGTTTAGTCCCTGCATTGCAATTCACCGGTGCTCGTTACTCGTTCTGTTTACGCGATAGGCGATAATAATTAAAAAAATGCAGGCGCGGACCGCAAAAATGCAAAAAAGGGGTGCAACACGAGGACTTCCCAGGAGGTCACCCATCCTAGTACTGCTCTCGCCCAAGCACGTTTAACTTCGGAGTTCTGATGGGATCCGGTGCATTAGTGCTGGTATGATCGCACCCGTCACACCTTGCACGATCATCGTACTCATTCAACCAAAATAAAAACTATCTTTAAAAGTACGTTTTGGTCCCTGAACTTTTTCATATTTCCCGTTTAGTCCCTGCATTGCAATTCACCGGTGCTCGTTACTCGTTCTGTTTACGCGATAGGCGATAATAATTAAAAAAATGCAGGCGCGGACCGCAAAAATGCAAAAAAGGGGTGCAACACGAGGACTTCCCAGGAGGTCACCCATCCTAGTACTGCTCTCGCCCAAGCACGTTTAACTTCGGAGTTCTGATGGGATCCGGTGCATTAGTGCCGGTATGATCGCACCCGTCACACCTTGCACGATCATCGTATATATCTGCTGCCTTGCAACTCATTCAACCAAAATAAAAACTATCTTTAAAAGTACGTTTTGGTCCCTGAACTTTTTCATATTTCCCGTTTAGTCCCTGCATTGCAATTCACCGGTGCTCGTTACTCGTTACTCGTTCTGTTTACGCGATAGGCGATAATAATTAAAAAAATGCAGGCGCGGACCGCAAAAATGCAATAAAGGGGTGCAACACGAGGACTTCCCAGGAGGTCACCCATCCTAGTACTGCTCTCGCCCAAGCACGTTTAACTTCGGAGTTCTGATGGGATCCGGTGCATTAGTGCTGGTATGATCGCACCCGTCACACCTTGCACGATCATCGTATATATCTGCTGCCTTGCAACTCATTCAACCAAAATAAAAACTATCTTTAAAAGTACGTTTTGGTCCCTGAACTTTTTCATATTTCCCGTTTAGTCCCTGCATTGCAATTCACCGGTGCTCGTTACTCGTTCTGTTTACGCGATAGGCGATAATAATTAAAAAAATGCAGGCGCGGACCGCAAAAATGCCAAAAAGGGGTGCAACACGAGGACTTCCCAGGAGGTCACCCATCCTAGTACTGCTCTCGCCCAAGCACGTTTAACTTCGGAGTTCTGATGGGATCCGGTGCATTAGTGCTGGTATGATCGCACCCGTCACACCTTGCACGATCATCGTATATATCTGCTGCCTTGCAACTCATTCAACCAAAATAAAAACTATCTTTAAAAGTACGTTTTGGTCCCTGAACTTTTTCATATTTCCCGTTTAGTCCCTGCATTGCAATTCACCGGTGCTCGTTACTCGTTACTCGTTCTGTTTACGCGATAGGCGATAATAATTAAAAAAATGCAGGCGCGGACCGCAAAAATGCCAAAAAGGGGTGCAACACGAGGACTTCCCAGGAGGTCACCCATCCTAGTACTGCTCTCGCCCAAGCACGTTTAACTTCGGAGTTCTGATGGGATCCGGTGCATTAGTGCTGGTATGATCGCACCCGTCACACCTTGCACGATCATCGTATATATCTGCTGCCTTGCAACTCATTCAACCAAAATAAAAACTATCTTTAAAAGTACGTTTGGTCCCTGAACTTTTTCATATTTCCCGTTTAGTCCCTGCATTGCAATTCACCGGTGCTCGTTACTCGTTACTCGTTCTGTTTACGCGATAGGCGATAATAATTAAAAAAATGCAGGCGCGGACCGCAAAAATGCCAAAAAGGGGTGCAACACGAGGACTTCCCAGGAGGTCACCCATCCTAGTACTGCTCTCGCCCAAGCACGTTTAACTTCGGAGTTCTGATGGGATCCGGTGCATTAGTGCCGGTATGATCGCACCCGTCACACCTTGCACGATCATCGTATATATCTGCTGCCTTGCAACTCATTCAACCAAAATAAAAACTATCTTTAAAAGTACGTTTTGGTCCCTGAACTTTTTCATATTTCCCGTTTAGTCCCTGCATTGCAATTCACCGGTGCTCGTTACTCGTTACTCGTTCTGTTTACGCGATAGGCGATAATAATTAAAAAAATGCAGGCGCGGACCGCAAAAATGCAAAAAAGGGGTGCAACACGAGGACTTCCCAGGAGGTCACCCATCCTAGTACTGCTCTCGCCCAAGCACGTTTAACTTCGGAGTTCTGATGGGATCCGGTGCATTAGTGCTGGTATGATCGCACCCGTCACACCTTGCACGATCATCGTACTCATTCAACCAAAATAAAAACTATCTTTAAAAGTACGTTTTGGTCCCTGAACTTTTTCATATTTCCCGTTTAGTCCCTGCATTGCAATTCACCGGTGCTCGTTACTCGTTCTGTTTACGCGATAGGCGATAATAATTAAAAAAATGCAGGCGCGGACCGCAAAAATGCAAAAAAGGGGTGCAACACGAGGACTTCCCAGGAGGTCACCCATCCTAGTACTGCTCTCGCCCAAGCACGTTTAACTTCGGAGTTCTGATGGGATCCGGTGCATTAGTGCCGGTATGATCGCACCCGTCACACCTTGCACGATCATCGTATATATCTGCTGCCTTGCAACTCATTCAACCAAAATAAAAACTATCTTTAAAAGTACGTTTTGGTCCCTGAACTTTTTCATATTTCCCGTTTAGTCCCTGCATTGCAATTCACCGGTGCTCGTTACTCGTTACTCGTTCTGTTTACGCGATAGGCGATAATAATTAAAAAAATGCAGGCGCGGACCGCAAAAATGCAATAAAGGGGTGCAACACGAGGACTTCCCAGGAGGTCACCCATCCTAGTACTGCTCTCGCCCAAGCACGTTTAACTTCGGAGTTCTGATGGGATCCGGTGCATTAGTGCTGGTATGATCGCACCCGTCACACCTTGCACGATCATCGTATATATCTGCTGCCTTGCAACTCATTCAACCAAAATAAAAACTATCTTTAAAAGTACGTTTTGGTCCCTGAACTTTTTCATATTTCCCGTTTAGTCCCTGCATTGCAATTCACCGGTGCTCGTTACTCGTTCTGTTTACGCGATAGGCGATAATAATTAAAAAAATGCAGGCGCGGACCGCAAAAATGCCAAAAAGGGGTGCAACACGAGGACTTCCCAGGAGGTCACCCATCCTAGTACTGCTCTCGCCCAAGCACGTTTAACTTCGGAGTTCTGATGGGATCCGGTGCATTAGTGCTGGTATGATCGCACCCGTCACACCTTGCACGATCATCGTATATATCTGCTGCCTTGCAACTCATTCAACCAAAATAAAAACTATCTTTAAAAGTACGTTTTGGTCCCTGAACTTTTTCATATTTCCCGTTTAGTCCCTGCATTGCAATTCACCGGTGCTCGTTACTCGTTACTCGTTCTGTTTACGCGATAGGCGATAATAATTAAAAAAATGCAGGCGCGGACCGCAAAAATGCCAAAAAGGGGTGCAACACGAGGACTTCCCAGGAGGTCACCCATCCTAGTACTGCTCTCGCCCAAGCACGTTTAACTTCGGAGTTCTGATGGGATCCGGTGCATTAGTGCTGGTATGATCGCACCCGTCACACCTTGCACGATCATCGTATATATCTGCTGCCTTGCAACTCATTCAACCAAAATAAAAACTATCTTTAAAAGTACGTTTGGTCCCTGAACTTTTTCATATTTCCCGTTTAGTCCCTGCATTGCAATTCACCGGTGCTCGTTACTCGTTACTCGTTCTGTTTACGCGATAGGCGATAATAATTAAAAAAATGCAGGCGCGGACCGCAAAAATGCCAAAAAGGGGTGCAACACGAGGACTTCCCAGGAGGTCACCCATCCTAGTACTGCTCTCGCCCAAGCACGTTTAACTTCGGAGTTCTGATGGGATCCGGTGCATTAGTGCTGGTATGATCGCACCCGTCACACCTTGCACGATCATCGTATATATCTGCTGCCTTGCAACTCATTCAACCAAAATAAAAACTATCTTTAAAAGTACGTTTTGGTCCCTGAACTTTTTCATATTTCCCGTTTAGTCCCTGCATTGCAATTCACCGGTGCTCGTTGCTCGTTGCTCGTTACTCGTTCTGTTTACGCGATAGGCGATAATAATTAAAAAAATGCAGGCGCGGACCGCAAAAATGCCAAAAAGGGGTGCAACACGAGGACTTCCCAGGAGGTCACCCATCCTAGTACTGCTCTCGCCCAAGCACGTTTATCTTCGGAGTTCTGATGGGATCCGGTGCATTAGTGCTGGTATGATCGCACCCGTCACACCTTGCACGATCATCGTATATATCTGCTGCCTTGCAACTCATTCAACCAAAATAAAAACTATCTTTAAAAGTACGTTTTGGTCCCTGAACTTTTTCATATTTCCCGTTTAGTCCCTGCATTGCAATTCACCGGTGCTCGTTGCTCGTTACTCGTTCTGTTTACGCGATAGGCGATAATAATTAAAAAAATGCAGGCGCGGACCGCAAAAATGCCAAAAAGGGGTGCAACACGAGGACTTCCCAGGAGGTCACCCATCCTAGTACTGCT
The DNA here is from genome assembly GCF_937616625.2 of Mercurialis annua. Lineage (NCBI taxonomy): Eukaryota > Viridiplantae > Streptophyta > Magnoliopsida > Malpighiales > Euphorbiaceae > Mercurialis > Mercurialis annua. The sequence continues at coordinate 41,533,760 of NC_065574.1, read as the reverse complement.
CTCGCCCAAGCACGTTTATCTTCGGAGTTCTGATGGGATCCGGTGCATTAGTGCTGGTATGATCGCACCCGTCACACCTTGCACGATCATCGTATATATCTGCTGCCTTGCAACTCATTCAACCAAAATAAAAACTATCTTTAAAAGTACGTTTTGGTCCCTGAACGTTTTCATATTTCCCGTTTAGTCCCTGCATTGCAATTCACCGGTGCTCGTTACTCGTTCTGTTTACGCGATAGGCGATAATAATTAAAAAAATGCAGGCGCGGACCGCAAAAATGCAAAAAAGGGGTGCAACACGAGGACTTCCCAGGAGGTCACCCATCCTAGTACTGCTCTCGCCCAAGCACGTTTGACTTCGGAGTTCTGATGGGATCCGGTGCATTAGTGCTGGTATGATCGCACCCGTCACACCTTGCACGATCATCGTATATATCTGCTGCCTTGCAACTCATTCAACCAAAATAAAAACTATCTTTAAAAGTACGTTTTGGTCCCTGAACTTTTTCATATTTCCCGTTTAGTCCCTGCATTGCAATTCACCGTTGCTCGTTACTCGTTACTCGTTCTGTTTACGCGATAGGCGATAATAATTAAAAAAATGCAGGCGCGGACCGCAAAAATGCCAAAAAGGGGTGCAACACGAGGACTTCCCAGGAGGTCACCCATCCTAGTACTGCTCTCGCCCAAGCACGTTTATCTTCGGAGTTCTGATGGGATCCGGTGCATTAGTGCTGGTATGATCGCACCCGTCACACCTTGCACGATCATCGTATATATCTGCTGCCTTGCAACTCATTCAACCAAAATAAAAACTATCTTTAAAAGTACGTTTTGGTCCCTGAACTTTTTCATATTTCCCGTTTAGTCCCTGCATTGCAATTCACCGGTGCTCGTTACTCGTTCTGTTTACGCGATAGGCGATAATAATTAAAAAAATGCAGGCGCGGACCGCAAAAATGCCAAAAAGGGGTGCAACACGAGGACTTCCCAGGAGGTCACCCATCCTAGTACTGCTCTCGCCCAAGCACGTTTATCTTCGGAGTTCTGATGGGATCCGGTGCATTAGTGCTGGTATGATCGCACCCGTCACACCTTGCACGATCATCGTATATATCTGCTGCCTTGCAACTCATTCAACCAAAATAAAAACTATCTTTAAAAGTACGTTTTGGTCCCTGAACTTTTTCATATTTCCCGTTTAGTCCCTGCATTGCAATTCACCGGTGCTCGTTACTCGTTCTGTTTACGCGATAGGCGATAATAATTAAAAAAATGCAGGCGCGGACCGCAAAAATGCCAAAAAGGGGTGCAACACGAGGACTTCCCAGGAGGTCACCCATCCTAGTACTGCTCTCGCCCAAGCACGTTTATCTTCGGAGTTCTGATGGGATCCGGTGCATTAGTGCTGGTATGATCGCACCCGTCACACCTTGCACGATCATCGTATATATCTGCTGCCTTGCAACTCATTCAACCAAAATAAAAACTATCTTTAAAAGTACGTTTTGGTCCCTGAACTTTTTCATATTTCCCGTTTAGTCCCTGCATTGCAATTCACCGGTGCTCGTTACTCGTTCTGTTTACGCGATAGGCGATAATAATTAAAAAAATGCAGGCGCGGACCGCAAAAATGCCAAAAAGGGGTGCAACACGAGGACTTCCCAGGAGGTCACCCATCCTAGTACTGCTCTCGCCCAAGCACGTTTAACTTCGGAGTTCTGATGGGATCCGGTGCATTAGTGCTGGTATGATCGCACCCGTCACACCTTGCACGATCATCGTATATATCTGCTGCCTTGCAACTCATTCAACCAAAATAAAAACTATCTTTAAAAGTACGTTTTGGTCCCTGAACTTTTTCATATTTCCCGTTTAGTCCCTGCATTGCAATTCACCGGTGCTCGTTACTCGTTACTCGTTCTGTTTACGCGATAGGCGATAATAATTAAAAAAATGCAGGCGCGGACCGCAAAAATGCCAAAAAGGGGTGCAACACGAGGACTTCCCAGGAGGTCACCCATCCTAGTACTGCTCTCGCCCAAGCACGTTTAACTTCGGAGTTCTGATGGGATCCGGTGCATTAGTGCTGGTATGATCGCACCCGTCACACCTTGCACGATCATCGTATATATCTGCTGCCTTGCAACTCATTCAACCAAAATAAAAACTATCTTTAAAAGTACGTTTGGTCCCTGAACTTTTTCATATTTCCCGTTTAGTCCCTGCATTGCAATTCACCGGTGCTCGTTACTCGTTACTCGTTCTGTTTACGCGATAGGCGATAATAATTAAAAAAATGCAGGCGCGGACCGCAAAAATGCCAAAAAGGGGTGCAACACGAGGACTTCCCAGGAGGTCACCCATCCTAGTACTGCTCTCGCCCAAGCACGTTTAACTTCGGAGTTCTGATGGGATCCGGTGCATTAGTGCTGGTATGATCGCACCCGTCACACCTTGCACGATCATCGTATATATCTGCTGCCTTGCAACTCATTCAACCAAAATAAAAACTATCTTTAAAAGTACGTTTTGGTCCCTGAACTTTTTCATATTTCCCGTTTAGTCCCTGCATTGCAATTCACCGGTGCTCGTTGCTCGTTGCTCGTTACTCGTTCTGTTTACGCGATAGGCGATAATAATTAAAAAAATGCAGGCGCGGACCGCAAAAATGCCAAAAAGGGGTGCAACACGAGGACTTCCCAGGAGGTCACCCATCCTAGTACTGCTCTCGCCCAAGCACGTTTATCTTCGGAGTTCTGATGGGATCCGGTGCATTAGTGCTGGTATGATCGCACCCGTCACACCTTGCACGATCATCGTATATATCTGCTGCCTTGCAACTCATTCAACCAAAATAAAAACTATCTTTAAAAGTACGTTTTGGTCCCTGAACTTTTTCACATTTCCCGTTTAGTCCCTGCATTGCAATTCACCGGTGCTCGTTGCTCGTTGCTCGTTACTCGTTCTGTTTACGCGATAGGCGATAATAATTAAAAAAATGCAGGCGCGGACCGCAAAAATGCAAAAAAGGGGTGCAACACGAGGACTTCCCAGGAGGTCACCCATCCTAGTACTGCTCTCGCCCAAGCACGTTTAACTTCGGAGTTCTGATGGGATCCGGTGCATTAGTGCTGGTATGATCGCACCCGTCACACCTTGCACGATCATCGTATATATCTGCTGCCTTGCAACTCATTCAACCAAAATAAAAACTATCTTTAAAAGTACGTTTTGGTCCCTGAACTTTTTCATATTTCCCGTTTAGTCCCTGCATTGCAATTCACCGGTGCTCGTTACTCGTTCTGTTTACGCGATAGGCGATAATAATTAAAAAAATGCAGGCGCGGACCGCAAAAATGCAAAAAAGGGGTGCAACACGAGGACTTCCCAGGAGGTCACCCATCCTAGTACTGCTCTCGCCCAAGCACGTTTAACTTCGGAGTTCTGATGGGATCCGGTGCATTAGTGCTGGTATGATCGCACCCGTCACACCTTGCACGATCATCGTATATATCTGCTGCCTTGCAACTCATTCAACCAAAATAAAAACTATCTTTAAAAGTACGTTTTGGTCCCTAAACTTTTTCATATTTCCCGTTTAGTCCCTGCATTGCAATTCACCGGTGCTCGTTGCTCGTTGCTCGTTACTCGTTCTGTTTACGCGATAGGCGATAATAATTAAAAAAATGCAGGCGCGGACCGCAAAAATGCCAAAAAGGGGTGCAACACGAGGACTTCCCAGGAGGTCACCCATCCTAGTACTGCTCTCGCCCAAGCACGTTTAGCTTCGGAGTTCTGATGGGATCCGGTGCATTAGTGCTGGTATGATCGCACCCGTCACACCTTGCACGATCATCGTATATATCTGCTGCCTTGCAACTCATTCAACCAAAATAAAAACTATCTTTAAAAGTACGTTTTGGTCCCTGAACTTTTTCATATTTCCCGTTTAGTCCCTGCATTGCAATTCACCGGTGCTCGTTACTCGTTACTCGTTCTGTTTACGCGATAGGCGATAATAATTAAAAAAATGCAGGCGCGGACCGCAAAAATGCCAAAAAGGGGTGCAACACGAGGACTTCCCAGGAGGTCACCCATCCTAGTACTGCTCTCGCCCAAGCACGTTTAACTTCGGAGTTCTGATGGGATCCGGTGCATTAGTGCTGGTATGATCGCACCCGTCACACCTTGCACGATCATCGTATATATCTGCTGCCTTGCAACTCATTCAACCAAAATAAAAACTATCTTTAAAAGTACGTTTTGGTCTCTGAACTTTTTCATATTTCCCGTTTAGTCCCTGCATTGCAATTCACCGGTGCTCGTTACTCGTTCTGTTTACGCGATAGGCGATAATAATTAAAAAAATGCAGGCGGGGACCGCAAAAATGCCAAAAAGGGGTGCAACACGAGGACTTCCCAGGAGGTCACCCATCCTAGTACTGCTCTCGCCCAAGCACGTTTAGCTTCGGAGTTCTGATGGGATCCGGTGCATTAGTGCTGGTATGATCGCACCCGTCACACCTTGCACGATCATCGTATATATCTGCTGCCTTGCAACTCATTCAACCAAAATAAAAACTATCTTTAAAAGTACGTTTTGGTCCCTGAACTTTTTCATATTTCCCGTTTAGTCCCTGCATTGCAATTCACCGGTGCTCGTTACTCGTTCTGTTTACGCGATAGGCGATAATAATTAAAAAAATGCAGGCGCGGACCGCAAAAATGCCAAAAAGGGGTGCAACACGAGGACTTCCCAGGAGGTCACCCATCCTAGTACTGCTCTCGCCCAAGCACGTTTACCTTCGGAGTTCTGATGGGATCCGGTGCATTAGTGCTGGTATGATCGCACCCGTCACACCTTGCACGATCATCGTATATATCTGCTGCCTTGCAACTCATTCAACCAAAATAAAAACTATCTTTAAAAGTACGTTTTGGTCCCTGAACTTTTTCATATTTCCCGTTTAGTCCCTGCATTGCAATTCACCGGTGCTCGTTACTCGTTCTCGTTACTCGTTCTGTTTACGCGATAGGCGATAATAATTAAAAAAATGCAAGCGCGGACCGCAAAAATGCAAAAAAGGGGTGCAACACGAGGACTTCCCAGGAGGTCACCCATCCTAGTACTGCTCTCGCCCAAGCACGTTTAACTTCGGAGTTCTGATGGGATCCGGTGCATTAGTGCTGGTATGATCGCACCCGTCACACCTTGCACGATCATCGTATATATCTGCTGCCTTGCAACTCATTCAACCAAAATAAAAACTATCTTTAAAAGTACGTTTTGGTCTCTGAACTTTTTCATATTTCCCGTTTAGTCCCTGCATTGCAATTCACCGGTGCTCGTTACTCGTTCTGTTTACGCGATAGGCGATAATAATTAAAAAAATGCAGGCGCGGACCGCAAAAATGCAAAAAAGGGGTGCAACACGAGGACTTCCCAGGAGGTCACCCATCCTAGTACTGCTCTCGCCCAAGCACGTTTAACTTCGGAGTTCAGATGGGATCCGGTGCATTAGTGCTGGTATGATCGCAACCGTCACACCTTGCACGATCATCGTATATATCTGCCGCCTTGCAACTCATTCAACCAAAATAAAAACTATCTTTAAAAGTACGTTTTGGTCTCTGAACTTTTTCATATTTCCCGTTTAGTCCCTGCATTGCAATTCACCGGTGCTCGTTACTCGTTCTGTTTACGCGATAGGCGATAATAATTAAAAAAATGCAGGCGCGGACCGCAAAAATGCCAAAAAGGGGTGCAACACGAGGACTTCCCAGGAGGTCACCCATCCTAGTACTGATCTCGCCCAAGCACGTTTAACTTCGGAGTTCTGATGGGATCCGGTGCATTAGTGCTGGTATGATCGCACCCGTCACACCTTGCACGATCATCGTATATATCTGCTGCCTTGCAACTCATTCAACCAAAATAAAAACTATCTTTAAAAGTACGTTTTGGTCTCTGAACTTTTTCATATTTCCCGTTTAGTCCCTGCATTGTAATTCACCGGTGCTCGTTACTCGTTCTGTTTACGCGATAGGCGATAATAATTAAAAAAATGCAGGCGCGGACCGCAAAAATGCAAAAAAGGGGTGCAACACGAGGACTTCCCAGGAGGTCACCCATCCTAGTACTGCTCTCGCCCAAGCACGTTTAACTTCGGAGTTCAGATGGGATCCGGTGCATTAGTGCTGGTATGATCGCAACCGTCACACCTTGCACGATCATCGTATATATCTGCCGCCTTGCAACTCATTCAACCAAAATAAAAACTATCTTTAAAAGTACGTTTTGGTCTCTGAACTTTTTCATATTTCCCGTTTAGTCCCTGCATTGCAATTCACCGGTGCTCGTTACTCGTTCTGTTTACGCGATAGGCGATAATAATTAAAAAAATACAGGCGCGGACCGCAAAAATGCCAAAAAGGGGTGCAACACGAGGACTTCCCAGGAGGTCACCCATCCTAGTACTGCTCTCGCCCAAGCACGTTTAACTTCGGAGTTCTGATGGGATCCGGTGCATTAGTGCTGGTATGATCGCACCCGTCACACCTTGCACGATCATCGTATATATCTGCTGCCTTGCAACTCATTCAACCAAAATAAAAACTATCTTTAAAAGTACGTTTTGGTCCCTGAACTTTTTCATATTTCCCGTTTAGTCCCTGCATTGCAATTCACCGGTGCTCGTTGCTCGTTACTCGTTACTCGTTCTGTTTATGCGATAGGCGATAATAATTAATAAAATGCACGCGCGGACCGCAAAAATGCAAAAAACGGGTGCAACACGAGGACTTCCCAGGAGGTCACCCATCCTAGTACTGCTCTCGCCCAAGCACGTTTAACTTCGGAGTTCTGATGGGATCCGGTGCATTAGTGCTGGTATGATCGCACCCGTCACACCTTACACGATCATCGTATATATCTGCTGCCTTGCAACTCATTCAACCAAAATAAAAACTATCTTTAAAAGTACGTTTTGGTCCCTGATTTTTTTCATATTTCCCGTTTAGTCCCTGCATTGCAATTCACCGGTGCTCGTTACTCGTTACTCGTTCTGTTTACGCGATAGGCGATAATAATTAAAAAAATGCAGGCGCGGACCGCAAAAATGCCAAAAAGGGGTGCAACACGAGGACTTCCCAGGAGGTCACCCATCCTAGTACTGCTCTCGCCCAAGCACGTTTAACTTCGGAGTTCTGATGGGATCCGGTGCATTAGTGCTGGTATGATCGCACCCGTCACACCTTGCACGATCATCGTATATATCTGCTGCCTTGCAACTCATTCAACCAAAATAAAAACTATCTTTAAAAGTACGTTTTGGTCCCTGAACTTTTTCATATTTCCCGTTTAGTCCCTGCATTGCAATTCACCGGTGCTCGTTGCTCGTTGCTCGTTACTCGTTCTGTTTACGCGATAGGCGATAATAATTAAAAAAATGCAGGCGCGGACCGCAAAAATGCCAAAAAGGGGTGCAACACGAGGACTTCCCAGGAGGTCACCCATCCTAGTACTGCTCTCGCCCAAGCACGTTTAACTTCGGAGTTCTGATGGGATCCGGTGCATTAGTGCTGGTATGATCGCACCCGTCACACCTTGCACGATCATCGTATATATCTGCTGCCTTGCAACTCATTCAACCAAAATAAAAACTATCTTTAAAAGTACGTTTTGGTCCCTGAACTTTTTCATATTTCCCGTTTAGTCCCTGCATTGCAATTCACCGGTGCTCGTTACTCGTTACTCGTTCTGTTTACGCGATAGGCGATAATAATTAAAAAAATGCAGGCGCGGACCGCAAAAATGCCAAAAAGGGGTGCAACACGAGGACTTCCCAGGAGGTCACCCATCCTAGTACTGCTCTCGCCCAAGCACGTTTAACTTCGGAGTTCTGATGGGATCCGGTGCATTAGTGCTGGTATGATCGCACCCGTCACACCTTGCACGATCATCGTATATATCTGCTGCCTTGCAACTCATTCAACCAAAATAAAAACTATCTTTAAAAGTACGTTTTGGTCCCTGAACTTTTTCATATTTCCCGTTTAGTCCCTGCATTGCAATTCACCGGTGCTCGTTGCTCGTTGCTCGTTACTCGTTCTGTTTACGCGATAGGCGATAATAATTAAAAAAATGCAGGCGCGGACCGCAAAAATGCCAAAAAGGGGTGCAACACGAGGACTTCCCAGGAGGTCACCCATCCTAGTACTGCTCTCGCCCAAGCACGTTTAGCTTCGGAGTTCTGATGGGATCCGGTGCATTAGTGCTGGTATGATCGCACCCGTCACACCTTGCACGATCATCGTATATATCTGCTGCCTTGCAACTCATTCAACCAAAATAAAAACTATCTTTAAAAGTACGTTTTGGTCCCTGAACTTTTTCATATTTCCCGTTTAGTCCCTGCATTGCAATTCACCGGTGCTCGTTACTCGTTACTCGTTCTGTTTACGCGATAGGCGATAATAATTAAAAAAATGCAGGCGCGGACCGCAAAAATGCCAAAAAGGGGTGCAACACGAGGACTTCCCAGGAGGTCACCCATCCTAGTACTGCTCTCGCCCAAGCACGTTTAACTTCGGAGTTCTGATGGGATCCGGTGCATTAGTGCTGGTATGATCGCACCCGTCACACCTTGCACGATCATCGTATATATCTGCTGCCTTGCAACTCATTCAACCAAAATAAAAACTATCTTTAAAAGTACGTTTTGGTCTCTGAACTTTTTCATATTTCCCGTTTAGTCCCTGCATTGCAATTCACCGGTGCTCGTTACTCGTTCTGTTTACGCGATAGGCGATAATAATTAAAAAAATGCAGGCGCGGACCGCAAAAATGCAAAAAAGGGGTGCAACCCGAGGACTTCCCAGGAGGTCACCCATCCTAGTACTGCTCTCGCCCAAGCACGTTTAACTTCGGAGTTCAGATGGGATCCGGTGCATTAGTGCTGGTATGATCGCAACCGTCACACCTTGCACGATCATCGTATATATCTGCCGCCTTGCAACTCATTCAACCAAAATAAAAACTATCTTTAAAAGTACGTTTTGGTCTCTGAACTTTTTCATATTTCCCGTTTAGTCCCTGCATTGCAATTCACCGGTGCTCGTTACTCGTTCTGTTTACGCGATAGGCGATAATAATTAAAAAAATGCAGGCGCGGACCGCAAAAATGCCAAAAAGGGGTGCAACACGAGGACTTCCCAGGAGGTCACCCATCCTAGTACTGCTCTCGCCCAAGCACGTTTAACTTCGGAGTTCTGATGGGATCCGGTGCATTAGTGCTGGTATGATCGCACCCGTCACACCTTGCACGATCATCGTATATATCTGCTGCCTTGCAACTCATTCAACCAAAATAAAAACTATCTTTAAAAGTACGTTTTGGTCCCTGAACTTTTTCATATTTCCCGTTTAGTCCCTGCATTGCAATTCACCGGTGCTCGTTGCTCGTTGCTCGTTACTCGTTCTGTTTACGCGATAGGCGATAATAATTAAAAAAATGCAGGCGCGGACCGCAAAAATGCCAAAAAGGGGTGCAACACGAGGACTTCCCAGGAGGTCACCCATCCTAGTACTGCTCTCGCCCAAGCACGTTTAACTTCGGAGTTCTGATGGGATCCGGTGCATTAGTGCTGGTATGATCGCACCCGTCACACCTTGCACGATCATCGTATATATCCGCTGCCTTGCAACTCATTCAACCAAAATAAAAACTATCTTTAAAAGTACGTTTTGGTCCCTGAACTTTTTCATATTTCCCGTTTAGTCCCTGCATTGCAATTCACCGGTGCTCGTTCCTCGTTACTCGTTCTGTTTACGCGATAGGCGATAATAATTAAAAAAATGCAGGCGCGGACCGCAAAAATGCCAAAAAGGGGTGCAACACGAGGACTTCCCAGGAGGTCACCCATCCTAGTACTGCTCTCGCCCAAGCACGTTTAACTTCGGAGTTCTGATGGGATCCGGTGCATTAGTGCTGGTATGATCGCACCCGTCACACCTTGCACGATCATCGTATATATCTGCTGCCTTGCAACTCATTCAACCAAAATAAAAACTATCTTTAAAAGTACGTTTTGGTCCCTGAACTTTTTCATATTTCCCGTTTAGTCCCTGCATTGCAATTCACCGGTGCTCGTTGCTCGTTGCTCGTTACTCGTTCTGTTTACGCGATAGGCGATAATAATTAAAAAAATGCAGGCGCGGACCGCAAAAATGCCAAAAAGGGGTGCAACACGAGGACTTCCCAGGAGGTCACCCATCCTAGTACTGCTCTCGCCCAAGCACGTTTAGCTTCGGAGTTCTGATGGGATCCGGTGCATTAGTGCTGGTATGATCGCACCCGTCACACCTTGCACGATCATCGTATATATCTGCTGCCTTGCAACTCATTCAACCAAAATAAAAACTATCTTTAAAAGTACGTTTTGGTCCCTGAACTTTTTCATATTTCCCGTTTAGTCCCTGCATTGCAATTCACCGGTGCTCGTTTCTCGTTACTCGTTCTGTTTACGCGATAGGCGATAATAATTAAAAAAATGCAGGCGCGGACCGCAAAAATGCCAAAAAGGGGTGCAACACGAGGACTTCCCAGGAGGTCACCCATCCTAGTACTGCTCTCGCCCAAGCACGTTTAACTTCGGAGTTCTGATGGGATCCGGTGCATTAGTGCTGGTATGATCGCACCCGTCACACCTTGCACGATCATCGTATATATCTGCTGCCTTGCAACTCATTCAACCAAAATAAAAACTATCTTTAAAAGTACGTTTTGGTCTCTGAACTTTTTCATATTTCCCGTTTAGTCCCTGCATTGCAATTCACCGGTGCTCGTTACTCGTTCTGTTTACGCGATAGGCGATAATAATTAAAAAAATGCAGGCGCGGACCGCAAAAATGCAAAAAAGGGGTGCAACCCGAGGACTTCCCAGGAGGTCACCCATCCTAGTACTGCTCTCGCCCAAGCACGTTTAACTTCGGAGTTCAGATGGGATCCGGTGCATTAGTGCTGGTATGATCGCAACCGTCACACCTTGCACGATCATCGTATATATCTGCCGCCTTGCAACTCATTCAACCAAAATAAAAACTATCTTTAAAAGTACGTTTTGGTCTCTGAACTTTTTCATATTTCCCGTTTAGTCCCTGCATTGCAATTCACCGGTGCTCGTTACTCGTTCTGTTTACGCGATAGGCGATAATAATTAAAAAAATGCAGGCGCGGACCGCAAAAATGCCAAAAAGGGGTGCAACACGAGGACTTCCCAGGAGGTCACCCATCCTAGTACTGCTCTCGCCCAAGCACGTTTAACTTCGGAGTTCTGATGGGATCCGGTGCATTAGTGCTGGTATGATCGCACCCGTCACACCTTGCACGATCATCGTATATATCTGCTGCCTTGCAACTCATTCAACCAAAATAAAAACTATCTTTAAAAGTACGTTTTGGTCCCTGAACTTTTTCATATTTCCCGTTTAGTCCCTGCATTGCAATTCACCGGTGCTCGTTGCTCGTTGCTCGTTACTCGTTCTGTTTACGCGATAGGCGATAATAATTAAAAAAATGCAGGCGCGGACCGCAAAAATGCCAAAAAGGGGTGCAACACGAGGACTTCCCAGGAGGTCACCCATCCTAGTACTGCTCTCGCCCAAGCACGTTTAACTTCGGAGTTCTGATGGGATCCGGTGCATTAGTGCTGGTATGATCGCACCCGTCACACCTTGCACGATCATCGTATATATCCGCTGCCTTGCAACTCATTCAACCAAAATAAAAACTATCTTTAAAAGTACGTTTTGGTCCCTGAACTTTTTCATATTTCCCGTTTAGTCCCTGCATTGCAATTCACCGGTGCTCGTTACTCGTTACTCGTTCTGTTTACGCGATAGGCGATAATAATTAAAAAAATGCAGGCGCGGACCGCAAAAATGCCAAAAAGGGGTGCAACACGAGGACTTCCCAGGAGGTCACCCATCCTAGTACTGCTCTCGCCCAAGCACGTTTAACTTCGGAGTTCTGATGGGATCCGGTGCATTAGTGCTGGTATGATCGCACCCGTCACACCTTGCACGATCATCGTATATATCTGCTGCCTTGCAACTCATTCAACCAAAATAAAAACTATCTTTAAAAGTACGTTTTGGTCCCTGAACTTTTTCACATTTCCCGTTTAGTCCCTGCATTGCAATTCACCGGTGCTCGTTGCTCGTTGCTCGTTACTCGTTCTGTTTACGCGATAGGCGATAATAATTAAAAAAATGCAGGCGCGGACCGCAAAAATGCCAAAAAGGGGTGCAACACAAGGACTTCCCAGGAGGTCACCCATCCTAGTACTGCTCTCGCCCAAGCACGTTTAGCTTCGGAGTTCTGATGGGATCCGGTGCATTAGTGCTGGTATGATCGCACCCGTCACACCTTGCACGATCATCGTATATATCTGCTGCCTTGCAACTCATTCAACCAAAATAAAAACTATCTTTAAAAGTACGTTTTGGTCCCTGAACTTTTTCATATTTCCCGTTTAGTCCCTGCATTGCAATTCACCGGTGCTCGTTGCTCGTTGCTCGTTACTCGTTCTGTTTACGCGATAGGCGATAATAATTAAAAAAATGCAGGCGCGGACCGCAAAAATGCCAAAAAGGGGTGCAACACGAGGACTTCCCAGGAGGTCACCCATCCTAGTACTGCTCTCGCCCAAGCACGTTTAACTTCGGAGTTCTGATGGGATCCGGTGCATTAGTGCTGGTATGATCGCACCCGTCACACCTTGCACGATCATCGTATATATCCGCTGCCTTGCAACTCATTCAACCAAAATAAAAACTATCTTTAAAAGTACGTTTTGGTCCCTGAACTTTTTCATATTTCCCGTTTAGTCCCTGCATTGCAATTCACCGGTGCTCGTTACTCGTTACTCGTTCTGTTTACGCGATAGGCGATAATAATTAAAAAAATGCAGGCGCGGACCGCAAAAATGCCAAAAAGGGGTGCAACACGAGGACTTCCCAGGAGGTCACCCATCCTAGTACTGCTCTCGCCCAAGCACGTTTAACTTCGGAGTTCTGATGGGATCCGGTGCATTAGTGCTGGTATGATCGCACCCGTCACACCTTGCACGATCATCGTATATATCTGCTGCCTTGCAACTCATTCAACCAAAATAAAAACTATCTTTAAAAGTACGTTTTGGTCCCTGAACTTTTTCACATTTCCCGTTTAGTCCCTGCATTGCAATTCACCGGTGCTCGTTGCTCGTTGCTCGTTACTCGTTCTGTTTACGCGATAGGCGATAATAATTAAAAAAATGCAGGCGCGGACCGCAAAAATGCCAAAAAGGGGTGCAACACGAGGACTTCCCAGGAGGTCACCCATCCTAGTACTGCTCTCGCCCAAGCACGTTTAGCTTCGGAGTTCTGATGGGATCCGGTGCATTAGTGCTGGTATGATCGCACCCGTCACACCTTGCACGATCATCGTATATATCTGCTGCCTTGCAACTCATTCAACCAAAATAAAAACTATCTTTAAAAGTACGTTTTGGTCCCTAAACTTTTTCATATTTCCCGTTTAGTCCCTGCATTGCAATTCACCGGTGCTCGTTGCTCGTTGCTCGTTACTCGTTCTGTTTACGCGATAGGCGATAATAATTAAAAAAATGCAGGCGCGGACCGCAAAAATGCCAAAAAGGGGTGCAACACGAGGACTTCCCAGGAGGTCACCCATCCTAGTACTGCTCTCGCCCAAGCACGTTTAACTTCGGAGTTCTGATGGGATCCGGTGCATTAGTGCTGGTATGATCGCACCCGTCACACCTTGCACGATCATCGTATATATCTGCTGCCTTGCAACTCATTCAACCAAAATAAAAACTATCTTTAAAAATACGTTTTGGTCGCTGAACTTTTTCATATTTCCCGTTTAGTCCCTGCATTGCAATTCACCGGTGCTCGTTACTCGTTCTCGTTACTCGTTCTGTTTACGCGATAGGCGATAATAATTAAAAAAATGCAAGCGCGGACCGCAAAAATGCAAAAAAGGGGTGCAACACGAGGACTTCCCAGGAGGTCACCCATCCTAGTACTGCTCTCGCCCAAGCACGTTTAACTTCGGAGTTCTGATGGGATCCGGTGCATTAGTGCTGGTATGATCGCACCCGTCACACCTTGCACGATCATCGTATATATCTGCTGCCTTGCAACTCATTCAACCAAAATAAAAACTATCTTTAAAAATACGTTTTGGTCGCTGAACTTTTTCATATTTCCCGTTTAGTCCCTGCATTGCAATTCACCGGTGCTCGTTACTCGTTCTCGTTACTCGTTCTGTTTACGCGATAGGCGATAATAATTAAAAAAATGCAAGCGCGGACCGCAAAAATGCAAAAAAGGGGTGCAACACGAGGACTTCCCAGGAGGTCACCCATCCTAGTACTGCTCTCGCCCAAGCACGTTTAACTTCGGAGTTCTGATGGGATCCGGTGCATTAGTGCTGGTATGATCGCACCCGTCACACCTTGCACGATCATCGTATATATCTGCTGCCTTGCAACTCATTCAACCAAAATAAAAACTATCTTTAAAAGTACGTTTTGGTCTCTGAACTTTTTCATATTTCCCGTTTAGTCCCTGCATTGCAATTCACCGGTGCTCGTTACTCGTTCTGTTTACGCGATAGGCGATAATAATTAAAAAAATGCAGGCGCGGACCGCAAAAATGCAAAAAAGGGGTGCAACACGAGGACTTCCCAGGAGGTCACCCATCCTAGTACTGCTCTCGCCCAAGCACGTTTAACTTCGGAGTTCAGATGGGATCCGGTGCATTAGTGCTGGTATGATCGCAACCGTCACACCTTGCACGATCATCGTATATATCTGCCGCCTTGCAACTCATTCAACCAAAATAAAAACTATCTTTAAAAGTACGTTTTGGTCTCTGAACTTTTTCATATTTCCCGTTTAGTCCCTGCATTGCAATTCACCGGTGCTCGTTACTCGTTCTGTTTACGCGATAGGCGATAATAATTAAAAAAATGCAGGCGCGGACCGCAAAAATGCCAAAAAGGGGTGCAACACGAGGACTTCCCAGGAGGTCACCCATCCTAGTACTGCTCTCGCCCAAGCACGTTTAACTTCGGAGTTCTGATGGGATCCGGTGCATTAGTGCTGGTATGATCGCACCCGTCACACCTTGCACGATCATCGTATATATCTGCTGCCTTGCAACTCATTCAACCAAAATAAAAACTATCTTTAAAAGTACGTTTTGGTCCCTGAACTTTTTCATATTTCCCGTTTAGTCCCTGCATTGCAATTCACCGGTGCTCGTTGCTCGTTACTCGTTACTCGTTCTGTTTATGCGATAGGCGATAATAATTAATAAAATGCACGCGCGGACCGCAAAAATGCAAAAAACGGGTGCAACACGAGGACTTCCCAGGAGGTCACCCATCCTATTACTGCTCTCGCCCAAGCACGTTTAACTTCGGAGTTCTGATGGGATCCGGTGCATTAGTGCTGGTATGATCGCACCCGTCACACCTTGCACGATCATCGTATATATCTGCTGCCTTGCAACTCATTCAACCAAAATAAAAACTATCTTTAAAAGTACGTTTTGGTCCCTGAACTTTTTCATATTTCCCGTTTAGTCCCTGCATTGCAATTCACCGGTGCTCGTTGCTCGTTGCTCGTTACTCGTTCTGTTTACGCGATAGGCGATAATAATTAAAAAAATGCAGGCGCGGACCGCAAAAATGCCAAAAAGGGGTGCAACACGAGGACTTCCCAGGAGGTCACCCATCCTAGTACTGCTCTCGCCCAAGCACGTTTAACTTCGGAGTTCTGATGGGATCCGGTGCATTAGTGCTGGTATGATCGCACCCGTCACACCTTGCACGATCATCGTATATATCTGCTGCCTTGCAACTCATTCAACCAAAATAAAAACTATCTTTAAAAGTACGTTTTGGTCCCTGAACTTTTTCATATTTCCCGTTTAGTCCCTGCATTGCAATTCACCGGTGCTCGTTGCTCGTTACTCGTTACTCGTTCTGTTTATGCGATAGGCGATAATAATTAATAAAATGCACGCGCGGACCGCAAAAATGCAAAAAACGGGTGCAACACGAGGACTTCCCAGGAGGTCACCCATCCTATTACTGCTCTCGCCCAAGCACGTTTAACTTCGGAGTTCTGATGGGATCCGGTGCATTAGTGCTGGTATGATCGCACCCGTCACACCTTGCACGATCATCGTATATATCTGCTGCCTTGCAACTCATTCAACCAAAATAAAAACTATCTTTAAAAGTACGTTTTGGTCCCTGAACTTTTTCATATTTCCCGTTTAGTCCCTGCATTGCAATTCACCGGTGCTCGTTGCTCGTTGCTCGTTACTCGTTCTGTTTACGCGATAGGCGATAATAATTAAAAAAATGCAGGCGCGGACCGCAAAAATGCCAAAAAGGGGTGCAACACGAGGACTTCCCAGGAGGTCACCCATCCTAGTACTGCTCTCGCCCAAGCACGTTTAACTTCGGAGTTCTGATGGGATCCGGTGCATTAGTGCTGGTATGATCGCACCCGTCACACCTTGCACGATCATCGTATATATCTGCTGCCTTGCAACTCATTCAACCAAAATAAAAACTATCTTTAAAAGTACGTTTTGGTCCCTGAACTTTTTCATATTTCCCGTTTAGTCCCTGCATTGCAATTCACCGGTGCTCGTTGCTCGTTACTCGTTACTCGTTCTGTTTATGCGATAGGCGATAATAATTAATAAAATGCACGCGCGGACCGCAAAAATGCAAAAAACGGGTGCAACACGAGGACTTCCCAGGAGGTCACCCATCCTATTACTGCTCTCGCCCAAGCACGTTTAACTTCGGAGTTCTGATGGGATCCGGTGCATTAGTGCTGGTATGATCGCACCCGTCACACCTTGCACGATCATCGTATATATCTGCTGCCTTGCAACTCATTCAACCAAAATAAAAACTATCTTTAAAAGTACGTTTTGGTCCCTGAACTTTTTCATATTTCCCGTTTAGTCCCTGCATTGCAATTCACCGGTGCTCGTTGCTCGTTGCTCGTTACTCGTTCTGTTTACGCGATAGGCGATAATAATTAAAAAAATGCAGGCGCGGACCGCAAAAATGCCAAAAAGGGGTGCAACACGAGGACTTCCCAGGAGGTCACCCATCCTAGTACTGCTCTCGCCCAAGCACGTTTAACTTCGGAGTTCTGATGGGATCCGGTGCATTAGTGCTGGTATGATCGCACCCGTCACACCTTGCACGATCATCGTATATATCTGCTGCCTTGCAA
This sequence comes from Mercurialis annua, assembly GCF_937616625.2. Lineage (NCBI taxonomy): Eukaryota > Viridiplantae > Streptophyta > Magnoliopsida > Malpighiales > Euphorbiaceae > Mercurialis > Mercurialis annua. The sequence goes on along the minus strand of NC_065574.1, from coordinate 41,516,416 downwards.
CTCATTCAACCAAAATAAAAACTATCTTTAAAAGTACGTTTTGGTCCCTGAACTTTTTCATATTTCCCGTTTAGTCCCTGCATTGCAATTCACCGGTGCTCGTTGCTCGTTACTCGTTACTCGTTCTGTTTACGCGATAGGCGATAATAATTAATAAAATGCACGCGCGGACCGCAAAAATGCAAAAAACGGGTGCAACACGAGGACTTCCCAGGAGGTCACCCATCCTATTACTGCTCTCGCCCAAGCACGTTTAACTTCGGAGTTCTGATGGGATCCGGTGCATTAGTGCTGGTATGATCGCACCCGTCACACCTTGCACGATCATCGTATATATCTGCTGCCTTGCAACTCATTCAACCAAAATAAAAACTATCTTTAAAAGTACGTTTTGGTCCCTGAACTTTTTCATATTTCCCGTTTAGTCCCTGCATTGCAATTCACCGGTGCTCGTTGCTCGTTGCTCGTTACTCGTTCTGTTTACGCGATAGGCGATAATAATTAAAAAAATGCAGGCGCGGACCGCAAAAATGCCAAAAAGGGGTGCAACACGAGGACTTCCCAGGAGGTCACCCATCCTAGTACTGCTCTCGCCCAAGCACGTTTAACTTCGGAGTTCTGATGGGATCCGGTGCATTAGTGCTGGTATGATCGCACCCGTCACACCTTGCACGATCATCGTATATATCTGCTGCCTTGCAACTCATTCAACCAAAATAAAAACTATCTTTAAAAGTACGTTTTGGTCCCTCAACTTTTTCATATTTCCCGTTTAGTCCCTGCATTGCAATTCACCGGTGCTCGTTGCTCGTTACTCGTTACTCGTTCTGTTTATGCGATAGGCGATAATAATTAATAAAATGCACGCGCGGACCGCAAAAATGCAAAAAACGGGTGCAACACGAGGACTTCCCAGGAGGTCACCCATCCTATTACTGCTCTCGCCCAAGCACGTTTAACTTCGGAGTTCTGATGGGATCCGGTGCATTAGTGCTGGTATGATCGCACCCGTCACACCTTGCACGATCATCGTATATATCTGCTGCCTTGCAACTCATTCAACCAAAATAAAAACTATCTTTAAAAGTACGTTTTGGTCCCTGAACTTTTTCATATTTCCCGTTTAGTCCCTGCATTGCAATTCACCGGTGCTCGTTGCTCGTTGCTCGTTACTCGTTCTGTTTACGCGATAGGCGATAATAATTAAAAAAATGCAGGCGCGGACCGCAAAAATGCCAAAAAGGGGTGCAACACGAGGACTTCCCAGGAGGTCACCCATCCTAGTACTGCTCTCGCCCAAGCACGTTTAACTTCGGAGTTCTGATGGGATCCGGTGCATTAGTGCTGGTATGATCGCACCCGTCACACCTTGCACGATCATCGTATATATCTGCTGCCTTGCAACTCATTCAACCAAAATAAAAACTATCTTTAAAAGTACGTTTTGGTCCCTAAACTTTTTCATATTTCCCGTTTAGTCCCTGCATTGCAATTCACCGGTGCTCGTTACTCGTTCTGTTTACGCGATAGGCGATAATAATTAAAAAAATGCAGGCGCGGACCGCAAAAATGCCAAAAAGGGGTGCAACACGAGGACTTCCCAGGAGGTCACCCATCCTAGTACTGCTCTCGCCCAAGCACGTTTAACTTCGGAGTTCTGATGGGATCCGGTGCATTAGTGCTGGTATGATCGCACCCGTCACACCTTGCACGATCATCGTATATATCTGCTGCCTTGCAACTCATTCAACCAAAATAAAAACTATCTTTAAAAGTACGTTTTGGTCCCTGAACTTTTTCATATTTCCCGTTTAGTCCCTGCATTGCAATTCACCGGTGCTCGTTGCTCGTTACTCGTTACTCGTTCTGTTTATGCGATAGGCGATAATAATTAATAAAATGCACGCGCGGACCGCAAAAATGCAAAAAACGGGTGCAACACGAGGACTTCCCAGGAGGTCACCCATCCTATTACTGCTCTCGCCCAAGCACGTTTAACTTCGGAGTTCTGATGGGATCCGGTGCATTAGTGCTGGTATGATCGCACCCGTCACACCTTGCACGATCATCGTATATATCTGCTGCCTTGCAACTCATTCAACCAAAATAAAAACTATCTTTAAAAGTACGTTTTGGTCCCTGAACTTTTTCATATTTCCCGTTTAGTCCCTGCATTGCAATTCACCGGTGCTCGTTGCTCGTTGCTCGTTACTCGTTCTGTTTACGCGATAGGCGATAATAATTAAAAAAATGCAGGCGCGGACCGCAAAAATGCCAAAAAGGGGTGCAACACGAGGACTTCCCAGGAGGTCACCCATCCTAGTACTGCTCTCGCCCAAGCACGTTTAACTTCGGAGTTCTGATGGGATCCGGTGCATTAGTGCTGGTATGATCGCACCCGTCACACCTTGCACGATCATCGTATATATCTGCTGCCTTGCAACTCATTCAACCAAAATAAAAACTATCTTTAAAAGTACGTTTTGGTCCCTGAACTTTTTCATATTTCCCGTTTAGTCCCTGCATTGCAATTCACCGGTGCTCGTTGCTCGTTACTCGTTACTCGTTCTGTTTATGCGATAGGCGATAATAATTAATAAAATGCACGCGCGGACCGCAAAAATGCAAAAAACGGGTGCAACACGAGGACTTCCCAGGAGGTCACCCATCCTATTACTGCTCTCGCCCAAGCACGTTTAACTTCGGAGTTCTGATGGGATCCGGTGCATTAGTGCTGGTATGATCGCACCCGTCACACCTTGCACGATCATCGTATATATCTGCTGCCTTGCAACTCATTCAACCAAAATAAAAACTATCTTTAAAAGTACGTTTTGGTCCCTGAACTTTTTCATATTTCCCGTTTAGTCCCTGCATTGCAATTCACCGGTGCTCGTTGCTCGTTGCTCGTTACTCGTTCTGTTTACGCGATAGGCGATAATAATTAAAAAAATGCAGGCGCGGACCGCAAAAATGCCAAAAAGGGGTGCAACACGAGGACTTCCCAGGAGGTCACCCATCCTAGTACTGCTCTCGCCCAAGCACGTTTAACTTCGGAGTTCTGATGGGATCCGGTGCATTAGTGCTGGTATGATCGCACCCGTCACACCTTGCACGATCATCGTATATATCTGCTGCCTTGCAACTCATTCAACCAAAATAAAAACTATCTTTAAAAGTACGTTTTGGTCCCTGAACTTTTTCATATTTCCCGTTTAGTCCCTGCATTGCAATTCACCGGTGCTCGTTGCTCGTTACTCGTTACTCGTTCTGTTTATGCGATAGGCGATAATAATTAATAAAATGCACGCGCGGACCGCAAAAATGCAAAAAACGGGTGCAACACGAGGACTTCCCAGGAGGTCACCCATCCTATTACTGCTCTCGCCCAAGCACGTTTAACTTCGGAGTTCTGATGGGATCCGGTGCATTAGTGCTGGTATGATCGCACCCGTCACACCTTGCACGATCATCGTATATATCTGCTGCCTTGCAACTCATTCAACCAAAATAAAAACTATCTTTAAAAGTACGTTTTGGTCCCTGAACTTTTTCATATTTCCCGTTTAGTCCCTGCATTGCAATTCACCGGTGCTCGTTGCTCGTTGCTCGTTACTCGTTCTGTTTACGCGATAGGCGATAATAATTAAAAAAATGCAGGCGCGGACCGCAAAAATGCCAAAAAGGGGTGCAACACGAGGACTTCCCAGGAGGTCACCCATCCTAGTACTGCTCTCGCCCAAGCACGTTTAACTTCGGAGTTCTGATGGGATCCGGTGCATTAGTGCTGGTATGATCGCACCCGTCACACCTTGCACGATCATCGTATATATCTGCTGCCTTGCAACTCATTCAACCAAAATAAAAACTATCTTTAAAAGTACGTTTTGGTCCCTAAACTTTTTCATATTTCCCGTTTAGTCCCTGCATTGCAATTCACCGGTGCTCGTTACTCGTTCTGTTTACGCGATAGGCGATAATAATTAAAAAAATGCAGGCGCGGACCGCAAAAATGCCAAAAAGGGGTGCAACACGAGGACTTCCCAGGAGGTCACCCATCCTAGTACTGCTCTCGCCCAAGCACGTTTAACTTCGGAGTTCTGATGGGATCCGGTGCATTAGTGCTGGTATGATCGCACCCGTCACACCTTGCACGATCATCGTATATATCTGCTGCCTTGCAACTCATTCAACCAAAATAAAAACTATCTTTAAAAGTACGTTTTGGTCCCTGAACTTTTTCATATTTCCCGTTTAGTCCCTGCATTGCAATTCACCGGTGCTCGTTGCTCGTTACTCGTTACTCGTTCTGTTTATGCGATAGGCGATAATAATTAATAAAATGCACGCGCGGACCGCAAAAATGCAAAAAACGGGTGCAACACGAGGACTTCCCAGGAGGTCACCCATCCTATTACTGCTCTCGCCCAAGCACGTTTAACTTCGGAGTTCTGATGGGATCCGGTGCATTAGTGCTGGTATGATCGCACCCGTCACACCTTGCACGATCATCGTATATATCTGCTGCCTTGCAACTCATTCAACCAAAATAAAAACTATCTTTAAAAGTACGTTTTGGTCCCTGAACTTTTTCATATTTCCCGTTTAGTCCCTGCATTGCAATTCACCGGTGCTCGTTGCTCGTTGCTCGTTACTCGTTCTGTTTACGCGATAGGCGATAATAATTAAAAAAATGCAGGCGCGGACCGCAAAAATGCCAAAAAGGGGTGCAACACGAGGACTTCCCAGGAGGTCACCCATCCTAGTACTGCTCTCGCCCAAGCACGTTTAACTTCGGAGTTCTGATGGGATCCGGTGCATTAGTGCTGGTATGATCGCACCCGTCACACCTTGCACGATCATCGTATATATCTGCTGCCTTGCAACTCATTCAACCAAAATAAAAACTATCTTTAAAAGTACGTTTTGGTCCCTGAACTTTTTCATATTTCCCGTTTAGTCCCTGCATTGCAATTCACCGGTGCTCGTTGCTCGTTACTCGTTACTCGTTCTGTTTATGCGATAGGCGATAATAATTAATAAAATGCACGCGCGGACCGCAAAAATGCAAAAAACGGGTGCAACACGAGGACTTCCCAGGAGGTCACCCATCCTATTACTGCTCTCGCCCAAGCACGTTTAACTTCGGAGTTCTGATGGGATCCGGTGCATTAGTGCTGGTATGATCGCACCCGTCACACCTTGCACGATCATCGTATATATCTGCTGCCTTGCAACTCATTCAACCAAAATAAAAACTATCTTTAAAAGTACGTTTTGGTCCCTGAACTTTTTCATATTTCCCGTTTAGTCCCTGCATTGCAATTCACCGGTGCTCGTTGCTCGTTGCTCGTTACTCGTTCTGTTTACGCGATAGGCGATAATAATTAAAAAAATGCAGGCGCGGACCGCAAAAATGCCAAAAAGGGGTGCAACACGAGGACTTCCCAGGAGGTCACCCATCCTAGTACTGCTCTCGCCCAAGCACGTTTAACTTCGGAGTTCTGATGGGATCCGGTGCATTAGTGCTGGTATGATCGCACCCGTCACACCTTGCACGATCATCGTATATATCTGCTGCCTTGCAACTCATTCAACCAAAATAAAAACTATCTTTAAAAGTACGTTTTGGTCCCTGAACTTTTTCATATTTCCCGTTTAGTCCCTGCATTGCAATTCACCGGTGCTCGTTGCTCGTTACTCGTTACTCGTTCTGTTTATGCGATAGGCGATAATAATTAATAAAATGCACGCGCGGACCGCAAAAATGCAAAAAACGGGTGCAACACGAGGACTTCCCAGGAGGTCACCCATCCTATTACTGCTCTCGCCCAAGCACGTTTAACTTCGGAGTTCTGATGGGATCCGGTGCATTAGTGCTGGTATGATCGCACCCGTCACACCTTGCACGATCATCGTATATATCTGCTGCCTTGCAACTCATTCAACCAAAATAAAAACTATCTTTAAAAGTACGTTTTGGTCCCTGAACTTTTTCATATTTCCCGTTTAGTCCCTGCATTGCAATTCACCGGTGCTCGTTGCTCGTTGCTCGTTACTCGTTCTGTTTACGCGATAGGCGATAATAATTAAAAAAATGCAGGCGCGGACCGCAAAAATGCCAAAAAGGGGTGCAACACGAGGACTTCCCAGGAGGTCACCCATCCTAGTACTGCTCTCGCCCAAGCACGTTTAACTTCGGAGTTCTGATGGGATCCGGTGCATTAGTGCTGGTATGATCGCACCCGTCACACCTTGCACGATCATCGTATATATCTGCTGCCTTGCAACTCATTCAACCAAAATAAAAACTATCTTTAAAAGTACGTTTTGGTCCCTCAACTTTTTCATATTTCCCGTTTAGTCCCTGCATTGCAATTCACCGGTGCTCGTTACTCGTTCTGTTTACGCGATAGGCGATAATAATTAAAAAAATGCAGGCGCGGACCGCAAAAATGCCAAAAAGGGGTGCAACACGAGGACTTCCCAGGAGGTCACCCATCCTAGTACTGCTCTCGCCCAAGCATGTTTAACTTCGGAGTTCTGATGGGATCCGGTGCATTAGTGCTGGTATGATCGCACCCGTCACACCTTGCACGATCATCGTATATATCTGCTGCCTTGCAACTCATTCAACCAAAATAAAAACTATCTTTAAAAGTACGTTTTGGTCCCTGAACTTTTTCATATTTCCCGTTTAGTCCCTGCATTGCAATTCACCGGTGCTCGTTACTCGTTACTCGTTCTGTTTACGCGATAGGCGATAATAATTAAAAAAATGCAGGCGCGGACCGCAAAAATGCCAAAAAGGGGTGCAACACGAGGACTTCCCAGGAGGTCACCCATCCTAGTACTGCTCTCGCCCAAGCACGTTTATCTTCGGAGTTCTGATGGGATCCGGTGCATTAGTGCTGGTATGATCGCACCCGTCACACCTTGCACGATCATCGTATATATCTGCTGCCTTGCAACTCATTCAACCAAAATAAAAACTATCTTTAAAAGTACGTTTTGGTCCCTGAACTTTTTCATATTTCCCGTTTAGTCCCTGCATTGCAATTCACCGGTGCTCGTTACTCGTTCTGTTTACGCGATAGGCGATAATAATTAAAAAAATGCAGGCGCGGACCGCAAAAATGCAAAAAAGGGGTGCAACACGAGGACTTCCCAGGAGGTCACCCATCCTAGTACTGCTCTCGCCCAAGCACGTTTGACTTCGGAGTTCTGATGGGATCCGGTGCATTAGTGCTGGTATGATCGCACCCGTCACACCTTGCACGATCATCTTATATATCTGCTGCCTTGCAACTCATTCAACCAAAATAAAAACTATCTTTAAAAGTACGTTTTGGTCCCTGAACTTTTTCATATTTCCCGTTTAATCCCTGCATTGCAATTCACCGGTGCTCGTTACTCGTTACTCGTTCTGTTTACGCGATAGGCGATAATAATTAAAAAAATGCAGGCGCGGACCGCAAAAATGCCAAAAAGGGGTGCAACACGAGGACTTCCCAGGAGGTCACCCATCCTAGTACTGCTCTCGCCCAAGCACGTTTATCTTCGGAGTTCTGATGGGATCCGGTGCATTAGTGCTGGTATGATCGCACCCGTCACACCTTGCACGATCATCGTATATATCTGCTGCCTTGCAACTCATTCAACCAAAATAAAAACTATCTTTAAAAGTACGTTTTGGTCCCTGAACTTTTTCATATTTCCCGTTTAGTCCCTGCATTGCAATTCACCGGTGCTCGTTACTCGTTCTGTTTACGCGATAGGCGATAATAATTAAAAAAATGCAGGCGCGGACCGCAAAAATGCAAAAAAGGGGTGCAACACGAGGACTTCCCAGGAGGTCACCCATCCTAGTACTGCTCTCGCCCAAGCACGTTTAACTTCGGAGTTCTGATGGGATCCGGTGCATTAGTGCTGGTATGATCGCACCCGTCACACCTTGCACGATCATCGTATATATCTGCTGCCTTGCAACTCATTCAACCAAAATAAAAACTATCTTTAAAAGTACGTTTTGGTCCCTGAACTTTTTCATATTTCCCGTTTAGTCCCTGCATTGCAATTCACCGGTGCTCGTTACTCGTTACTCGTTCTGTTTACGCGATAGGCGATAATAATTAAAAAAATGCAGGCGCGGACCGCAAAAATGCCAAAAAGGGGTGCAACACGAGGACTTCCCAGGAGGTCACCCATCCTAGTACTGCTCTCGCCCAAGCACGTTTATCTTCGGAGTTCTGATGGGATCCGGTGCATTAGTGCTGGTATGATCGCACCCGTCACACCTTGCACGATCATCGTATATATCTGCTGCCTTGCAACTCATTCAACCAAAATAAAAACTATCTTTAAAAGTACGTTTTGGTCCCTGAACTTTTTCATATTTCCCGTTTAGTCCCTGCATTGCAATTCACCGGTGCTCGTTACTCGTTCTGTTTACGCGATAGGCGATAATAATTAAAAAAATGCAGGCGCGGACCGCAAAAATGCAAAAAAGGGGTGCAACACGAGGACTTCCCAGGAGGTCACCCATCCTAGTACTGCTCTCGCCCAAGCACGTTTAACTTCGGAGTTCTGATGGGATCCGGTGCATTAGTGCTGGTATGATCGCACCCGTCACACCTTGCACGATCATCTTATATATCTGCTGCCTTGCAACTCATTCAACCAAAATAAAAACTATCTTTAAAAGTACGTTTTGGTCCCTGAACTTTTTCATATTTCCCGTTTAATCCCTGCATTGCAATTCACCGGTGCTCGTTACTCGTTACTCGTTCTGTTTACGCGATAGGCGATAATAATTAAAAAAATGCAGGCGCGGACCGCAAAAATGCCAAAAAGGGGTGCAACACGAGGACTTCCCAGGAGGTCACCCATCCTAGTACTGCTCTCGCCCAAGCACGTTTAACTTCGGAGTTCTGATGGGATCCGGTGCATTAGTGCTGGTATGATCGCACCCGTCACACCTTGCACGATCATCGTATATATCTGCTGCCTTGCAACTCATTCAACCAAAATAAAAACTATCTTTAAAAGTACGTTTTGGTCCCTGAACTTTTTCATATTTCCCGTTTAGTCCCTGCATTGCAATTCACCGGTGCTCGTTACTCGTTACTCGTTCTGTTTACGCGATAGGCGATAATAATTAAAAAAATGCAGGCGCGGACCGCAAAAATGCAAAAAAGGGGTGCAACACGAGGACTTCCCAGGAGGTCACCCATCCTAGTACTGCTCTCGCCCAAGCACGTTTAACTTCGGAGTTCTGATGGGATCCGGTGCATTAGTGCTGGTATGATCGCACCCGTCACACCTTGCACGATCATCGTATATATCTGCTGCCTTGCAACTCATTCAACCAAAATAAAAACTATCTTTAAAAGTACGTTTTGGTCCCTGAACTTTTTCATATTTCCCGTTTAGTCCCTGCATTGCAATTCACCGGTGCTCGTTGCTCGTTACTCGTTCTGTTTACGCGATAGGCGATAATAATTAAAAAAATGCAGGCGCGGACCGCAAAAATGCCAAAAAGGGGTGCAACACGAGGACTTCCCAGGAGGTCACCCATCCTAGTACTGCTCTCGCCCAAGCACGTTTATCTTCGGAGTTCTGATGGGATCCGGTGCATTAGTGCTGGTATTATCGCACCCGTCACACCTTGCACGATCATCGTATATATCTGCTGCCTTGCAACTCATTCAACCAAAATAAAAACTATCTTTAAAAGTACGTTTTGGTCCCTGAACTTTTTCATATTTCCCGTTTAGTCCCTGCATTGCAATTCACCGGTGCTCGTTACTCGTTCTGTTTACGCGATAGGCGATAATAATTAAAAAAATGCAGGCGCGGACCGCAAAAATGCCAAAAAGGGGTGCAACACGAGGACTTCCCAGGAGGTCACCCATCCTAGTACTGCTCTCGCCCAAGCACGTTTATCTTCGGAGTTCTGATGGGATCCGGTGCATTAGTGCTGGTATGATCGCACCCGTCACACCTTGCACGATCATCGTATATATCTGCTGCCTTGCAACTCATTCAACCAAAATAAAAACTATCTTTAAAAGTACGTTTTGGTCCCTGAACTTTTTCATATTTCCCGTTTAGTCCCTGCATTGCAATTCACCGGTGCTCGTTACTCGTTCTGTTTACGCGATAGGCGATAATAATTAAAAAAATGCAGGCGCGGACCGCAAAAATGCCAAAAAGGGGTGCAACACGAGGACTTCCCAGGAGGTCACCCATCCTAGTACTGCTCTCGCCCAAGCACGTTTAACTTCGGAGTTCTGATGGGATCCGGTGCATTAGTGCTGGTATGATCGCACCCGTCACACCTTGCACGATCATCGTATATATCTGCTGCCTTGCAACTCATTCAACCAAAATAAAAACTATCTTTAAAAGTACGTTTTGGTCCCTGAACTTTTTCATATTTCCCGTTTAGTCCCTGCATTGCAATTCACCGGTGCTCGTTACTCGTTACTCGTTCTGTTTACGCGATAGGCGATAATAATTAAAAAAATGCAGGCGCGGACCGCAAAAATGCCAAAAAGGGGTGCAACACGAGGACTTCCCAGGAGGTCACCCATCCTAGTACTGCTCTCGCCCAAGCACGTTTAACTTCGGAGTTCTGATGGGATCCGGTGCATTAGTGCTGGTATGATCGCACCCGTCACACCTTGCACGATCATCGTATATATCTGCTGCCTTGCAACTCATTCAACCAAAATAAAAACTATCTTTAAAAGTACGTTTTGGTCCCTGAACTTTTTCATATTTCCCGTTTAGTCCCTGCATTGCAATTCACCGGTGCTCGTTGCTCGTTGCTCGTTACTCGTTCTGTTTACGCGATAGGCGATAATAATTAAAAAAATGCAGGCGCGGACCGCAAAAATGCCAAAAAGGGGTGCAACACGAGGACTTCCCAGGAGGTCACCCATCCTAGTACTGCTCTCGCCCAAGCACGTTTAGCTTCGGAGTTCTGATGGGATCCGGTGCATTAGTGCTGGTATGATCGCACCCGTCACACCTTGCACGATCATCATATATATCTGCTGCCTTGCAACTCATTCAACCAAAATAAAAACTATCTTTAAAAGTACGTTTTGGTCCCTAAACTTTTTCATATTTCCCGTTTAGTCCCTGCATTGCAATTCACCGGTGCTCGTTGCTCGTTGCTCGTTACTCGTTCTGTTTACGCGATAGGCGATAATAATTAAAAAAATGCAGGCGCGGACCGCAAAAATGCCAAAAAGGGGTGCAACACGAGGACTTCCCAGGAGGTCACCCATCCTAGTACTGCTCTCGCCCAAGCACGTTTATCTTCGGAGTTCTGATGGGATCCGGTGCATAAGTGCTGGTATGATCGCACCCGTCACACCTTGCACGATCATCGTATATATCTGCTGCCTTGCAACTCATTCAACCAAAATAAAAACTATCTTTAAAAGTACGTTTTGGTCCCTGAACTTTTTCATATTTCCCGTTTAGTCCCTGCATTGCAATTCACCGGTGCTCGTTACTCGTTCTGTTTACGCGATAGGCGATAATAATTAAAAAAATGCAGGCGCGGACCGCAAAAATGCAAAAAAGGGGTGCAACACGAGGACTTCCCAGGAGGTCACCCATCCTAGTACTGCTCTCGCCCAAGCACGTTTAACTTCGGAGTTCTGATGGGATCCGGTGCATTAGTGCTGGTATGATCGCACCCGTCACACCTTGCACGATCATCGTATATATCTGCTGCCTTGCAACTCATTCAACCAAAATAAAAACTATCTTTAAAAGTACGTTTTGGTCCCTGAACTTTTTCATATTTCCCGTTTAGTCCCTGCATTGCAATTCACCGGTGCTCGTTACTCGTTACTCGTTCTGTTTACGCGATAGGCGATAATAATTAAAAAAATGCAGGCGCGGACCGCAAAAATGCCAAAAAGGGGTGCAACACGAGGACTTCCCAGGAGGTCACCCATCCTAGTACTGCTCTCGCCCAAGCACGTTTATCTTCGGAGTTCTGATGGGATCCGGTGCATTAGTGCTGGTATGATCGCACCCGTCACACCTTGCACGATCATCGTATATATCTGCTGCCTTGCAACTCATTCAACCAAAATAAAAACTATCTTTAAAAGTACGTTTTGGTCCCTGAACTTTTTCATATTTCCCGTTTAGTCCCTGCATTGCAATTCACCGGTGCTCGTTACTCGTTCTGTTTACGCGATAGGCGATAATAATTAAAAAAATGCAGGCGCGGACCGCAAAAATGCCAAAAAGGGGTGCAACACGAGGACTTCCCAGGAGGTCACCCATCCTAGTACTGCTCTCGCCCAAGCACGTTTAACTTCGGAGTTCTGATGGGATCCGGTGCATTAGTGCTGGTATGATCGCACCCGTCACACCTTGCACGATCATCGTATATATCTGCTGCCTTGCAACTCATTCAACCAAAATAAAAACTATCTTTAAAAGTACGTTTTGGTCCCTGAACTTTTTCATATTTCCCGTTTAGTCCCTGCATTGCAATTCACCGGTGCTCGTTACTCGTTACTCGTTCTGTTTACGCGATAGGCGATAATAATTAAAAAAATGCAGGCGTGGACCGCAAAAATGCCAAAAAGGGGTGCAACACGAGGACTTCCCAGGAGGTCACCCATCCTAGTACTGCTCTCGCCCAAGCACGTTTAACTTCGGAGTTCTGATGGGATCCGGTGCATTAGTGCTGGTATGATCGCACCCGTCACACCTTGCACGATCATCGTATATATCTGCTGCCTTGCAACTCATTCAACCAAAATAAAAACTATCTTTAAAAGTACGTTTTGGTCCCTGAACTTTTTCATATTTCCCGTTTAGTCCCTGCATTGCAATTCACCGGTGCTCGTTACTCGTTACTCGTTCTGTTTACGCGATAGGCGATAATAATTAAAAAAATGCAGGCGCGGACCGCAAAAATGCCAAAAAGGGGTGCAACACGAGGACTTCCCAGGAGGTCACCCATCCTAGTACTGCTCTCGCCCAAGCACGTTTATCTTCGGAGTTCTGATGGGATCCGGTGCATTAGTGCTGGTATGATCGCACCCGTCACACCTTGCACGATCATCGTATATATCTGCTGCCTTGCAACTCATTCAACCAAAATAAAAACTATCTTTAAAAGTACGTTTTGGTCCCTGAACTTTTTCATATTTCCCGTTTAGTCCCTGCATTGCAATTCACCGGTGCTCGTTACTCGTTCTGTTTACGCGATAGGCGATAATAATTAAAAAAATGCAGGCGCGGACCGCAAAAATGCCAAAAAGGGGTGCAACACGAGGACTTCCCAGGAGGTCACCCATCCTAGTACTGCTCTCGCCCAAGCACGTTTAACTTCGGAGTTCTGATGGGATCCGGTGCATTAGTGCTGGTATGATCGCACCCGTCACACCTTGCACGATCATCGTATATATCTGCTGCCTTGCAACTCATTCAACCAAAATAAAAACTATCTTTAAAAGTACGTTTTGGTCCCTGAACTTTTTCATATTTCCCGTTTAGTCCCTGCATTGCAATTCACCGGTGCTCGTTACTCGTTACTCGTTCTGTTTACGCGATAGGCGATAATAATTAAAAAAATGCAGGCGTGGACCGCAAAAATGCCAAAAAGGGGTGCAACACGAGGACTTCCCAGGAGGTCACCCATCCTAGTACTGCTCTCGCCCAAGCACGTTTAACTTCGGAGTTCTGATGGGATCCGGTGCATTAGTGCTGGTATGATCGCACCCGTCACACCTTGCACGATCATCGTATATATCTGCTGCCTTGCAACTCATTCAACCAAAATAAAAACTATCTTTAAAAGTACGTTTTGGTCCCTGAACTTTTTCATATTTCCCGTTTAGTCCCTGCATTGCAATTCACCGGTGCTCGTTGCTCGTTGCTCGTTACTCGTTCTGTTTACGCGATAGGCGATAATAATTAAAAAAATGCAGGCGCGGACCGCAAAAATGCCAAAAAGGGGTGCAACACGAGGACTTCCCAGGAGGTCACCCATCCTAGTACTGCTCTCGCCCAAGCACGTTTAGCTTCGGAGTTCTGATGGGATCCGGTGCATTAGTGCTGGTATGATCGCACCCGTCACACCTTTCACGATCATCGTATATATCTGCTGCCTTGCAACTCATTCAACCAAAATAAAAACTATCTTTAAAAGTACGTTTTGGTCCCTAAACTTTTTCATATTTCCCGTTTAGTCCCTGCATTGCAATTCACCGGTGCTCGTTGCTCGTTGCTCGTTACTCGTTCTGTTTACGCGATAGGCGATAATAATTAAAAAAATGCAGGCGCGGACCGCAAAAATGCCAAAAAGGGGTGCAACACGAGGACTTCCCAGGAGGTCACCCATCCTAGTACTGCTCTCGCCCAAGCACGTTTAGCTTCGGAGTTCTGATGGGATCCGGTGCATTAGTGCTGGTATGATCGCACCCGTCACACCTTGCACGATCATCGTATATATCTGCTGCCTTGCAACTCATTCAACCAAAATAAAAACTATCTTTAAAAGTACGTTTTGGTCCCTGAACTTTTTCATATTTCCCGTTTAGTCCCTGCATTGCAATTCACCGGTGCTCGTTACTCGTTACTCGTTCTGTTTACGCGATAGGCGATAATAATTAAAAAAATGCAGGCGCGGACCGCAAAAATGCCAAAAAGGGGTGCAACACGAGGACTTCCCAGGAGGTCACCCATCCTAGTACTGCTCTCGCCCAAGCACGTTTAACTTCGGAGTTCTGATGGGATCCGGTGCATTAGTGCTGGTATGATCGCACCCGTCACACCTTGCACGATCATCGTATATATCTGCTGCCTTGCAACTCATTCAACCAAAATAAAAACTATCTTTAAAAGTACGTTTTGGTCCCTGAACTTTTTCATATTTCCCGTTTAGTCCCTGCATTGCAATTCACCGGTGCTCGTTGCTCGTTGCTCGTTACTCGTTCTGTTTACGCGATAGGCGATAATAATTAAAAAATGCAGGCGCGGACCGCAAAAATGCCAAAAAGGGGTGCAACACGAGGACTTCCCAGGAGGTCACCCATCCTAGTACTGCTCTCGCCCAAGCACGTTTAATTTCGGAGTTCAGATGGGATCCGGTGCATTAGTGCTGGTATGATCGCACCCGTCACACCTTGCACGATCATCGTATATATCTGCTGCCTTGCAACTCATTCAACCAAAATAAAAACTATCTTTAAAAGTACGTTTTGGTCGCTGAACTTTTTCATATTTCCCGTTTAGTCCCTGCATTGCAATTCACCGGTGCTCGTTACTCGTTCTGTTTACGCGATAGGCGATAATAATTAAAAAAATGCAGGCGCGGACCGCAAAAATGCCAAAAAGGGGTGCAACACGAGGACTTCCCAGGAGGTCACCCATCCTAGTACTGCTCTCGCCCAAGCACGTTTAACTTCGGAGTTCTGATGGGATCCGGTGCATTAGTGCTGGTATGATCGCACCCGTCACACCTTGCACGATCATCGTATATATCTGCTGCCTTGCAACTCATTCAACCAAAATAAAAACTATCTTTAAAAGTACGTTTTGGTCCCTGAACTTTTTCATATTTCCCGTTTAGTCCCTGCATTGCAATTCACCGGTGCTCGTTACTCGTTCTGTTTACGCGATAGGCGATAATAATTAAAAAAATGCAGGCGCGGACCGCAAAAATGCCAAAAAGGGGTGCAACACGAGGACTTCCCAGGAGGTCACCCATCCTAGTACTGCTCTCGCCCAAGCACGTTTAGCTTCGGAGTTCTGATGGGATCCGGTGCATTAGTGCTGGTATGATCGCACCCGTCACACCTTGCACGATCATCGTATATATCTGCTGCCTTGCAACTCATTCAACCAAAATAAAAACTATCTTTAAAAGTACGTTTTGGTCCCTAAACTTTTTCATATTTCCCGTTTAGTCCCTGCATTGCAATTCACCGGTGCTCGTTGCTCGTTGCTCGTTACTCGTTCTGTTTACGCGATAGGCGATAATAATTAAAAAAATGCAGGCGCGGACCGCAAAAATGCCAAAAAGGGGTGCAACACGAGGACTTCCCAGGAGGTCACCCATCCTAGTACTGCTCTCGCCCAAGCACGTTTAGCTTCGGAGTTCTGATGGGATCCGGTGCATTAGTGCTGGTATGATCGCACCCGTCACACCTTGCACGATCATCGTATATATCTGCTGCCTTGCAACTCATTCAACCAAAATAAAAACTATCTTTAAAAGTACGTTTTGGTCCCTGAACTTTTTCATATTTCCCGTTTAGTCCCTGCATTGCAATTCACCGGTGCTCGTTACTCGTTACTCGTTCTGTTTACGCGATAGGCGATAATAATTAAAAAAATGCAGGCGCGGACCGCAAAAATGCCAAAAAGGGGTGCAACACGAGGACTTCCCAGGAGGTCACCCATCCTAGTACTGCTCTCGCCCAAGCACGTTTAACTTCGGAGTTCTGATGGGATCCGGTGCATTAGTGCTGGTATGATCGCACCCGTCACACCTTGCACGATCATCGTATATATCTGCTGCCTTGCAACTCATTCAACCAAAATAAAAACTATCTTTAAAAGTACGTTTTGGTCCCTGAACTTTTTCATATTTCCCGTTTAGTCCCTGCATTGCAATTCACCGGTGCTCGTTGCTCGTTGCTCGTTACTCGTTCTGTTTACGCGATAGGCGATAATAATTAAAAAATGCAGGCGCGGACCGCAAAAATGCCAAAAAGGGGTGCAACACGAGGACTTCCCAGGAGGTCACCCATCCTAGTACTGCTCTCGCCCAAGCACGTTTAATTTCGGAGTTCAGATGGGATCCGGTGCATTAGTGCTGGTATGATCGCACCCGTCACACCTTGCACGATCATCGTATATATCTGCTGCCTTGCAACTCATTCAACCAAAATAAAAACTATCTTTAAAAGTACGTTTTGGTCGCTGAACTTTTTCATATTTCCCGTTTAGTCCCTGCATTGCAATTCACCGGTGCTCGTTACTCGTTACTCGTTCTGTTTACGCGATAGGCGATAATAATTAAAAAAATGCAGGCGCGGACCGCAAAAATGCCAAAAAGGGGTGCAACACGAGGACTTCCCAGGAGGTCACCCATCCTAGTACTGCTCTCGCCCAAGCACGTTTAACTTCGGAGTTCTGATGGGATCCGGTGCATTAGTGCTGGTATGATCGCACCCGTCACACCTTGCACGATCATCGTATATATCTGCTGCCTTGCAACTCATTCAACCAAAATAAAAACTATCTTTAAAAGTACGTTTTGGTCCCTGAACTTTTTCATATTTCCCGTTTAGTCCCTGCATTGCAATTCACCGGTGCTCGTTGCTCGTTGCTCGTTACTCGTTCTGTTTACGCGATAGGCGATAATAATTAAAAAATGCAGGCGCGGACCGCAAAAATGCCAAAAAGGGGTGCAACACGAGGACTTCCCAGGAGGTCACCCATCCTAGTACTGCTCTCGCCCAAGCACGTTTAACTTCGGAGTTCAGATGGGATCCGGTGCATTAGTGCTGGTATGATCGCACCCGTCACACCTTGCACGATCATCGTATATATCTGCTGCCTTGCAACTCATTCAACCAAAATAAAAACTATCTTTAAAAGTACGTTTTGGTCGCTGAACTTTTTCATATTTCCCGTTTAGTCCCTGCATTGCAATTCACCGGTGCTCGTTACTCGTTCTGTTTACGCGATAGGCGATAATAATTAAAAAAATGCAGGCGCGGACCGCAAAAATGCCAAAAAGGGGTGCAACACGAGGACTTCCCAGGAGGTCACCCATCCTAGTACTGCTCTCGCCCAAGCACGTTTAACTTCGGAGTTCTGATGGGATCCGGTGCATTAGTGCTGGTATGATCGCACCCGTCACACCTTGCACGATCATCGTATATATCTGCTGCCTTGCAACTCATTCAACCAAAATAAAAACTATCTTTAAAAGTACGTTTTGGTCGCTGAACTTTTTCATATTTCCCGTTTAGTCCCTGCATTGCAATTCACCGGTGCTCGTTACTCGTTCTGTTTACGCGATAGGCGATAATAATTAAAAAAATGCAGGCGCGGACCGCAAAAATGCCAAAAAGGGGTGCAACACGAGGACTTCCCAGGAGGTCACCCATCCTAGTACTGCTCTCGCCCAAGCACGTTTAACTTCGGAGTTCTGATGGGATCCGGTGCATTAGTGCTGGTATGATCGCACCCGTCACACCTTGCACGATCATCGTATATATCTGCTGCCTTGCAACTCATTCAACCAAAATAAAAACTATCTTTAAAAGTACGTTTTGGTCGCTGAACTTTTTCATATTTCCCGTTTAGTCCCTGCATTGCAATTCACCGGTGCTCGTTACTCGTTCTGTTTACGCGATAGGCGATAATAATTAAAAAAATGCAGGCGCGGACCGCAAAAATGCCAAAAAGGGGTGCAACACGAGGACTTCCCAGGAGGTCACCCATCCTAGTACTGCTCTCGCCCATGCACGTTTAACTTCGGAGTTCTGATGGGATCCGGTGCATTAGTGCTGGTATGATCGCACCCGTCACACCTTGCACGATCATCGTATATATCTGCTGCCTTGCAACTCATTCAACCAAAATAAAAACTATCTTTAAAAGTACGTTTTGGTCCCTGAACTTTTTCATATTTCCCGTTTAGTCCCTGCATTGCAATTCACCGGTGCTCGTTGCTCGTTGCTCGTTACTCGTTCTGTTTACGCGATAGGCGATAATAATTAAAAAATGCAGGCGCGGACCGCAAAAATGCCAAAAAGGGGTGCAACACGAGGACTTCCCAGGAGGTCACCCATCCTAGTACTGCTCTCGCCCAAGCACGTTTAACTTCGGAGTTCAGATGGGATCTGGTGCATTAGTGCTGGTATGATCGCACCCGTCACACCTTGCACGATCATCGTATATATCTGCTGCCTTGCAACTCATTCAACCAAAATAAAAACTATCTTTAAAAGTACGTTTTGGTCGCTGAACTTTTTCATATTTCCCGTTTAGTCCCTGCATTGCAATTCACCGGTGCTCGTTACTCGTTCTGTTTACGCGATAGGCGATAATAATTAAAAAAATGCAGGCGCGGACCGCAAAAATGCCAAAAAGGGGTGCAACACGAGGACTTCCCAGGAGGTCACCCATCCTAGTACTGCTCTCGCCCAAGCACGTTTAACTTCGGAGTTCTGATGGGATCCGGTGCATTAGTGCTGGTATGATCGCACCCGTCACACCTTGCACGATCATCGTATATATCTGCTGCCTTGCAACTCATTCAACCAAAATAAAAACTATCTTTAAAAGTACGTTTTGGTCGCTGAACTTTTTCATATTTCCCGTTTAGTCCCTGCATTGCAATTCACCGGTGCTCGTTACTCGTTCTGTTTACGCGATAGGCGATAATAATTAAAAAAATGCAGGCGCGGACCGCAAAAATGCCAAAAAGGGGTGCAACACGAGGACTTCCCAGGAGGTCACCCATCCTAGTACTGCTCTCGCCCAAGCACGTTTAACTTCGGAGTTCTGATGGGATCCGGTGCATTAGTGCTGGTATGATCGCACCCGTCACACCTTGCACGATCATCGTATATATCTGCTGCCTTGCAACTCATTCAACCAAAATAAAAACTATCTTTAAAAGTACGTTTTGGTCCCTAAACTTTTTCATATTTCCCGTTTAGTCCCTGCATTGCAATTCACCGGTGCTCGTTACTCGTTACTCGTTCTGTTTACGCGATAGGCGATAATAATTAAAAAAATGCAGGCGCGGACCGCAAAAATGCCAAAAAGGGGTGCAACACGAGGACTTCCCAGGAGGTCACCCATCCTAGTACTGATCTCGCCCAAGCACGTTTAACTTCGGAGTTCTGATGGGATCCGGTGCATTAGTGCTGGTATGATCGCACCCGTCACACCTTGCACGATCATCGTATATATCTGCTGCCTTGCAACTCATTCAACCAAAATAAAAACTATCTTTAAAAGTACGTTTTGGTCCCTGAACTTTTTCATATTTCCCGTTTAGTCCCTGCATTGCAATTCACCGGTGCTCGTTGCTCGTTGCTCGTTACTCGTTCTGTTTACGCGATAGGCGATAATAATTAAAAAAATGCAGGCGCGGACCGCAAAAATGCCAAAAAGGGGTGCAACACGAGGACTTCCCAGGAGGTCACCCATCCTAGTACTGCTCTCGCCCAAGCACGTTTATCTTCGGAGTTCTGATGGGATCCGGTGCATTAGTGCTGGTATGATCGCACCCGTCACACCTTGCACGATCATCGTATATATCTGCTGCCTTGCAACTCATTCAACCAAAATAAAAACTATCTTTAAAAGTACGTTTTGGTCCCTGAACTTTTTCATATTTCCCGTTTAGTCCCTGCATTGCAATTCACCGGTGCTCGTTGCTCGTTGCTCGTTACTCGTTCTGTTTACGCGATAGGCGATAATAATTAAAAAAATGCAGGCGCGGACCGCAAAAATGCCAAAAAGGGGTGCAACACGAGGACTTCCCAGGAGGTCACCCATCCTAGTACTGCTCTCGCCCAAGCACGTTTAGCTTCGGAGTTCTGATGGGATCCGGTGCATTAGTGCTGGTATGATCGCACCCGTCACACCTTGCACGATCATCGTATATATCTGCTGCCTTGCAACTCATTCAACCAAAATAAAAACTATCTTTAAAAGTACGTTTTGGTCCCTAAACTTTTTCATATTTCCCGTTTAGTCCCTGCATTGCAATTCACCGGTGCTCGTTGCTCGTTGCTCGTTACTCGTTCTGTTTACGCGATAGGCGATAATAATTAAAAAAATGCAGGCGCGGACCGCAAAAATGCCAAAAAGGGGTGCAACACGAGGACTTCCCAGGAGGTCACCCATCCTAGTACTGCTCTCGCCCAAGCACGTTTATCTTCGGAGTTCTGATGGGATCCGGTGCATTAGTGCTGGTATGATCGCACCCGTCACACCTTGCACGATCATCGTATATATCTGCTGCCTTGCAACTCATTCAACCAAAATAAAAACTATCTTTAAAAGTACGTTTTGGTCCCTGAACTTTTTCATATTTCCCGTTTAGTCCCTGCATTGCAATTCACCGGTGCTCGTTACTCGTTCTGTTTACGCGATAGGCGATAATAATTAAAAAAATGCAGGCGCGGACCGCAAAAATGCAAAAAAGGGGTGCAACACGAGGACTTCCCAGGAGGTCACCCATACTAGTACTGCTCTCGCCCAAGCACGTTTAACTTCGGAGTTCTGATGGGATCCGGTGCATTAGTGCTGGTATGATCGCACCCGTCACACCTTGCACGATCATCGTATATATCTGCTGCCTTGCAACTCATTCAACCAAAATAAAAACTATCTTTAAAAGTACGTTTTGGTCCCTGAACTTTTTCATATTTCCCGTTTAGTCCCTGCATTGCAATTCACCGGTGCTCGTTACTCGTTACTCGTTCTGTTTACGCGATAGGCGATAATAATTAAAAAAATGCAGGCGCGGACCGCAAAAATGCCAAAAAGGGGTGCAACACGAGGACTTCCCAGGAGGTCACCCATCCTAGTACTGCTCTCGCCCAAGCACGTTTATCTTCGGAGTTCTGATGGGATCCGGTGCATTAGTGCTGGTATGATCGCACCCGTCACACCTTGCACGATCATCGTATATATCTGCTGCCTTGCAACTCATTCAACCAAAATAAAAACTATCTTTAAAAGTACGTTTTGGTCCCTGAACTTTTTCATATTTCCCGTTTAGTCCCTGCATTGCAATTCACCGGTGCTCGTTACTCGTTCTGTTTACGCGATAGGCGATAATAATTAAAAAAATGCAGGCGCGGACCGCAAAAATGCCAAAAAGGGGTGCAACACGAGGACTTCCCAGGAGGTCACCCATCCTAGTACTGCTCTCGCCCAAGCACGTTTAACTTCGGAGTTCTGATGGGATCCGGTGCATTAGTGCTGGTATGATCGCACCCGTCACACCTTGCACGATCATCGTATATATCTGCTGCCTTGCAACTCATTCAACCAAAATAAAAACTATCTTTAAAAGTACGTTTTGGTCCCTGAACTTTTTCATATTTCCCGTTTAGTCCCTGCATTGCAATTCACCGGTGCTCGTTACTCGTTACTCGTTCTGTTTACGCGATAGGCGATAATAATTAAAAAAATGCAGGCGCGGACCGCAAAAATGCCAAAAAGGGGTGCAACACGAGGACTTCCCAGGAGGTCACCCATCCTAGTACTGCTCTCGCCCAAGCACGTTTAACTTCGGAGTTCTGATGGGATCCGGTGCATTAGTGCTGGTATGATCGCACCCGTCACACCTTGCACGATCATCGTATATATCTGCTGCCTTGCAACTCATTCAACCAAAATAAAAACTATCTTTAAAAGTACGTTTTGGTCCCTGAACTTTTTCATATTTCCCGTTTAGTCCCTGCATTGCAATTCACCGGTGCTCGTTACTCGTTACTCGTTCTGTTTACGCGATAGGCGATAATAATTAAAAAAATGCAGGCGTGGACCGCAAAAATGCCAAAAAGGGGTGCAACACGAGGACTTCCCAGGAGGTCACCCATCCTAGTACTGCTCTCGCCCAAGCACGTTTAACTTCGGAGTTCTGATGGGATCCGGTGCATTAGTGCTGGTATGATCGCACCCGTCACACCTTGCACGATCATCGTATATATCTGCTGCCTTGCAACTCATTCAACCAAAATAAAAACTATCTTTAAAAGTACGTTTTGGTCCCTGAACTTTTTCATATTTCCCGTTTAGTCCCTGCATTGCAATTCACCGGTGCTCGTTGCTCGTTGCTCGTTACTCGTTCTGTTTACGCGATAGGCGATAATAATTAAAAAAATGCAGGCGCGGACCGCAAAAATGCCAAAAAGGGGTGCAACACGAGGACTTCCCAGGAGGTCACCCATCCTAGTACTGCTCTCGCCCAAGCACGTTTAGCTTCGGAGTTCTGATGGGATCCGGTGCATTAGTGCTGGTATGATCGCACCCGTCACACCTTGCACGATCATCGTATATATCTGCTGCCTTGCAACTCATTCAACCAAAATAAAAACTATCTTTAAAAGTACGTTTTGGTCCCTAAACTTTTTCATATTTCCCGTTTAGTCCCTGCATTGCAATTCACCGGTGCTCGTTGCTCGTTGCTCGTTACTCGTTCTGTTTACGCGATAGGCGATAATAATTAAAAAAATGCAGGCGCGGACCGCAAAAATGCCAAAAAGGGGTGCAACACGAGGACTTCCCAGGAGGTCACCCATCCTAGTACTGCTCTCGCCCAAGCACGTTTAGCTTCGGAGTTCTGATGGGATCCGGTGCATTAGTGCTGGTATGATCGCACCCGTCACACCTTGCACGATCATCGTATATATCTGCTGCCTTGCAACTCATTCAACCAAAATAAAAACTATCTTTAAAAGTACGTTTTGGTCCCTGAACTTTTTCATATTTCCCGTTTAGTCCCTGCATTGCAATTCACCGGTGCTCGTTACTCGTTACTCGTTCTGTTTACGCGATAGGCGATAATAATTAAAAAAATGCAGGCGCGGACCGCAAAAATGCCAAAAAGGGGTGCAACACGAGGACTTCCCAGGAGGTCACCCATCCTAGTACTGCTCTCGCCCAAGCACGTTTAACTTCGGAGTTCTGATGGGATCCGGTGCATTAGTGCTGGTATGATCGCACCCGTCACACCTTGCACGATCATCGTATATATCTGCTGCCTTGCAACTCATTCAACCAAAATAAAAACTATCTTTAAAAGTACGTTTTGGTCCCTGAACTTTTTCATATTTCCCGTTTAGTCCCTGCATTGCAATTCACCGGTGCTCGTTGCTCGTTGCTCGTTACTCGTTCTGTTTACGCGATAGGCGATAATAATTAAAAAAATGCAGGCGCGGACCGCAAAAATGCCAAAAAGGAGTGCAACACGAGGACTTCCCAGGAGGTCACCCATCCTAGTACTGCTCTCGCCCAAGCACGTTTAACTTCGGAGTTCAGATGGGATCCGGTGCATTAGTGCTGGTATGATCGCACCCGTCACACCTTGCACGATCATCGTATATATCTGCTGCCTTGCAACTCATTCAACCAAAATAAAAACTATCTTTAAAAGTACGTTTTGGTCCCTAAACTTTTTCATATTTCCCGTTTAGTCCCTGCATTGCAATTCACCGGTGCTCGTTACTCGTTCTGTTTACGCGATAGGCGATAATAATTAAAAAAATGCAGGCGCGGACCGCAAAAATGCCAAAAAGGGGTGCAACACGAGGACTTCCCAGGAGGTCACCCATCCTAGTACTGCTCTCGCCCAAGCACGTTTAACTTCGGAGTTCTGATGGGATCCGGTGCATTAGTGCTGGTATGATCGCACCCGTCACACCTTGCACGATCATCGTATATATCTGCTGCCTTGCAACTCATTCAACCAAAATAAAAACTATCTTTAAAAGTACGTTTTGGTCCCTGAACTTTTTCATATTTCCCGTTTAGTCCCTGCATTGCAATTCACCGGTGCTCGTTACTCGTTCTGTTTACGCGATAGGCGATAATAATTAAAAAAATGCAGGCGCGGACCGCAAAAATGCCAAAAAGGGGTGCAACACGAGGACTTCCCAGGAGGTCACCCATCCTAGTACTGCTCTCGCCCAAGCACGTTTAACTTCGGAGTTCTGATGGGATCCGGTGCATTAGTGCTGGTATGATCGCACCCGCCACACCTTGCACGATCATCGTATATATCTGCTGCCTTGCAACTCATTCAACCAAAATAAAAACTATCTTTAAAAGTACGTTTTGGTCCCTGAACTTTTTCATATTTCCCGTTTAGTCCCTGCATTGCAATTCACCGGTGCTCGTTACTCGTTACTCGTTCTGTTTACGCGATAGGCGATAATAATTAAAAAAATGCAGGCGCGGACCGCAAAAATGCAAAAAAGGGGTGCAACACGAGGACTTCCCAGGAGGTCACCCATCCTAGTACTGCTCTCGCCCAAGCACGTTTAACTTCGGAGTTCTGATGGGATCCGGTGCATTAGTGCTGGTATGATCGCACCCGTCACACCTTGCACGATCATCGTATATATCTGCTGCCTTGCAACTCATTCAACCAAAATAAAAACTATCTTTAAAAGTACGTTTTGGTCCCTGAACTTTTTCATATTTCCCGTTTAGTCCCTGCATTGCAATTCACCGGTGCTCGTTACTCGTTACTCGTTCTGTTTACGCGATAGGCGATAATAATTAAAAAAATGCAGGCGCGGACCGCAAAAATGCCAAAAAGGGGTGCAACACGAGGACTTCCCAGGAGGTCACCCATCCTAGTACTGCTCTCGCCCAAGCACGTTTAACTTCGGAGTTCAGATGGGATCCGGTGCATTAGTGCTGGTATGATCGCACCCGTCACACCTTGCACGATCATCGTATATATCTGCTGCCTTGCAACTCATTCAACCAAAATAAAAACTATCTTTAAAAGTACGTTTTGGTCGCTGAACTTTTTCATATTTCCCGTTTAGTCCCTGCATTGCAATTCACCGGTGCTCGTTACTCGTTCTGTTTACGCGATAGGCGATAATAATTAAAAAAATGCAGGCGCGGACCGCAAAAATGCCAAAAAGGGGTGCAACACGAGGACTTCCCAGGAGGTCACCCATCCTAGTACTGCTCTCGCCCAAGCACGTTTAACTTCGGAGTTCTGATGGGATCCGGTGCATTAGTGCTGGTATGATCGCACCCGTCACACCTTGCACGATCATCGTATATATCTGCTGCCTTGCAACTCATTCAACCAAAATAAAAACTATCTTTAAAAGTACGTTTTGGTCCCTGAACTTTTTCATATTTCCCGTTTAGTCCCTGCATTGCAATTCACCGGTGCTCGTTACTCGTTCTGTTTACGCGATAGGCGATAATAATTAAAAAAATGCAGGCGCGGACCGCAAAAATGCCAAAAAGGGGTGCAACACGAGGACTTCCCAGGAGGTCACCCATCCTAGTACTGCTCTCGCCCAAGCACGTTTAACTTCGGAGTTCTGATGGGATCCGGTGCATTAGTGCTGGTATGATCGCACCCGCCACACCTTGCACGATCATCGTATATATCTGCTGCCTTGCAACTCATTCAACCAAAATAAAAACTATCTTTAAAAGTACGTTTTGGTCCCTGAACTTTTTCATATTTCCCGTTTAGTCCCTGCATTGCAATTCACCGGTGCTCGTTACTCGTTACTCGTTCTGTTTACGCGATAGGCGATAATAATTAAAAAAATGCAGGCGCGGACCGCAAAAATGCAAAAAAGGGGTGCAACACGAGGACTTCCCAGGAGGTCACCCATCCTAGTACTGCTCTCGCCCAAGCACGTTTAACTTCGGAGTTCTGATGGGATCCGGTGCATTAGTGCTGGTATGATCGCACCCGTCACACCTTGCACGATCATCGTATATATCTGCTGCCTTGCAACTCATTCAACCAAAATAAAAACTATCTTTAAAAGTACGTTTTGGTCCCTGAACTTTTTCATATTTCCCGTTTAGTCCCTGCATTGCAATTCACCGGTGCTCGGTGCTCGTTACTCGTTACTCGTTCTGTTTACGCGATAGGCGATAATAATTAAAAAAATGCAGGCGCGGACCGCAAAAATGCCAAAAAGGGGTGCAACACGAGGACTTCCCAGGAGGTCACCCATCCTAGTACTGCTCTCGCCCAAGCACGTTTAACTTCGGAGTTCTGATGGGATCCGGTGCATTAGTGCTGGTATGATCGCACCCGTCACACCTTGCACGATCATCGTATATATCTGCTGCCTTGCAACTCATTCAACCAAAATAAAAACTATCTTTAAAAGTACGTTTTGGTCGCTGAACTTTTTCATATTTCCCGTTTAGTCCCTGCATTGCAATTCACCGGTGCTCGTTACTCGTTCTGTTTACGCGATAGGCGATAATAATTAAAAAAATGCAGGCGCGGACCGCAAAAATGCCAAAAAGGGGTGCAACACGAGGACTTCCCAGGAGGTCACCCATCCTAGTACTGCTCTCGCCCAAGCACGTTTAACTTCGGAGTTCTGATGGGATCCGGTGCATTAGTGCTGGTATGATCGCACCCGCCACACCTTGCACGATCATCGTATATATCTGCTGCCTTGCAACTCATTCAACCAAAATAAAAACTATCTT
The DNA here is from genome assembly GCF_937616625.2 of Mercurialis annua. NCBI lineage: Eukaryota > Viridiplantae > Streptophyta > Magnoliopsida > Malpighiales > Euphorbiaceae > Mercurialis > Mercurialis annua. The sequence goes on along the minus strand of NC_065574.1, from coordinate 41,489,167 downwards.
TAAAAGTACGTTTTGGTCCCTGAACTTTTTCATATTTCCCGTTTAGTCCCTGCATTGCAATTCACCGGTGCTCGTTACTCGTTACTCGTTCTGTTTACGCGATAGGCGATAATAATTAAAAAAATGCAGGCGCGGACCGCAAAAATGCAAAAAAGGGGTGCAACACGAGGACTTCCCAGGAGGTCACCCATCCTAGTACTGCTCTCGCCCAAGCACGTTTAACTTCGGAGTTCTGATGGGATCCGGTGCATTAGTGCTGGTATGATCGCACCCGTCACACCTTGCACGATCATCGTATATATCTGCTGCCTTGCAACTCATTCAACCAAAATAAAAACTATCTTTAAAAGTACGTTTTGGTCCCTGAACTTTTTCATATTTCCCGTTTAGTCCCTGCATTGCAATTCACCGGTGCTCGGTGCTCGTTACTCGTTACTCGTTCTGTTTACGCGATAGGCGATAATAATTAAAAAAATGCAGGCGCGGACCGCAAAAATGCCAAAAAGGGGTGCAACACGAGGACTTCCCAGGAGGTCACCCATCCTAGTACTGCTCTCGCCCAAGCACGTTTAACTTCGGAGTTCTGATGGGATCCGGTGCATTAGTGCTGGTATGATCGCACCCGTCACACCTTGCACGATCATCGTATATATCTGCTGCCTTGCAACTCATTCAACCAAAATAAAAACTATCTTTAAAAGTACGTTTTGGTCCCTGAACTTTTTCATATTTCCCGTTTAGTCCCTGCATTGCAATTCACCGGTGCTCGGTGCTCGTTACTCGTTACTCGTTCTGTTTACGCGATAGGCGATAATAATTAAAAAAATGCAGGCGCGGACCGCAAAAATGCCAAAAAGGGGTGCAACACGAGGACTTCCCAGGAGGTCACCCATCCTAGTACTGCTCTCGCCCAAGCACGTTTAACTTCGGAGTTCTGATGGGATCCGGTGCATTAGTGCTGGTATGATCGCACCCGTCACACCTTGCACGATCATCGTATATATCTGCTGCCTTGCAACTCATTCAACCAAAATAAAAACTATCTTTAAAAGTACGTTTTGGTCCCTGATTTTTTTCATATTTCCCGTTTAGTCCCTGCATTGCAATTCACCGGTGCTCGTTACTCGTTACTCGTTCTGTTTACGCGATAGGCGATAATAATTAAAAAAATGCAGGCGCGGACCGCAAAAATGCAAAAAAGGGGTGCAACACGAGGACTTCCCAGGAGGTCACCCATCCTAGTACTGCTCTCGCCCAAGCACGTTTAACTTCGGAGTTCTGATGGGATCCGGTGCATTAGTGCTGGTATGATCGCACCCGTCACACCTTGCACGATCATCGTATATATCTGCTGCCTTGCAACTCATTCAACCAAAATAAAAACTATCTTTAAAAGTACGTTTTGGTCTCTGAACTTTTTCATATTTCCCGTTTAGTCCCTGCATTGCAATTCACCGGTGCTCGTTACTCGTTCTGTTTACGCGATAGGCGATAATAATTAAAAAAATGCAGGCGCGGACCGCAAAAATGCAAAAAAGGGGTGCAACACGAGGACTTCCCAGGAGGTCACCCATCCTAGTACTGCTCTCGCCCAAGCACGTTTAACTTCGGAGTTCAGATGGGATCCGGTGCATTAGTGCTGGTATGATCGCAACCGTCACACCTTGCACGATCATCGTATATATCTGCCGCCTTGCAACTCATTCAACCAAAATAAAAACTATCTTTAAAAGTACGTTTTGGTCCCTGAACTTTTTCATATTTCCCGTTTAGTCCCTGCATTGCAATTCACCGGTGCTCGTTACTCGTTACTCGTTCTGTTTACGCGATAGGCGATAATAATTAAAAAAATGCAGGCGCGGACCGCAAAAATGCCAAAAAGGGGTGCAACACGAGGACTTCCCAGGAGGTCACCCATCCTAGTACTGCTCTCGCCCAAGCACGTTTAACTTCGGAGTTCTGATGGGATCCGGTGCATTAGTGCTGGTATGATCGCACCCGTCACACCTTGCACGATCATCGTATATATCTGCTGCCTTGCAACTCATTCAACCAAAATAAAAACTATCTTTAAAAGTACGTTTTGGTCTCTGAACTTTTTCATATTTCCCGTTTAGTCCCTGCATTGCAATTCACCGGTGCTCGTTACTCGTTCTGTTTACGCGATAGGCGATAATAATTAAAAAAATGCAAGCGCGGACCGCAAAAATGCAAAAAAGGGGTGCAACACGAGGACTTCCCAGGAGGTCACCCATCCTAGTACTGCTCTCGCCCAAGCACGTTTAACTTCGGAGTTCAGATGGGATCCGGTGCATTAGTGCTGGTATGATCGCACCCGTCACACCTTGCACGATCATCGTATATATCTGCCGCCTTGCAACTCATTCAACCAAAATAAAAACTATCTTTAAAAGTACGTTTTGGTCTCTGAACTTTTTCATATTTCCCGTTTAGTCCCTGCATTGCAATTCACCGGTGCTCGTTACTCGTTCTGTTTACGCGATAGGCGATAATAATTAAAAAAATGCAGGCGCGGACCGCAAAAATGCCAAAAAGGGGTGCAACACGAGGACTTCCCAGGAGGTCACCCATCCTAGTACTGCTCTCGCCCAAGCACGTTTAACTTCGGAGTTCTGATGGGATCCGGTGCATTAGTGCTGGTATGATCGCACCCGTCACACCTTGCACGATCATCGTATATATCTGCTGCCTTGCAACTCATTCAACCAAAATAAAAACTATCTTTAAAAGTACGTTTTGGTCCCTGAACTTTTTCATATTTCCCGTTTAGTCCCTACATTGCAATTCACCGGTGCTCGTTGCTCGTTACTCGTTACTCGTTCTGTTTATGCGATAGGCGATAATAATTAATAAAATGCACGCGCGGACCGCAAAAATGCAAAAAACAGGTGCAACACGAGGACTTCCCAGGAGGTCACCCATCCTAGTACTGCTCTCGCCCAAGCACGTTTAACTTCGGAGTTCTGATGGGATCCGGTGCATTAGTGCTGGTATGATCGCACCCGTCACACCTTGCACGATCATCGTATATATCTGCTGCCTTGCAACTCATTCAACCAAAATAAAAACTATCTTTAAAAGTACGTTTTGGTCCCTGATTTTTTTCATATTTCCCGTTTAGTCCCTGCATTGCAATTCACCGGTGCTCGTTACTCGTTACTCGTTCTGTTTACGCGATAGGCGATAATAATTAAAAAAATGCAGGCGCGGACCGCAAAAATGCCAAAAAGGGGTGCAACACGAGGACTTCCCAGGAGGTCACCCATCCTAGTACTGCTCTCGCCCAAGCACGTTTAACTTTGGAGTTCTGATGGGATCCGGTGCATTAGTGCTGGTATGATCGCACCCGTCACACCTTGCACGATCATCGTATATATCTGCTGCCTTGCAACTCATTCAACCAAAATAAAAACTATCTTTAAAAGTACGTTTTGGTCTCTGAACTTTTTCATATTTCCCGTTTAGTCCCTGCATTGCAATTCACCGGTGCTCGTTGCTCGTTGCTCGTTACTCGTTCTGTTTACGCGATAGGCGATAATAATTAAAAAAATGCAGGCGCGGACCGCAAAAATGCCAAAAAGGGGTGCAACACGAGGACTTCCCAGGAGGTCACCCATCCTAGTACTGCTCTCGCCCAAGCACGTTTAACTTCGGAGTTCTGATGGGATCCGGTGCATTAGTGCTGGTATGATCGCACCCGTCACACCTTGCACGATCATCGTATATATCCGCTGCCTTGCAACTCATTCAACCAAAATAAAAACTATCTTTAAAAGTACGTTTTGGTCCCTGAACTTTTTCATATTTCCCGTTTAGTCCCTGCATTGCAATTCACCGGTGCTCGTTACTCGTTACTCGTTCTGTTTACGCGATAGGCGATAATAATTAAAAAAATGCAGGCGCGGACCGCAAAAATGCCAAAAAGGGGTGCAACACGAGGACTTCCCAGGAGGTCACCCATCCTAGTACTGCTCTCGCCCAAGCACGTTTAACTTCGGAGTTCTGATGGGATCCGGTGCATTAGTGCTGGTATGATCGCACCCGTCACACCTTGCACGATCATCGTATATATCTGCTGCCTTGCAACTCATTCAACCAAAATAAAAACTATCTTTAAAAGTACGTTTTGGTCCCTGAACTTTTTCATATTTCCCGTTTAGTCCCTGCATTGCAATTCACCGGTGCTCGTTGCTCGTTACTCGTTACTCGTTCTGTTTATGCGATAGGCGATAATAATTAATAAAATGCACGCGCGGACCGCAAAAATGCAAAAAACGGGTGCAACACGAGGACTTCCCAGGAGGTCACCCATCCTAGTACTGCTCTCGCCCAAGCACGTTTAACTTCGGAGTTCTGATGGGATCCGGTGCATTAGTGCTGGTATGATCGCACCCGTCACACCTTGCACGATCATCGTATATATCTGCTGCCTTGCAACTCATTCAACCAAAATAAAAACTATCTTTAAAAGTACGTTTTGGTCCCTGATTTTTTTCATATTTCCCGTTTAGTCCCTGCATTGCAATTCACCGGTGCTCGTTACTCGTTACTCGTTCTGTTTACGCGATAGGCGATAATAATTAAAAAAATGCAGGCGCGGACCGCAAAAATGCCAAAAAGGGGTGCAACACGAGGACTTCCCAGGAGGTCACCCATCCTAGTACTGCTCTCGCCCAAGCACGTTTAACTTCGGAGTTCTGATGGGATCCGGTGCATTAGTGCTGGTATGATCGCACCCGTCACACCTTGCACGATCATCGTATATATCTGCTGCCTTGCAACTCATTCAACCAAAATAAAAACTATCTTTAAAAGTACGTTTTGGTCGCTGAACTTTTTCATATTTCCCGTTTAGTCCCTGCATTGCAATTCACCGGTGCTCGTTACTCGTTCTGTTTACGCGATAGGCGATAATAATTAAAAAAATGCAGGCGCGGACCGCAAAAATGCAAAAAAGGGGTGCAACACGAGGACTTCCCAGGAGGTCACCCATCCTAGTACTGCTCTCGCCCAAGCACGTTTAACTTCGGAGTTCAGATGGGATCCGGTGCATTAGTGCTGGTATGATCGCACCCGTCACACCTTGCACGATCATCGTATATATCTGCCGCCTTGCAACTCATTCAACCAAAATAAAAACTATCTTTAAAAGTACGTTTTGGTCTCTGAACTTTTTCATATTTCCCGTTTAGTCCCTGCATTGCAATTCACCGGTGCTCGTTACTCGTTCGGTTTACGCGATAGGCGATAATAATTAAAAAAATGCAGGCGCTGACCGCAAAAATGCCAAAAAGGGGTGCAACACGAGGACTTCCCAGGAGGTCACCCATCCTAGTACTGCTCTCGCCCAAGCACGTTTAACTTCGGAGTTCTGATGGGATCCGGTGCATTAGTGCTGGTATGATCGCACCCGTCACACCTTGCACGATCATCGTATATATCTGCTGCCTTGCAACTCATTCAACCAAAATAAAAACTATCTTTAAAAGTACGTTTTGGTCCCTGAACTTTTTCATATTTCCCGTTTAGTCCCTGCATTGCAATTCACCGGTGCTCGTTGCTCGTTACTCGTTACTCGTTCTGTTTATGCGATAGGCGATAATAATTAATAAAATGCACGCGCGGACCGCAAAAATGCAAAAAACAGGTGCAACACGAGGACTTCCCAGGAGGTCACCCATCCTAGTACTGCTCTCGCCCAAGCACGTTTAACTTCGGAGTTCTGATGGGATCCGGTGCATTAGTGCTGGTATGATCGCACCCGTCACACCTTGCACGATCATCGTATATATCTGCTGCCTTGCAACTCATTCAACCAAAATAAAAACTATCTTTAAAAGTACGTTTTGGTCCCTTAACTTTTTCATATTTCCCGTTTAGTCCCTGCATTGCAATTCACCGGTGCTCGTTACTCGTTACTCGTTCTGTTTACGCGATAGGCGATAATAATTAAAAAAATGCAGGCGCGGACCGCAAAAATGCCAAAAAGGGGTGCAACACGAGGACTTCCCAGGAGGTCACCCATCCTAGTACTGCTCTCGCCCAAGCACGTTTAACTTCGGAGTTCTGATGGGATCCGGTGCATTAGTGCTGGTATGATCGCACCCGTCACACCTTGCACGATCATCGTATATATCTGCTGCCTTGCAACTCATTCAACCAAAATAAAAAATATATTTAAAAGTACGTTTTGGTCCCTGATTTTTTTCATATTTCCCGTTTAGTCCCTGCATTGCAATTCACCGGTGCTCGTTACTCGTTACTCGTTCTGTTTACGCGATAGGCGATAATAATTAAAAAAATGCAGGCGCGGACCGCAAAAATGCCAAAAAGGGGTGCAACACGAGGACTTCCCAGGAGGTCACCCATCCTAGTACTGCTCTCGCCCAAGCACGTTTAACTTTGGAGTTCTGATGGGATCCGGTGCATTAGTGCTGGTATGATCGCACCCGTCACACCTTGCACGATCATCGTATATATCTGCTGCCTTGCAACTCATTCAACCAAAATAAAAACTATCTTTAAAAGTACGTTTTGGTCCCTGAACTTTTTCATATTTCCCGTTTAGTCCCTGCATTGCAATTCACCGGTGCTCGTTGCTCGTTGCTCGTTACTCGTTCTGTTTACGCGATAGGCGATAATAATTAAAAAAATGCAGGCGCGGACCGCAAAAATGCCAAAAAGGGGTGCAACACGAGGACTTCCCAGGAGGTCACCCATCCTAGTACTGCTCTCGCCCAAGCACGTTTAACTTCGGAGTTCTGATGGGATCCGGTGCATTAGTGCTGGTATGATCGCACCCGTCACACCTTGCACGATCATCGTATATATCCGCTGCCTTGCAACTCATTCAACCAAAATAAAAACTATCTTTAAAAGTACGTTTTGGTCCCTGAACTTTTTCATATTTCCCGTTTAGTCCCTGCATTGCAATTCACCGGTGCTCGTTACTCGTTACTCGTTCTGTTTACGCGATAGGCGATAATAATTAAAAAAATGCAGGCGCGGACCGCAAAAATGCCAAAAAGGGGTGCAACACGAGGACTTCCCAGGAGGTCACCCATCCTAGTACTGCTCTCGCCCAAGCACGTTTAACTTCGGAGTTCTGATGGGATCCGGTGCATTAGTGCTGGTATGATCGCACCCGTCACACCTTGCACGATCATCGTATATATCTGCTGCCTTGCAACTCATTCAACCAAAATAAAAACTATCTTTAAAAGTACGTTTTGGTCCCTGAACTTTTTCATATTTCCCGTTTAGTCCCTGCATTGCAATTCACCGGTGCTCGTTGCTCGTTACTCGTTACTCGTTCTGTTTATGCGATAGGCGATAATAATTAATAAAATGCACGCGCGGACCGCAAAAATGCAAAAAACGGGTGCAACACGAGGACTTCCCAGGAGGTCACCCATCCTAGTACTGCTCTCGCCCAAGCACGTTTAACTTCGGAGTTCTGATGGGATCCGGTGCATTAGTGCTGGTATGATCGCACCCGTCACACCTTGCACGATCATCGTATATATCTGCTGCCTTGCAACTCATTCAACCAAAATAAAAACTATCTTTAAAAGTACGTTTTGGTCCCTGATTTTTTTCATATTTCCCGTTTAGTCCCTGCATTGCAATTCACCGGTGCTCGTTACTCGTTCTGTTTACGCGATAGGCGATAATAATTAAAAAAATGCAGGCGCGGACCGCAAAAATGCAAAAAAGGGGTGCAACACGAGGACTTCCCAGGAGGTCACCCATCCTAGTACTGCTCTCGCCCAAGCACGTTTAACTTCGGAGTTCTGATGGGATCCGGTGCATTAGTGCTGGTATGATCGCACCCGTCACACCTTGCACGATCATCGTATATATCTGCTGCCTTGCAACTCATTCAACCAAAATAAAAACTATCTTTAAAAGTACGTTTTGGTCCCTGAACTTTTTCATATTTCCCGTTTAGTCCCTGCATTGCAATTCACCGGTGCTCGTTACTCGTTCTGTTTACGCGATAGGCGATAATAATTAAAAAAATGCAGGCGCGGACCGCAAAAATGCCAAAAAGGGGTGCAACACGAGGACTTCCCAGGAGGTCACCCATCCTAGTACTGCTCTCGCCCAAGCACGTTTAACTTCGGAGTTCTGATGGGATCCGGTGCATTAGTGCTGGTATGATCGCACCCGTCACACCTTGCACGATCATCGTATATATCTGCTGCCTTGCAACTCATTCAACCAAAATAAAAACTATCTTTAAAAGTACGTTTTGGTCCCTGAACTTTTTCATATTTCCCGTTTAGTCCCTGCATTGCAATTCACCGGTGCTCGTTACTCGTTCTGTTTACGCGATAGGCGATAATAATTAAAAAAATGCAGGCGCGGACCGCAAAAATGCCAAAAAGGGGTGCAACACGAGGACTTCCCAGGAGGTCACCCATCCTAGTACTGCTCTCGCCCAAGCACGTTTAACTTCGGAGTTCTGATGGGATCCGGTGCATTAGTGCTGGTATGATCGCACCCGTCACACCTTGCACGATCATCGTATATATCTGCTGCCTTGCAACTCATTCAACCAAAATAAAAAATATATTTAAAAGTACGTTTTGGTCCCTGAACTTTTTCATATTTCCCGTTTAGTCCCTGCATTGCAATTCACCGGTGCTCGTTGCTCGTTACTCGTTTACGCGATAGGCGATAATCATTAAAAAAATGCAGGCGCGGACCGCAAAAATGCAAAAAAGGGGTGCAACACGAGGACTTCCCAGGAGGTCACCCATCCTAGTACTTCTCTCGCCCAAGCACGTTTAACTTCGGAGTTCTGATGGGATCCGGTGCATTAGTGCTGGTATGATCGCACCCGTCACACCTTGCACGATCATCGTATATATCTGCTGCCTTGCAACTCATTCAACCAAAATAAAAAATATCTTTAAAAGTACGTTTTGGTCCCTGAACTTTTTCATATTTCCCGTTTAGTCCCTGCATTGCAATTCACCGGTGCTCGTTGCTCGTTACTCGTTTACGCGATAGGCGATAATAATTAAAAAAATGCAGGCGCGGACCGCAAAAATGCAAAAAAGGGGTGCAACACGAGGACTTCCCAGGAGGTCACCCATCCTAGTACTGCTCTCGCCCAAGCACGTTTAACTTCGGAGTTCTGATGGGATCCGGTGCATTAGTGCTGGTATGATCGCACCCGTCACACCTTGCACGATCATCGTATATATCTGCTGCCTTGCAACTCATTCAACCAAAATAAAAAATATCTTTAAAAGTACGTTTTGATCCCTGAACTTTTTCATATTTCCCGTTTAGTCCCTGCATTGCAATTCACCGGTGCTCGTTGCTCGTTACTCGTTTACGCGAGAGGCGATAATAATTAAAAAAATGCAGGCGCGGACCGCAAAAATGCAAAAAAGGGGTGCAACACGAGGACTTCCCAGGAGGTCACCCATCCTAGTACTGCTCTCGCCCAAGCACGTTTAACTTCGGAGTTCTGATGGGATCCGGTGCATTAGTGCTGGTATGATCGCACCCGTCACACCTTGCACGATCATCGTATATATCTGCTGCCTTGCAACTCATTCAACCAAAATAAAAAATATATTTAAAAGTACGTTTTGGTCCCTGAACTTTTTCATATTTCCCGTTTAGTCCCTGCATTGCAATTCACCGGTGCTCGTTGCTCGTTACTCGTTTACGCGATAGGCGATAATAATTAAAAAAATGCAGGCGCGGACCGCAAAAATGCAAAAAAGGGGTGCAACACGAGGACTTCCCAGGAGGTCACCCATCCTAGTACTTCTCTCGCCCAAGCACGTTTAACTTCGGAGTTCTGATGGGATCCGGTGCATTAGTGCTGGTATGATCGCACCCGTCACACCTTGCACGATCATCGTATATATCTGCTGCCTTGCAACTCATTCAACCAAAATAAAAACTATCTTTAAAAGTACGTTTTGGTCCCTGAACTTTTTCATATTTCCCGTTTAGTCCCTGCATTGCAATTCACCGGTGCTCGTTGCTCGTTGCTCGTTACTCGTTCTGTTTACGCGATAGGCGATAATAATTAAAAAAATGCAGGCGCGGACCGCAAAAATGCAAAAAAGGGGTGCAACACGAGGACTTCCCAGGAGGTCACCCATCCTAGTACTGCTCTCGCCCAAGCACGTTTAACTTCGGAGTTCTGATGGGATCCGGTGCATTAGTGCTGGTATGATCGCACCAGTCACACCTTGCACGATCATCGTATATATCTGCTGCCTTGCAACTCATTCAACCAAAATAAAAAATATCTTTAAAAGTACGTTTTGGTCCCTGAACTTTTTCATATTTCCCGTTTAGTCCCTGCATTGCAATTCACCGGTGCTCGTTACTCGTTCTGTTTACGCGATAGGCGATAATAATTAAAAAAATGCAGGCGCGGACCGCAAAAATGCAAAAAAGGGGTGCAACACGAGGACTTCCCAGGAGGTCACCCATCCTAGTACTGCTCTCGCCCAAGCACGTTTAACTTCGGAGTTCAGATGGGATCCGGTGCATTAGTGCTGGTATGATCGCAACCGTCACACCTTGCACGATCATCGTATATATCTGCCGCCTTGCAACTCATTCAACCAAAATAAAAACTATCTTTAAAAGTACGTTTTGGTCTCTGAACTTTTTCATATTTCCCGTTTAGTCCCTGCATTGCAATTCACCGGTGCTCGTTACTCGTTCTGTTTACGCGATAGGCGATAATAATTAAAAAAATGCAGGCGCGGACCGCAAAAATGCCAAAAAGGGGTGCAACACGAGGACTTCCCAGGAGGTCACCCATCCTAGTACTGCTCTCGCCCAAGCACGTTTAACTTCGGAGTTCTGATGGGATCCGGTGCATTAGTGCTGGTATGATCGCACCCGTCACACCTTGCACGATCATCGTATATATCTGCTGCCTTGCAACTCATTCAACCAAAATAAAAACTATCTTTAAAAGTACGTTTTGGTCCCTGAACTTTTTCATATTTCCCGTTTAGTCCCTGCATTGCAATTCACCGGTGCTCGTTGCTCGTTACTCGTTACTCGTTCTGTTTATGCGATAGGCGATAATAATTAATAAAATGCACGCGCGGACCGCAAAAATGCAAAAAACAGGTGCAACACGAGGACTTCCCAGGAGGTCACCCATCCTAGTACTGCTCTCGCCCAAGCACGTTTAACTTCGGAGTTCTGATGGGATCCGGTGCATTAGTGCTGGTATGATCGCACCCGTCACACCTTGCACGATCATCGTATATATCTGCTGCCTTGCAACTCATTCAACCAAAATAAAAACTATCTTTAAAAGTACGTTTTGGTCCCTTAACTTTTTCATATTTCCCGTTTAGTCCCTGCATTGCAATTCACCGGTGCTCGTTACTCGTTACTCGTTCTGTTTACGCGATAGGCGATAATAATTAAAAAAATGCAGGCGCGGACCGCAAAAATGCCAAAAAGGGGTGCAACACGAGGACTTCCCAGGAGGTCACCCATCCTAGTACTGCTCTCGCCCAAGCACGTTTAACTTCGGAGTTCTGATGGGATCCGGTGCATTAGTGCTGGTATGATCGCACCCGTCACACCTTGCACGATCATCGTATATATCTGCTGCCTTGCAACTCATTCAACCAAAATAAAAACTATCTTTAAAAGTACGTTTTGGTCCCTGATCTTTTTCATATTTCCCGTTTAGTCCCTGCATTGCAATTCACCGGTGCTCGTTACTCGTTACTCGTTCTGTTTACGCGATAGGCGATAATAATTAAAAAAATGCAGGCGCGGACCGCAAAAATGCCAAAAAGGGGTGCAACACGAGGACTTCCCAGGAGGTCACCCATCCTAGTACTGCTCTCGCCCAAGCACGTTTAACTTTGGAGTTCTGATGGGATCCGGTGCATTAGTGCTGGTATGATCGCACCCGTCACACCTTGCACGATCATCGTATATATCTGCTGCCTTGCAACTCATTCAACCAAAATAAAAACTATCTTTAAAAGTACGTTTTGGTCCCTGAACTTTTTCATATTTCCCGTTTAGTCCCTGCATTGCAATTCACCGGTGCTCGTTGCTCGTTGCTCGTTACTCGTTCTGTTTACGCGATAGGCGATAATAATTAAAAAAATGCAGGCGCGGACCGCAAAAATGCCAAAAAGGGGTGCAACACGAGGACTTCCCAGGAGGTCACCCATCCTAGTACTGCTCTCGCCCAAGCACGTTTAACTTCGGAGTTCTGATGGGATCCGGTGCATTAGTGCTGGTATGATCGCACCCGTCACACCTTGCACGATCATCGTATATATCCGCTGCCTTGCAACTCATTCAACCAAAATAAAAACTATCTTTAAAAGTACGTTTTGGTCCCTGAACTTTTTCATATTTCCCGTTTAGTCCCTGCATTGCAATTCACCGGTGCTCGTTACTCGTTACTCGTTCTGTTTACGCGATAGGCGATAATAATTAAAAAAATGCAGGCGCGGACCGCAAAAATGCCAAAAAGGGGTGCAACACGAGGACTTCCCAGGAGGTCACCCATCCTAGTACTGCTCTCGCCCAAGCACGTTTAACTTCGGAGTTCTGATGGGATCCGGTGCATTAGTGCTGGTATGATCGCACCCGTCACACCTTGCACGATCATCGTATATATCTGCTGCCTTGCAACTCATTCAACCAAAATAAAAACTATCTTTAAAAGTACGTTTTGGTCCCTGAACTTTTTCATATTTCCCGTTTAGTCCCTGCATTGCAATTCACCGGTGCTCGTTGCTCGTTACTCGTTACTCGTTCTGTTTATGCGATAGGCGATAATAATTAATAAAATGCACGCGCGGACCGCAAAAATGCAAAAAACGGGTGCAACACGAGGACTTCCCAGGAGGTCACCCATCCTAGTACTGCTCTCGCCCAAGCACGTTTAACTTCGGAGTTCTGATGGGATCCGGTGCATTAGTGCTGGTATGATCGCACCCGTCACACCTTGCACGATCATCGTATATATCTGCTGCCTTGCAACTCATTCAACCAAAATAAAAACTATCTTTAAAAGTACGTTTTGGTCCCTGATTTTTTTCATATTTCCCGTTTAGTCCCTGCATTGCAATTCACCGGTGCTCGTTACTCGTTACTCGTTCTGTTTACGCGATAGGCGATAATAATTAAAAAAATGCAGGCGCGGACCGCAAAAATGCCAAAAAGGGGTGCAACACGAGGACTTCCCAGGAGGTCACCCATCCTAGTACTGCTCTCGCCCAAGCACGTTTAACTTCGGAGTTCTGATGGGATCCGGTGCATTAGTGCTGGTATGATCGCACCCGTCACACCTTGCACGATCATCGTATATATCTGCTGCCTTGCAACTCATTCAACCAAAATAAAAACTATCTTTAAAAGTACGTTTTGGTCCCTGAACTTTTTCATATTTCCCGTTTAGTCCCTGCATTGCAATTCACCGGTGCTCGTTGCTCGTTGCTCGTTACTCGTTCTGTTTACGCGATAGGCGATAATAATTAATAAAATGCAGGCGCGGACCGCAAAAATGCCAAAAAGGGGTGCAACACGAGGACTTCCCAGGAGGTCACCCATCCTAGTACTGCTCTCGCCCAAGCACGTTTAACTTCGGAGTTCTGATGGGATCCGGTGCATTAGTGCTGGTATGATCGCACCCGTCACACCTTGCACGATCATCGTATATATCCGCTGCCTTGCAACTCATTCAACCAAAATAAAAACTATCTTTAAAAGTACGTTTTGGTCCCTGAACTTTTTCATATTTCCCGTTTAGTCCCTGCATTGCAATTCACCGGTGCTCGTTACTCGTTACTCGTTCTGTTTACGCGATAGGCGATAATAATTAAAAAAATGCAGGCGCGGACCGCAAAAATGCCAAAAAGGGGTGCAACACGAGGACTTCCCAGGAGGTCACCCATCCTAGTACTGCTCTCGCCCAAGCACGTTTAACTTCGGAGTTCTGATGGGATCCGGTGCATTAGAGCTGGTATGATCGCACCCGTCACACCTTGCACGATCATCGTATATATCTGCTGCCTTGCAACTCATTCAACCAAAATAAAAACTATCTTTAAAAGTACGTTTTGGTCCCTGAACTTTTTCATATTTCCCGTTTAGTCCCTGCATTGCAATTCACCGGTGCTCGTTACTCGTTACTCGTTCTGTTTACGCGATAGGCGATAATAATTAAAAAAATGCAGGCGCGGACCGCAAAAATGCAAAAAAGGGGTGCAACACGAGGACTTCCCAGGAGGTCACCCATCCTAGTACTGCTCTCGCCCAAGCACGTTTAACTTCGGAGTTCTGATGGGATCCGGTGCATTAGTGCTGGTATGATCGCACCCGTCACACCTTGCACGATCATCGTATATATCCGCTGCCTTGCAACTCATTCAACCAAAATAAAAACTATCTTTAAAAGTACGTTTTGGTCCCTGAACTTTTTCATATTTCCCGTTTAGTCCCTGCATTGCAATTCACCGGTGCTCGTTACTCGTTACTCGTTCTGTTTACGCGATAGGCGATAATAATTAAAAAAATGCAGGCGCGGACCGCAAAAATGCCAAAAAGGGGTGCAACACGAGGACTTCCCAGGAGGTCACCCATCCTAGTACTGCTCTCGCCCAAGCACGTTTAACTTCGGAGTTCTGATGGGATCCGGTGCATTAGTGCTGGTATGATCGCACCCGTCACACCTTGCACGATCATCGTATATATCTGCTGCCTTGCAACTCATTCAACCAAAATAAAAACTATCTTTAAAAATACGTTTTGGTCGCTGAACTTTTTCATATTTCCCGTTTAGTCCCTGCATTGCAATTCACCGGTGCTCGTTACTCGTTCTCGTTACTCGTTCTGTTTACGCGATAGGCGATAATAATTAAAAAAATGCAGGCGCGGACCGCAAAAATGCCAAAAAGGGGTGCAACACGAGGACTTCCCAGGAGGTCACCCATCCTAGTACTGCTCTCGCCCAAGCACGTTTAACTTCGGAGTTCTGATGGGATCTGGTGCATTAGTGCTGGTATGATCGCACCCGTCACACCTTGCACGATCATCGTATATATCTGCTGCCTTGCAACTCATTCAACCAAAATAAAAACTATCTTTAAAAATACGTTTTGGTCGCTGAACTTTTTCATATTTCCCGTTTAGTCCCTGCATTGCAATTCACCGGTGCTCGTTACTCGTTCTCGTTACTCGTTCTGTTTACGCGATAGGCGATAATAATTAAAAAAATGCAAGCGCGGACCGCAAAAATGCAAAAAAGGGGTGCAACACGAGGACTTCCCAGGAGGTCACCCATCCTAGTACTGCTCTCGCCCAAGCACGTTTAACTTCGGAGTTCTGATGGGATCCGGTGCATTAGTGCTGGTATGATCGCACCCGTCACACCTTGCACGATCATCGTATATATCTGCTGCCTTGCAACTCATTCAACCAAAATAAAAACTATCTTTAAAAGTACGTTTTGGTCTCTGAACTTTTTCATATTTCCCGTTTAGTCCCTGCATTGCAATTCACCGGTGCTCGTTACTCGTTCTGTTTACGCGATAGGCGATAATAATTAAAAAAATGCAGGCGCGGACCGCAAAAATGCAAAAAAGGGGTGCAACACGAGGACTTCCCAGGAGGTCACCCATCCTAGTACTGCTCTCGCCCAAGCACGTTTAACTTCGGAGTTCAGATGGGATCCGGTGCATTAGTGCTGGTATGATCGCAACCGTCACACCTTGCACGATCATCGTATATATCTGCCGCCTTGCAACTCATTCAACCAAAATAAAAACTATCTTTAAAAGTACGTTTTGGTCTCTGAACTTTTTCATATTTCCCATTTAGTCCCTGCATTGCAATTCACCGGTGCTCGTTACTCGTTCTGTTTACGCGATAGGCGATAATAATTAAAAAAATGCAGGCGCGGACCGCAAAAATGCCAAAAAGGGGTGCAACACGAGGACTTCCCAGGAGGTCACCCATCCTAGTACTGCTCTCGCCCAAGCACGTTTAACTTCGGAGTTCTGATGGGATCCGGTGCATTAGTGCTGGTATGATCGCACCCGTCACACCTTGCACGATCATCGTATATATCTGCTGCCTTGCAACTCATTCAACCAAAATAAAAACTATCTTTAAAAGTACGTTTTGGTCCCTGAACTTTTTCATATTTCCCGTTTAGTCCCTGCATTGCAATTCACCGGTGCTCGTTGCTCGTTACTCGTTACTCGTTCTGTTTATGCGATAGGCGATAATAATTAATAAAATGCACGCGTGGACCGCAAAAATGCAAAAAACGGGTGCAACACGAGGACTTCCCAGGAGGTCACCCATCCTAGTACTGCTCTCGCCCAAGCACGTTTAACTTCGGAGTTCTGATGGGATCCGGTGCATTAGTGCTGGTATGATCGCACCCGTCACACCTTGCACGATCATCGTATATATCTGCTGCCTTGCAACTCATTCAACCAAAATAAAAACTATCTTTAAAAGTACGTTTTGGTCCCTGATTTTTTTCATATTTCCCGTTTAGTCCCTGCATTGCAATTCACCGGTGCTCGTTACTCGTTACTCGTTCTGTTTACGCGATAGGCGATAATAATTAAAAAAATGCAGGCGCGGACCGCAAAAATGCCAAAAAGGGGTGCAACACGAGGACTTCCCAGGAGGTCACCCATCCTAGTACTGCTCTCGCCCAAGCACGTTTAACTTCGGAGTTCTGATGGGATCCGGTGCATTAGTGCTGGTATGATCGCACCCGTCACACCTTGCACGATCATCGTATATATCTGCTGCCTTGCAACTCATTCAACCAAAATAAAAACTATCTTTAAAAGTACGTTTTGGTCCCTGAACTTTTTCATATTTCCCGTTTAGTCCCTGCATTGCAATTCACCGGTGCTCGTTGCTCGTTGCTCGTTACTCGTTCTGTTTACGCGATAGGCGATAATAATTAAAAAAATGCAGGCGCGGACCGCAAAAATGCCAAAAAGGGGTGCAACACGAGGACTTCCCAGGAGGTCACCCATCCTAGTACTGCTCTCGCCCAAGCACGTTTAACTTCGGAGTTCTGATGGGATCCGGTGCATTAGTGCTGGTATGATCGCACCCGTCACACCTTGCACGATCATCGTATATATCCGCTGCCTTGCAACTCATTCAACCAAAATAAAAACTATCTTTAAAAGTACGTTTTGGTCCCTGAACTTTTTCATATTTCCCGTTTAGTCCCTGCATTGCAATTCACCGGTGCTCGTTACTCGTTACTCGTTCTGTTTACGCGATAGGCGATAATAATTAAAAAAATGCAGGCGCGGACCGCAAAAATGCCAAAAAGGGGTGCAACACGAGGACTTCCCAGGAGGTCACCCATCCTAGTACTGCTCTCGCCCAAGCACGTTTAACTTCGGAGTTCTGATGGGATCCGGTGCATTAGTGCTGGTATGATCGCACCCGTCACACCTTGCACGATCATCGTATATATCTGCTGCCTTGCAACTCATTCAATTCACGTTTAGTCCCTGCATTGCAATTCACCGGTGCTCGTTACTCGTTCTGTTTACGCGATAGGCGATAATAATTAAAAAAATGCAGGCGCGGACCGCAAAAATGCAAAAAAGGGGTGCAACACGAGGACTTCCCAGGAGGTCACCCATCCTAGTACTGCTCTCGCCCAAGCACGTTTAACTTCGGAGTTCAGATGGGATCCGGTGCATTAGTGCTGGTATGATCGCAACCGTCACACCTTGCACGATCATCGTATATATCTGCCGCCTTGCAACTCATTCAACCAAAATAAAAACTATCTTTAAAAGTACGTTTTGGTCCCTGAACTTTTTCATATTTCCCGTTTAGTCCCTGCATTGCAATTCACCGGTGCTCGTTACTCGTTACTCGTTCTGTTTACGCGATAGGCGATAATAATTAAAAAAATGCAGGCGCGGACCGCAAAAATGCCAAAAAGGGGTGCAACACGAGGACTTCCCAGGAGGTCACCCATCCTAGTACTGCTCTCGCCCAAGCACGTTTAACTTCGGAGTTCTGATGGGATCCGGTGCATTAGTGCTGGTATGATCGCACCCGTCACACCTTGCACGATCATCGTATATATCTGCTGCCTTGCAACTCATTCAACCAAAATAAAAACTATCTTTAAAAGTACGTTTTGGTCTCTGAACTTTTTCATATTTCCCGTTTAGTCCCTGCATTGCAATTCACCGGTGCTCGTTACTCGTTCTGTTTACGCGATAGGCGATAATAATTAAAAAAATGCAGGCGCGGACCGCAAAAATGCAAAAAAGGGGTGCAACACGAGGACTTCCCAGGAGGTCACCCATCCTAGTACTGCTCTCGCCCAAGCACGTTTAACTTCGGAGTTCAGATGGGATCCGGTGCATTAGTGCTGGTATGATCGCAACCGTCACACCTTGCACGATCATCGTATATATCTGCCGCCTTGCAACTCATTCAACCAAAATAAAAACTATCTTTAAAAGTACGTTTTGGTCTCTGAACTTTTTCATATTTCCCGTTTAGTCCCTGCATTGCAATTCACCGGTGCTCGTTACTCGTTCTGTTTACGCGATAGGCGATAATAATTAAAAAAATGCAGGCGCGGACCGCAAAAATGCCAAAAAGGGGTGCAACACGAGGACTTCCCAGGAGGTCACCCATCCTAGTACTGCTCTCGCCCAAGCACGTTTAACTTCGGAGTTCTGATGGGATCCGGTGCATTAGTGCTGGTATGATCGCACCCGTCACACCTTGCACGATCATCGTATATATCTGCTGCCTTGCAACTCATTCAACCAAAATAAAAACTATCTTTAAAAGTACGTTTTGGTCCCTGAACTTTTTCATATTTCCCGTTTAGTCCCTACATTGCAATTCACCGGTGCTCGTTGCTCGTTACTCGTTACTCGTTCTGTTTATGCGATAGGCGATAATAATTAATAAAATGCACGCGCGGACCGCAAAAATGCAAAAAACAGGTGCAACACGAGGACTTCCCAGGAGGTCACCCATCCTAGTACTGCTCTCGCCCAAGCACGTTTAACTTCGGAGTTCTGATGGGATCCGGTGCATTAGTGCTGGTATGATCGCACCCGTCACACCTTGCACGATCATCGTATATATCTGCTGCCTTGCAACTCATTCAACCAAAATAAAAACTATCTTTAAAAGTACGTTTTGGTCCCTGATTTTTTTCATATTTCCCGTTTAGTCCCTGCATTGCAATTCACCGGTGCTCGTTACTCGTTACTCGTTCTGTTTACGCGATAGGCGATAATAATTAAAAAAATGCAGGCGCGGACCGCAAAAATGCCAAAAAGGGGTGCAACACGAGGACTTCCCAGGAGGTCACCCATCCTAGTACTGCTCTCGCCCAAGCACGTTTAACTTTGGAGTTCTGATGGGATCCGGTGCATTAGTGCTGGTATGATCGCACCCGTCACACCTTGCACGATCATCGTATATATCTGCTGCCTTGCAACTCATTCAACCAAAATAAAAACTATCTTTAAAAGTACGTTTTGGTCCCTGAACTTTTTCATATTTCCCGTTTAGTCCCTGCATTGCAATTCACCGGTGCTCGTTGCTCGTTGCTCGTTACTCGTTCTGTTTACGCGATAGGCGATAATAATTAAAAAAATGCAGGCGCGGACCGCAAAAATGCCAAAAAGGGGTGCAACACGAGGACTTCCCAGGAGGTCACCCATCCTAGTACTGCTCTCGCCCAAGCACGTTTAACTTCGGAGTTCTGATGGGATCCGGTGCATTAGTGCTGGTATGATCGCACCCGTCACACCTTGCACGATCATCGTATATATCCGCTGCCTTGCAACTCATTCAACCAAAATAAAAACTATCTTTAAAAGTACGTTTTGGTCCCTGAACTTTTTCATATTTCCCGTTTAGTCCCTGCATTGCAATTCACCGGTGCTCGTTACTCGTTACTCGTTCTGTTTACGCGATAGGCGATAATAATTAAAAAAATGCAGGCGCGGACCGCAAAAATGCCAAAAAGGGGTGCAACACGAGGACTTCCCAGGAGGTCACCCATCCTAGTACTGCTCTCGCCCAAGCACGTTTAACTTCGGAGTTCTGATGGGATCCGGTGCATTAGTGCTGGTATGATCGCACCCGTCACACCTTGCACGATCATCGTATATATCTGCTGCCTTGCAACTCATTCAACCAAAATAAAAACTATCTTTAAAAGTACGTTTTGGTCCCTGAACTTTTTCATATTTCCCGTTTAGTCCCTGCATTGCAATTCACCGGTGCTCGTTGCTCGTTACTCGTTACTCGTTCTGTTTATGCGATAGGCGATAATAATTAATAAAATGCACGCGCGGACCGCAAAAATGCAAAAAAGGGGTGCAACACGAGGACTTCCCAGGAGGTCACCCATCCTAGTACTGCTCTCGCCCAAGCACGTTTAACTTCGGAGTTCTGATGGGATCCGGTGCATTAGTGCTGGTATGATCGCACCCGTCACACCTTGCACGATCATCGTATATATCTGCTGCCTTGCAACTCATTCAACCAAAATAAAAACTATCTTTAAAAGTACGTTTTGGTCCCTGATTTTTTTCATATTTCCCGTTTAGTCCCTGCATTGCAATTCACCGGTGCTCGTTACTCGTTACTCGTTCTGTTTACGCGATAGGCGATAATAATTAAAAAAATGCAGGCGCGGACCGCAAAAATGCCAAAAAGGGGTGCAACACGAGGACTTCCCAGGAGGTCACCCATCCTAGTACTGCTCTCGCCCAAGCACGTTTAACTTCGGAGTTCTGATGGGATCCGGTGCATTAGTGCTGGTATGATCGCACCCGTCACACCTTGCACGATCATCGTATATATCTGCTGCCTTGCAACTCATTCAACCAAAATAAAAACTATCTTTAAAAGTACGTTTTGGTCTCTGAACTTTTTCATATTTCCCGTTTAGTCCCTGCATTGCAATTCACCGGTGCTCGTTACTCGTTCTGTTTACGCGATAGGCGATAATAATTAAAAAAATGCAGGCGCGGACCGCAAAAATGCAAAAAAGGGGTGCAACACGAGGACTTCCCAGGAGGTCACCCATCCTAGTACTGCTCTCGCCCAAGCACGTTTAACTTCGGAGTTCAGATGGGATCCGGTGCATTAGTGCTGGTATGATCGCAACCGTCACACCTTGCACGATCATCGTATATATCTGCCGCCTTGCAACTCATTCAACCAAAATAAAAACTATCTTTAAAAGTACGTTTTGGTCTCTGAACTTTTTCATATTTCCCGTTTAGTCCCTGCATTGCAATTCACCGGTGCTCGTTACTCGTTCTGTTTACGCGATAGGCGATAATAATTAAAAAAATGCAGGCGCGGACCGCAAAAATGCCAAAAAGGGGTGCAACACGAGGACTTCCCAGGAGGTCACCCATCCTAGTACTGCTCTCGCCCAAGCACGTTTAACTTCGGAGTTCTGATGGGATCCGGTGCATTAGTGCTGGTATGATCGCACCCGTCACACCTTGCACGATCATCGTATATATCTGCTGCCTTGCAACTCATTCAACCAAAATAAAAACTATCTTTAAAAGTACGTTTTGGTCCCTGAACTTTTTCATATTTCCCGTTTAGTCCCTGCATTGCAATTCACCGGTGCTCGTTGCTCGTTACTCGTTACTCGTTCTGTTTATGCGATAGGCGATAATAATTAATAAAATGCACGCGCGGACCGCAAAAATGCAAAAAACAGGTGCAACACGAGGACTTCCCAGGAGGTCACCCATCCTAGTACTGCTCTCGCCCAAGCACGTTTAACTTCGGAGTTCTGATGGGATCCGGTGCATTAGTGCTGGTATGATCGCACCCGTCACACCTTGCACGATCATCGTATATATCTGCTGCCTTGCAACTCATTCAACCAAAATAAAAACTATCTTTAAAAGTACGTTTTGGTCCCTTAACTTTTTCATATTTCCCGTTTAGTCCCTGCATTGCAATTCACCGGTGCTCGTTACTCGTTACTCGTTCTGTTTACGCGATAGGCGATAATAATTAAAAAAATGCAGGCGCGGACCGCAAAAATGCCAAAAAGGGGTGCAACACGAGGACTTCCCAGGAGGTCACCCATCCTAGTACTGCTCTCGCCCAAGCACGTTTAACTTCGGAGTTCAGATGGGATCCGGTGCATTAGTGCTGGTATGATCGCACCCGTCACACCTTGCACGATCATCGTATATATCTGCTGCCTTGCAACTCATTCAACCAAAATAAAAACTATCTTTAAAAGTACGTTTTGGTCCCTGATTTTTTTCATATTTCCCGTTTAGTCCCTGCATTGCAATTCACCGGTGCTCGTTACTCGTTACTCGTTCTGTTTACGCGATAGGCGATAATAATTAAAAAAATGCAGGCGCGGACCGCAAAAATGCCAAAAAGGGGTGCAACACGAGGACTTCCCAGGAGGTCACCCATCCTAGTACTGCTCTCGCCCAAGCACGTTTAACTTTGGAGTTCTGATGGGATCCGGTGCATTAGTGCTGGTATGATCGCACCCGTCACACCTTGCACGATCATCGTATATATCTGCTGCCTTGCAACTCATTCAACCAAAATAAAAACTATCTTTAAAAGTACGTTTTGGTCCCTGAACTTTTTCATATTTCCCGTTTAGTCCCTGCATTGCAATTCACCGGTGCTCGTTGCTCGTTGCTCGTTACTCGTTCTGTTTACGCGATAGGCGATAATAATTAAAAAAATGCAGGCGCGGACCGCAAAAATGCCAAAAAGGGGTGCAACACGAGGACTTCCCAGGAGGTCACCCATCCTAGTACTGCTCTCGCCCAAGCACGTTTAACTTCGGAGTTCTGATGGGATCCGGTGCATTAGTGCTGGTATGATCGCACCCGTCACACCTTGCACGATCATCGTATATATCCGCTGCCTTGCAACTCATTCAACCAAAATAAAAACTATCTTTAAAAGTACGTTTTGGTCCCTGAACTTTTTCATATTTCCCGTTTAGTCCCTGCATTGCAATTCACCGGTGCTCGTTACTCGTTACTCGTTCTGTTTACGCGATAGGCGATAATAATTAAAAAAATGCAGGCGCGGACCGCAAAAATGCCAAAAAGGGGTGCAACACGAGGACTTCCCAGGAGGTCACCCATCCTAGTACTGCTCTCGCCCAAGCACGTTTAACTTCGGAGTTCTGATGGGATCCGGTGCATTAGTGCTGGTATGATCGCACCCGTCACACCTTGCACGATCATCGTATATATCTGCTGCCTTGCAACTCATTCAACCAAAATAAAAACTATCTTTAAAAGTACGTTTTGGTCCCTGAACTTTTTCATATTTCCCGTTTAGTCCCTGCATTGCAATTCACCGGTGCTCGTTGCTCGTTACTCGTTACTCGTTCTGTTTATGCGATAGGCGATAATAATTAATAAAATGCACGCGCGGACCGCAAAAATGCAAAAAACGGGTGCAACACGAGGACTTCCCAGGAGGTCACCCATCCTAGTACTGCTCTCGCCCAAGCACGTTTAACTTCGGAGTTCTGATGGGATCCGGTGCATTAGTGCTGGTATGATCGCACCCGTCACACCTTGCACGATCATCGTATATATCTGCTGCCTTGCAACTCATTCAACCAAAATAAAAACTATCTTTAAAAGTACGTTTTGGTCCCTGATTTTTTTCATATTTCCCGTTTAGTCCCTGCATTGCAATTCACCGGTGCTCGTTACTCGTTACTCGTTCTGTTTACGCGATAGGCGATAATAATTAAAAAAATGCAGGCGCGGACCGCAAAAATGCCAAAAAGGGGTGCAACACGAGGACTTCCCAGGAGGTCACCCATCCTAGTACTGCTCTCGCCCAAGCACGTTTAACTTCGGAGTTCTGATGGGATCCGGTGCATTAGTGCTGGTATGATCGCACCCGTCACACCTTGCACGATCATCGTATATATCTGCTGCCTTGCAACTCATTCAACCAAAATAAAAACTATCTTTAAAAGTACGTTTTGGTCCCTGAACTTTTTCATATTTCCCGTTTAGTCCCTGCATTGCAATTCACCGGTGCTCGTTGCTCGTTGCTCGTTACTCGTTCTGTTTACGCGATAGGCGATAATAATTAAAAAAATGCAGGCGCGGACCGCAAAAATGCCAAAAAGGGGTGCAACACGAGGACTTCCCAGGAGGTCACCCATCCTAGTACTGCTCTCGCCCAAGCACGTTTAACTTCGGAGTTCTGATGGGATCCGGTGCATTAGTGCTGGTATGATCGCACCCGTCACACCTTGCACGATCATCGTATATATCCGCTGCCTTGCAACTCATTCAACCAAAATAAAAACTATCTTTAAAAGTACGTTTTGGTCCCTGAACTTTTTCATATTTCCCGTTTAGTCCCTGCATTGCAATTCACCGGTGCTCGTTACTCGTTACTCGTTCTGTTTACGCGATAGGCGATAATAATTAAAAAAATGCAGGCGCGGACCGCAAAAATGCCAAAAAGGGGTGCAACACGAGGACTTCCCAGGAGGTCACCCATCCTAGTACTGCTCTCGCCCAAGCACGTTTAACTTCGGAGTTCTGATGGGATCCGGTGCATTAGTGCTGGTATGATCGCACCCGTCACACCTTGCACGATCATCGTATATATCTGCTGCCTTGCAACTCATTCAACCAAAATAAAAACTATCTTTAAAAGTACGTTTTGGTCCCTGAACTTTTTCATATTTCCCGTTTAGTCCCTGCATTGCAATTCACCGGTGCTCGTTACTCGTTACTCGTTCTGTTTACGCGATAGGCGATAATAATTAAAAAAATGCAGGCGCGGACCGCAAAAATGCAAAAAAGGGGTGCAACACGAGGACTTCCCAGGAGGTCACCCATCCTAGTACTGCTCTCGCCCAAGCACGTTTAACTTCGGAGTTCTGATGGGATCCGGTGCATTAGTGCTGGTATGATCGCACCCGTCACACCTTGCACGATCATCGTATATATCCGCTGCCTTGCAACTCATTCAACCAAAATAAAAACTATCTTTAAAAGTACGTTTTGGTCCCTGAACTTTTTCATATTTCCCGTTTAGTCCCTGCATTGCAATTCACCGGTGCTCGTTACTCGTTACTCGTTCTGTTTACGCGATAGGCGATAATAATTAAAAAAATGCAGGCGCGGACCGCAAAAATGCCAAAAAGGGGTGCAACACGAGGACTTCCCAGGAGGTCACCCATCCTAGTACTGCTCTCGCCCAAGCACGTTTAACTTCGGAGTTCTGATGGGATCCGGTGCATTAGTGCTGGTATGATCGCACCCGTCACACCTTGCACGATCATCGTATATATCTGCTGCCTTGCAACTCATTCAACCAAAATAAAAACTATCTTTAAAAATACGTTTTGGTCGCTGAACTTTTTCATATTTCCCGTTTAGTCCCTGCATTGCAATTCACCGGTGCTCGTTACTCGTTCTCGTTACTCGTTCTGTTTACGCGATAGGCGATAATAATTAAAAAAATGCAGGCGCGGACCGCAAAAATGCCAAAAAGGGGTGCAACACGAGGACTTCCCAGGAGGTCACCCATCCTAGTACTGCTCTCGCCCAAGCACGTTTAACTTCGGAGTTCTGATGGGATCTGGTGCATTAGTGCTGGTATGATCGCACCCGTCACACCTTGCACGATCATCGTATATATCTGCTGCCTTGCAACTCATTCAACCAAAATAAAAACTATCTTTAAAAATACGTTTTGGTCGCTGAACTTTTTCATATTTCCCGTTTAGTCCCTGCATTGCAATTCACCGGTGCTCGTTACTCGTTCTCGTTACTCGTTCTGTTTACGCGATAGGCGATAATAATTAAAAAAATGCAAGCGCGGACCGCAAAAATGCAAAAAAGGGGTGCAACACGAGGACTTCCCAGGAGGTCACCCATCCTAGTACTGCTCTCGCCCAAGCACGTTTAACTTCGGAGTTCTGATGGGATCCGGTGCATTAGTGCTGGTATGATCGCACCCGTCACACCTTGCACGATCATCGTATATATCTGCTGCCTTGCAACTCATTCAACCAAAATAAAAACTATCTTTAAAAGTACGTTTTGGTCTCTGAACTTTTTCATATTTCCCGTTTAGTCCCTGCATTGCAATTCACCGGTGCTCGTTACTCGTTCTGTTTACGCGATAGGCGATAATAATTAAAAAAATGCAGGCGCGGACCGCAAAAATGCAAAAAAGGGGTGCAACACGAGGACTTCCCAGGAGGTCACCCATCCTAGTACTGCTCTCGCCCAAGCACGTTTAACTTCGGAGTTCAGATGGGATCCGGTGCATTAGTGCTGGTATGATCGCAACCGTCACACCTTGCACGATCATCGTATATATCTGCCGCCTTGCAACTCATTCAACCAAAATAAAAACTATCTTTAAAAGTACGTTTTGGTCTCTGAACTTTTTCATATTTCCCATTTAGTCCCTGCATTGCAATTCACCGGTGCTCGTTACTCGTTCTGTTTACGCGATAGGCGATAATAATTAAAAAAATGCAGGCGCGGACCGCAAAAATGCCAAAAAGGGGTGCAACACGAGGACTTCCCAGGAGGTCACCCATCCTAGTACTGCTCTCGCCCAAGCACGTTTAACTTCGGAGTTCTGAGGGATCCGGTGCATTAGTGCTGGTATGATCGCACCCGTCACACCTTGCACGATCATCGTATATATCTGCTGCCTTGCAACTCATTCAACCAAAATAAAAACTATCTTTAAAAGTACGTTTTGGTCTCTGAACTTTTTCATATTTCCCATTTAGTCCCTGCATTGCAATTCACCGGTGCTCGTTACTCGTTCTGTTTACGCGATAGGCGATAATAATTAAAAAAATGCAGGCGCGGACCGCAAAAATGCAAAAAAGGGGTGCAACACGAGGACTTCCCAGGAGGTCACCCATCCTAGTACTGCTCTCGCCCAAGCACGTTTAACTTCGGAGTTCTGATGGGATCCGGTGCATTAGTGCTGGTATGATCGCACCCGTCACACCTTGCACGATCATCGTATATATCCGCTGCCTTGCAACTCATTCAACCAAAATAAAAACTATCTTTAAAAGTACGTTTTGGTCCCTGAACTTTTTCATATTTCCCGTTTAGTCCCTGCATTGCAATTCACCGGTGCTCGTTACTCGTTACTCGTTCTGTTTACGCGATAGGCGATAATAATTAAAAAAATGCAGGCGCGGACCGCAAAAATGCCAAAAAGGGGTGCAACACGAGGACTTCCCAGGAGGTCACCCATCCTAGTACTGCTCTCGCCCAAGCACGTTTAACTTCGGAGTTCTGATGGGATCCGGTGCATTAGTGCTGGTATGATCGCACCCGTCACACCTTGCACGATCATCGTATATATCTGCTGCCTTGCAACTCATTCAACCAAAATAAAAACTATCTTTAAAAATACGTTTTGGTCGCTGAACTTTTTCATATTTCCCGTTTAGTCCCTGCATTGCAATTCACCGGTGCTCGTTACTCGTTCTCGTTACTCGTTCTGTTTACGCGATAGGCGATAATAATTAAAAAAATGCAGGCGCGGACCGCAAAAATGCCAAAAAGGGGTGCAACACGAGGACTTCCCAGGAGGTCACCCATCCTAGTACTGCTCTCGCCCAAGCACGTTTAACTTCGGAGTTCTGATGGGATCTGGTGCATTAGTGCTGGTATGATCGCACCCGTCACACCTTGCACGATCATCGTATATATCTGCTGCCTTGCAACTCATTCAACCAAAATAAAAACTATCTTTAAAAATACGTTTTGGTCGCTGAACTTTTTCATATTTCCCGTTTAGTCCCTGCATTGCAATTCACCGGTGCTCGTTACTCGTTCTCGTTACTCGTTCTGTTTACGCGATAGGCGATAATAATTAAAAAAATGCAAGCGCGGACCGCAAAAATGCAAAAAAGGGGTGCAACACGAGGACTTCCCAGGAGGTCACCCATCCTAGTACTGCTCTCGCCCAAGCACGTTTAACTTCGGAGTTCTGATGGGATCCGGTGCATTAGTGCTGGTATGATCGCACCCGTCACACCTTGCACGATCATCGTATATATCTGCTGCCTTGCAACTCATTCAACCAAAATAAAAACTATCTTTAAAAGTACGTTTTGGTCTCTGAACTTTTTCATATTTCCCGTTTAGTCCCTGCATTGCAATTCACCGGTGCTCGTTACTCGTTCTGTTTACGCGATAGGCGATAATAATTAAAAAAATGCAGGCGCGGACCGCAAAAATGCAAAAAAGGGGTGCAACACGAGGACTTCCCAGGAGGTCACCCATCCTAGTACTGCTCTCGCCCAAGCACGTTTAACTTCGGAGTTCAGATGGGATCCGGTGCATTAGTGCTGGTATGATCGCAACCGTCACACCTTGCACGATCATCGTATATATCTGCCGCCTTGCAACTCATTCAACCAAAATAAAAACTATCTTTAAAAGTACGTTTTGGTCTCTGAACTTTTTCATATTTCCCATTTAGTCCCTGCATTGCAATTCACCGGTGCTCGTTACTCGTTCTGTTTACGCGATAGGCGATAATAATTAAAAAAATGCAGGCGCGGACCGCAAAAATGCCAAAAAGGGGTGCAACACGAGGACTTCCCAGGAGGTCACCCATCCTAGTACTGCTCTCGCCCAAGCACGTTTAACTTCGGAGTTCTGATGGGATCCGGTGCATTAGTGCTGGTATGATCGCACCCGTCACACCTTGCACGATCATCGTATATATCTGCTGCCTTGCAACTCATTCAACCAAAATAAAAACTATCTTTAAAAGTACGTTTTGGTCCCTGAACTTTTTCATATTTCCCGTTTAGTCCCTGCATTGCAATTCACCGGTGCTCGTTGCTCGTTACTCGTTACTCGTTCTGTTTATGCGATAGGCGATAATAATTAATAAAATGCACGCGTGGACCGCAAAAATGCAAAAAACGGGTGCAACACGAGGACTTCCCAGGAGGTCACCCATCCTAGTACTGCTCTCGCCCAAGCACGTTTAACTTCGGAGTTCTGATGGGATCCGGTGCATTAGTGCTGGTATGATCGCACCCGTCACACCTTGCACGATCATCGTATATATCTGCTGCCTTGCAACTCATTCAACCAAAATAAAAACTATCTTTAAAAGTACGTTTTGGTCCCTGATTTTTTTCATATTTCCCGTTTAGTCCCTGCATTGCAATTCACCGGTGCTCGTTACTCGTTACTCGTTCTGTTTACGCGATAGGCGATAATAATTAAAAAAATGCAGGCGCGGACCGCAAAAATGCCAAAAAGGGGTGCAACACGAGGACTTCCCAGGAGGTCACCCATCCTAGTACTGCTCTCGCCCAAGCACGTTTAACTTCGGAGTTCTGATGGGATCCGGTGCATTAGTGCTGGTATGATCGCACCCGTCACACCTTGCACGATCATCGTATATATCTGCTGCCTTGCAACTCATTCAACCAAAATAAAAACTATCTTTAAAAGTACGTTTTGGTCCCTGAACTTTTTCATATTTCCCGTTTAGTCCCTGCATTGCAATTCACCGGTGCTCGTTGCTCGTTGCTCGTTACTCGTTCTGTTTACGCGATAGGCGATAATAATTAAAAAAATGCAGGCGCGGACCGCAAAAATGCCAAAAAGGGGTGCAACACGAGGACTTCCCAGGAGGTCACCCATCCTAGTACTGCTCTCGCCCAAGCACGTTTAACTTCGGAGTTCTGATGGGATCCGGTGCATTAGTGCTGGTATGATCGCACCAGTCACACCTTGCACGATCATCGTATATATCCGCTGCCTTGCAACTCATTCAACCAAAATAAAAACTATCTTTAAAAGTACGTTTTGGTCCCTGAACTTTTTCATATTTCCCGTTTAGTCCCTGCATTGCAATTCACCGGTGCTCGTTACTCGTTACTCGTTCTGTTTACGCGATAGGCGATAATAATTAAAAAAATGCAGGCGCGGACCGCAAAAATGCCAAAAAGGGGTGCAACACGAGGACTTCCCAGGAGGTCACCCATCCTAGTACTGCTCTCGCCCAAGCACGTTTAACTTCGGAGTTCTGATGGGATCCGGTGCATTAGTGCTGGTATGATCGCACCCGTCACACCTTGCACGATCATCGTATATATCTGCTGCCTTGCAACTCATTCAACCAAAATAAAAACTATCTTTAAAAATACGTTTTGGTCGCTGAACTTTTTCATATTTCCCGTTTAGTCCCTGCATTGCAATTCACCGGTGCTCGTTACTCGTTCTCGTTACTCGTTCTGTTTACGCGATAGGCGATAATAATTAAAAAAATGCAGGCGCGGACCGCAAAAATGCCAAAAAGGGGTGCAACACGAGGACTTCCCAGGAGGTCACCCATCCTAGTACTGCTCTCGCCCAAGCACGTTTAACTTCGGAGTTCTGATGGGATCCGGTGCATTAGTGCTGGTATGATCGCACCCGTCACACCTTGCACGATCATCGTATATATCTGCTGCCTTGCAACTCATTCAACCAAAATAAAAACTATCTTTAAAAGTACGTTTTGGTCCCTGAACTTTTTCATATTTCCCGTTTAGTCCCTGCATTGCAATTCACCGGTGCTCGTTGCTCGTTACTCGTTACTCGTTCTGTTTATGCGATAGGCGATAATAATTAATAAAATGCACGCGTGGACCGCAAAAATGCAAAAAACGGGTGCAACACGAGGACTTCCCAGGAGGTCACCCATCCTAGTACTGCTCTCGCCCAAGCACGTTTAACTTCGGAGTTCTGATGGGATCCGGTGCATTAGTGCTGGTATGATCGCACCCGTCACACCTTGCACGATCATCGTATATATCTGCTGCCTTGCAACTCATTCAACCAAAATAAAAACTATCTTTAAAAGTACGTTTTGGTCCCTGATTTTTTTCATATTTCCCGTTTAGTCCCTGCATTGCAATTCACCGGTGCTCGTTACTCGTTACTCGTTCTGTTTACGCGATAGGCGATAATAATTAAAAAAATGCAGGCGCGGACCGCAAAAATGCCAAAAAGGGGTGCAACACGAGGACTTCCCAGGAGGTCACCCATCCTAGTACTGCTCTCGCCCAAGCACGTTTAACTTCGGAGTTCTGATGGGATCCGGTGCATTAGTGCTGGTATGATCGCACCCGTCACACCTTGCACGATCATCGTATATATCTGCTGCCTTGCAACTCATTCAACCAAAATAAAAACTATCTTTAAAAGTACGTTTTGGTCCCTGAACTTTTTCATATTTCCCGTTTAGTCCCTGCATTGCAATTCACCGGTGCTCGTTGCTCGTTGCTCGTTACTCGTTCTGTTTACGCGATAGGCGATAATAATTAAAAAAATGCAGGCGCGGACCGCAAAAATGCCAAAAAGGGGTGCAACACGAGGACTTCCCAGGAGGTCACCCATCCTAGTACTGCTCTCGCCCAAGCACGTTTAACTTCGGAGTTCTGATGGGATCCGGTGCATTAGTGCTGGTATGATCGCACCCGTCACACCTTGCACGATCATCGTATATATCCGCTGCCTTGCAACTCATTCAACCAAAATAAAAACTATCTTTAAAAGTACGTTTTGGTCCCTGAACTTTTTCATATTTCCCGTTTAGTCCCTGCATTGCAATTCACCGGTGCTCGTTACTCGTTACTCGTTCTGTTTACGCGATAGGCGATAATAATTAAAAAAATGCAGGCGCGGACCGCAAAAATGCCAAAAAGGGGTGCAACACGAGGACTTCCCAGGAGGTCACCCATCCTAGTACTGCTCTCGCCCAAGCACGTTTAACTTCGGAGTTCTGATGGGATCCGGTGCATTAGTGCTGGTATGATCGCACCCGTCACACCTTGCACGATCATCGTATATATCTGCTGCCTTGCAACTCATTCAACCAAAATAAAAACTATCTTTAAAAGTACGTTTTGGTCCCTGAACTTTTTCATATTTCCCGTTTAGTCCCTGCATTGCAATTCACCGGTGCTCGTTGCTCGTTGCTCGTTACTCGTTCTGTTTACGCGATAGGCGATAATAATTAAAAAAATGCAGGCGCGGACCGCAAAAATGCCAAAAAGGGGTGCAACACGAGGACTTCCCAGGAGGTCACCCATCCTAGTACTGCTCTCGCCCAAGCACGTTTAACTTCGGAGTTCTGAGGGATCCGGTGCATTAGTGCTGGTATGATCGCACCCGTCACACCTTGCACGATCATCGTATATATCTGCTGCCTTGCAACTCATTCAACCAAAATAAAAACTATCTTTAAAAGTACGTTTTGGTCCCTGAACTTTTTCATATTTCCCGTTTAGTCCCTGCATTGCAATTCACCGGTGCTCGTTGCTCGTTGCTCGTTACTCGTTCTGTTTACGCGATAGGCGATAATAATTAAAAAAATGCAGGCGCGGACCGCAAAAATGCCAAAAAGGGGTGCAACACGAGGACTTCCCAGGAGGTCACCCATCCTAGTACTGCTCTCGCCCAAGCACGTTTAGCTTCGGAGTTCTGATGGGATCCGGTGCATTAGTGCTGGTATGATCGCACCCGTCACACCTTGCACGATCATCGTATATATCTGCTGCCTTGCAACTCATTCAACCAAAATAAAAACTATCTTTAAAAGTACGTTTTGGTCCCTGAACTTTTTCATATTTCCCGTTTAGTCCCTGCATTGCAATTCACCGGTGCTCGTTGCTCGTTGCTCGTTACTCGTTCTGTTTACGCGATAGGCGATAATAATTAAAAAAATGCAGGCGCGGACCGCAAAAATGCCAAAAAGGGGTGCAACACGAGGACTTCCCAGGAGGTCACCCATCCTAGTACTGCTCTCGCCCAAGCACGTTTAACTTCGGAGTTCTGATGGGATCCGGTGCATTAGTGCTGGTATGATCGCACCCGTCACACCTTGCACGATCATCGTATATATCCGCTGCCTTGCAACTCATTCAACCAAAATAAAAACTATCTTTAAAAGTACGTTTTGGTCCCTGAACTTTTTCATATTTCCCGTTTAGTCCCTGCATTGCAATTCACCGGTGCTCGTTACTCGTTACTCGTTCTGTTTACGCGATAGGCGATAATAATTAAAAAAATGCAGGCGCGGACCGCAAAAATGCCAAAAAGGGGTGCAACACGAGGACTTCCCAGGAGGTCACCCATCCTAGTACTGCTCTCGCCCAAGCACGTTTAACTTCGGAGTTCTGATGGGATCCGGTGCATTAGTGCTGGTATGATCGCACCCGTCACACCTTGCACGATCATCGTATATATCTGCTGCCTTGCAACTCATTCAACCAAAATAAAAACTATCTTTAAAAGTACGTTTTGGTCCCTGAACTTTTTCATATTTCCCGTTTAGTCCCTGCATTGCAATTCACCGGTGCTCGTTGCTCGTTGCTCGTTCTGTTTACGCGATAGGCGATAATAATTAAAAAAATGCAGGCGCGGACCGCAAAAATGCAAAAAAGGGGTGCAACACGAGGACTTCCCAGGAGGTCACCCATCCTAGTACTGCTCTCGCCCAAGCACGTTTAACTTCGGAGTTCTGATGGGATCCGGTGCATTAGTGCTGGTATGATCGCACCCGTCACACCTTGCACGATCATCGTATATATCTGCTGCCTTGCAACTCATTCAACCAAAATAAAAAATATCTTTAAAAGTACGTTTTGGTCCCTGAACTTTTTCATATTTCCCGTTTAGTCCCTGCATTGCAATTCACCGGTGCTCGTTACTCGTTACTCGTTCTGTTTACGCGATAGGCGATAATAATTAAAAAAATGCAGGCGCGGACCGCAAAAATGCCAAAAAGGGGTGCAACACGAGGACTTCCCAGGAGGTCACCCATCCTAGTACTGCTCTCGCCCAAGCACGTTTAACTTCGGAGTTCTGAGGGATCCGGTGCATTAGTGCTGGTATGATCGCACCCGTCACACCTTGCACGATCATCGTATATATCTGCTGCCTTGCAACTCATTCAACCAAAATAAAAACTATCTTTAAAAGTACGTTTTGGTCCCTGAACTTTTTCATATTTCCCGTTTAGTCCCTGCATTGCAATTCACCGGTGCTCGTTGCTCGTTGCTCGTTACTCGTTCTGTTTACGCGATAGGCGATAATAATTAAAAAAATGCAGGCGCGGACCGCAAAAATGCCAAACGAGGACTTCCCAGGAGGTCACCCATCCTAGTACTGCTCTCGCCCAAGCACGTTTAGCTTCGGAGTTCTGATGGGATCCGGTGCATTAGTGCTGGTATGATCGCACCCGTCACACCTTGCACGATCATCGTATATATCTGCTGCCTTGCAACTCATTCAACCAAAATAAAAACTATCTTTAAAAGTACGTTTTGGTCCCTGAACTTTTTCATATTTCCCGTTTAGTCCCTGCATTGCAATTCACCGGTGCTCGTTACTCGTTACTCGTTCTGTTTACGCGATAGGCGATAATAATTAAAAAAATGCAGGCGCGGACCGCAAAAATGCCAAAAAGGGGTGCAACACGAGGACTTCCCAGGAGGTCACCCATCCTAGTACTGCTCTCGCCCAAGCACGTTTAACTTCGGAGTTCTGATGGGATCCGGTGCATTAGTGCTGGTATGATCGCACCCGTCACACCTTGCACGATCATCGTATATATCTGCTGCCTTGCAACTCATTCAACCAAAATAAAAAATATCTTTAAAAGTACGTTTTGGTCCCTGAACTTTTTCATATTTCCCGTTTAGTCCCTGCATTGCAATTCACCGGTGCTCGTTACTCGTTACTCGTTCTGTTTACGCGATAGGCGATAATAATTAAAAAATGCAGGCGCGGACCGCAAAAATGCCAAAAAGGGGTGCAACACGAGGACTTCCCAGGAGGTCACCCATCCTAGTACTGCTCTCGCCCAAGCACGTTTAACTTCGGAGTTCTGAGGGATCCGGTGCATTAGTGCTGGTATGATCGCACCCGTCACACCTTGCACGATCATCGTATATATCTGCTGCCTTGCAACTCATTCAACCAAAATAAAAACTATCTTTAAAAGTACGTTTTGGTCCCTGAACTTTTTCATATTTCCCGTTTAGTCCCTGCATTGCAATTCACCGGTGCTCGTTGCTCGTTGCTCGTTACTCGTTCTGTTTACGCGATAGGCGATAATAATTAAAAAAATGCAGGCGCGGACCGCAAAAATGCCAAACGAGGACTTCCCAGGAGGTCACCCATCCTAGTACTGCTCTCGCCCAAGCACGTTTAGCTTCGGAGTTCTGATGGGATCCGGTGCATTAGTGCTGGTATGATCGCACCCGTCACACCTTGCACGATCATCGTATATATCTGCTGCCTTGCAACTCATTCAACCAAAATAAAAACTATCTTTAAAAGTACGTTTTGGTCCCTGAACTTTTTCATATTTCCCGTTTAGTCCCTGCATTGCAATTCACCGGTGCTCGTTACTCGTTACTCGTTCTGTTTACGCGATAGGCGATAATAATTAAAAAAATGCAGGCGCGGACCGCAAAAATGCCAAAAAGGGGTGCAACACGAGGACTTCCCAGGAGGTCACCCATCCTAGTACTGCTCTCGCCCAAGCACGTTTAACTTCGGAGTTCTGATGGGATCCGGTGCATTAGTGCTGGTATGATCGCACCCGTCACACCTTGCACGATCATCGTATATATCTGCTGCCTTGCAACTCATTCAACCAAAATAAAAACTATCTTTAAAAGTACGTTTTGGTCCCTGAACTTTTTCATATTTCCCGTTTAGTCCCTGCATTGCAATTCACCGGTGCTCGTTGCTCGTTGCTCGTTACTCGTTCTGTTTACGCGATAGGCGATAATAATTAAAAAAATGCAGGCGCGGACCGCAAAAATGCCAAAAAGGGGTGCAACACGAGGACTTCCCAGGAGGTCACCCATCCTAGTACTGCTCTCGCCCAAGCACGTTTAGCTTCGGAGTTCTGATGGGATCTGGTGCATTAGTGCTGGTATGATCGCACCCGTCACACCTTGCACGATCATCGTATATATCTGCTGCCTTGCAACTCATTCAACCAAAATAAAAACTATCTTTAAAAGTACGTTTTGGTCCCTAAACTTTTTCATATTTCCCGTTTAGTCCCTGCATTGCAATTCACCGGTGCTCGTTGCTCGTTACTCGTTCTGTTTACGCGATAGGCGATAATAATTAAAAAAATGCAGGCGCGGACCGCAAAAATGCCAAAAAGGGGTGCAACACGAGGACTTCCCAGGAGGTCACCCATCCTAGTACTGCTCTCGCCCAAGCACGTTTAACTTCGGAGTTCTGATGGGGTCCGGTGCATTAGTGCTGGTATGATCGCACCCGTCACACCTTGCACGATCATCGTATATATCTGCTGCCTTGCAACTCATTCAACCAAAATAAAAACTATCTTTAAAAGTACGTTTTGGTCCCTGAACTTTTTCATATTTCCCGTTTAGTCCCTGCATTGCAATTCACCGGTGCTCGTTACTCGTTACTCGTTCTGTTTACGCGATAGGCGATAATAATTAAAAAAATGCAGGCGCGGACCGCAAAAATGCCAAAAAGGGGTGCAACACGAGGACTTCCCAGGAGGTCACCCATCCTAGTACTGCTCTCGCCCAAGCACGTTTAACTTCGGAGTTCTGATGGGATCCGGTGCATTAGTGCTGGTATGATCGCACCCGTCACACCTTGCACGATCATCGTATATATCTGCTGCCTTGCAACTCATTCAACCAAAATAAAAACTATCTTTAAAAGTACGTTTTGGTCCCTGAACTTTTTCATATTTCCCGTTTAGTCCCTGCATTGCAATTCACCGGTGCTCGTTGCTCGTTGCTCGTTACTCGTTCTGTTTACGCGATAGGCGATAATAATTAAAAAAATGCAGGCGCGGACCGCAAAAATGCCAAAAAGGGGTGCAACACGAGGACTTCCCAGGAGGTCACCCATCCTAGTACTGCTCTCGCCCAAGCACGTTTAGCTTCGGAGTTCTGATGGGATCTGGTGCATTAGTGCTGGTATGATCGCACCCGTCACACCTTGCACGATCATCGTATATATCTGCTGCCTTGCAACTCATTCAACCAAAATAAAAACTATCTTTAAAAGTACGTTTTGGTCCCTAAACTTTTTCATATTTCCCGTTTAGTCCCTGCATTGCAATTCACCGGTGCTCGTTGCTCGTTACTCGTTCTGTTTACGCGATAGGCGATAATAATTAAAAAAATGCAGGCGCGGACCGCAAAAATGCCAAAAAGGGGTGCAACACGAGGACTTCCCAGGAGGTCACCCATCCTAGTACTGCTCTCGCCCAAGCACGTTTAACTTCGGAGTTCTGATGGGGTCCGGTGCATTAGTGCTGGTATGATCGCACCCGTCACACCTTGCACGATCATCGTATATATCTGCTGCCTTGCAACTCATTCAACCAAAATAAAAACTATCTTTAAAAATACGTTTTGGTCGCTGAACTTTTTCATATTTCCCGTTTAGTCCCTGCATTGCAATTCACCGGTGCTCGTTACTCGTTCTCGTTACTCGTTCTGTTTACGCGATAGGCGATAATAATTAAAAAAATGCAAGCGCGGACCGCAAAAATGCAAAAAAGGGGTGCAACACGAGGACTTCCCAGGAGGTCACCCATCCTAGTACTGCTCTCGCCCAAGCACGTTTAACTTCGGAGTTCTGATGGGATCCGGTGCATTAGTGCTGGTATGATCGCACCCGTCACACCTTGCACGATCATCGTATATATCTGCTGCCTTGCAACTCATTCAACCAAAATAAAAACTATCTTTAAAAGTACGTTTTGGTCTCTGAACTTTTTCATATTTCCCGTTTAGTCCCTGCATTGCAATTCACCGGTGCTCGTTACTCGTTCTGTTTACGCGATAGGCGATAATAATTAAAAAAATGCAGGCGCGGACCGCAAAAATGCAAAAAAGGGGTGCAACACGAGGACTTCCCAGGAGGTCACCCATCCTAGTACTGCTCTCGCCCAAGCACGTTTAACTTCGGAGTTCAGATGGGATCCGGTGCATTAGTGCTGGTATGATCGCAACCGTCACACCTTGCACGATCATCGTATATATCTGCAGCCTTGCAACTCATTCAACCAAAATAAAAACTATCTTTAAAAGTACGTTTTGGTCTCTGAACTTTTTCATATTTCCCGTTTAGTCCCTGCATTGCAATTCACCGGTGCTCGTTACTCGTTCTGTTTACGCGATAGGCGATAATAATTAAAAAAATGCAGGCGCGGACCGCAAAAATGCCAAAAAGGGGTGCAACACGAGGACTTCCCAGGAGGTCACCCATCCTAGTACTGCTCTCGCCCAAGCACGTTTAACTTCGGAGTTCTGATGGGATCCGGTGCATTAGTGCTGGTATGATCGCACCCGTCACACCTTGCACGATCATCGTATATATCTGCTGCCTTGCAACTCATTCAACCAAAATAAAAACTATCTTTAAAAGTACGTTTTGGTCCCTGAACTTTTTCATATTTCCCGTTTAGTCCCTGCATTGCAATTCACCGGTGCTCGTTGCTCGTTGCTCGTTACTCGTTCTGTTTACGCGATAGGCGATAATAATTAAAAAAATGCAGGCGCGGACCGCAAAAATGCCAAAAAGGGGTGCAACACGAGGACTTCCCAGGAGGTCACCCATCCTAGTACTGCTCTCGCCCAAGCACGTTTAACTTCGGAGTTCTGATGGGATCCGGTGCATTAGTGCTGGTATGATCGCACCCGTCACACCTTGCACGATCATCGTATATATCCGCTGCCTTGCAACTCATTCAACCAAAATAAAAACTATCTTTAAAAGTACGTTTTGGTCCCTGAACTTTTTCATATTTCCCGTTTAGTCCCTGCATTGCAATTCACCGGTGCTCGTTACTCGTTACTCGTTCTGTTTACGCGATAGGCGATAATAATTAAAAAAATGCAGGCGCGGACCGCAAAAATGCCAAAAAGGGGTGCAACACGAGGACTTCCCAGGAGGTCACCCATCCTAGTACTGCTCTCGCCCAAGCACGTTTAACTTCGGAGTTCTGATGGGATCCGGTGCATTAGTGCTGGTATGATCGCACCCGTCACACCTTGCACGATCATCGTATATATCTGCTGCCTTGCAACTCATTCAACCAAAATAAAAACTATCTTTAAAAGTACGTTTTGGTCCCTGAACTTTTTCATATTTCCCGTTTAGTCCCTGCATTGCAATTCACCGGTGCTCGTTGCTCGTTACTCGTTACTCGTTCTGTTTATGCGATAGGCGATAATAATTAATAAAATGCACGCGTGGACCGCAAAAATGCAAAAAACGGGTGCAACACGAGGACTTCCCAGGAGGTCACCCATCCTAGTACTGCTCTCGCCCAAGCACGTTTAACTTCGGAGTTCTGATGGGATTCGGTGCATTAGTGCTGGTATGATCGCACCCGTCACACCTTGCACGATCATCGTATATATCTGCTGCCTTGCAACTCATTCAACCAAAATAAAAACTATCTTTAAAAGTACGTTTTGGTCCCTGAACTTTTTCATATTTCCCGTTTAGTCCCTGCATTGCAATTCACCGGTGCTCGTTGCTCGTTGCTCGTTCTGTTTACGCGATAGGCGATAATAATTAAAAAAATGCAGGCGCGGACCGCAAAAATGCAAAAAAGGGGTGCAACACGAGGACTTCCCAGGAGGTCACCCATCCTAGTACTGCTCTCGCCCAAGCACGTTTAACTTCGGAGTTCTGATGGGATCCGGTGCATTAGTGCTGGTATGATCGCACCCGTCACACCTTGCACGATCATCGTATATATCTGCTGCCTTGCAACTCATTCAACCAAAATAAAAACTATCTTTAAAAGTACGTTTTGGTCCCTGAACTTTTTCATATTTCCCGTTTAGTCCCTGCATTGCAATTCACCGGTGCTCGTTACTCGTTACTCGTTCTGTTTACGCGATAGGCGATAATAATTAAAAAAATGCAGGCGCGGACCGCAAAAATGCCAAAAAGGGGTGCAACACGAGGACTTCCCAGGAGGTCACCCATCCTAGTACTGCTCTCGCCCAAGCACGTTTAACTTCGGAGTTCTGAGGGATCCGGTGCATTAGTGCTGGTATGATCGCACCCGTCACACCTTGCACGATCATCGTATATATCTGCTGCCTTGCAACTCATTCAACCAAAATAAAAACTATCTTTAAAAGTACGTTTTGGTCCCTGAACTTTTTCATATTTCCCGTTTAGTCCCTGCATTGCAATTCACCGGTGCTCGTTGCTCGTTGCTCGTTACTCGTTCTGTTTACGCGATAGGCGATAATAATTAAAAAAATGCAGGCGCGGACCGCAAAAATGCCAAAAAGGGGTGCAACACGAGGACTTCCCAGGAGGTCACCCATCCTAGTACTGCTCTCGCCCAAGCACGTTTAGCTTCGGAGTTCTGATGGGATCCGGTGCATTAGTGCTGGTATGATCGCACCCGTCACACCTTGCACGATCATCGTATATATCTGCTGCCTTGCAACTCATTCAACCAAAATAAAAACTATCTTTAAAAGTACGTTTTGGTCCCTGAACTTTTTCATATTTCCCGTTTAGTCCCTGCATTGCAATTCACCGGTGCTCGTTACTCGTTACTCGTTCTGTTTACGCGATAGGCGATAATAATTAAAAAAATGCAGGCGCGGACCGCAAAAATGCAAAAAAGGGGTGCAACACGAGGACTTCCCAGGAGGTCACCCATCCTAGTACTGCTCTCGCCCAAGCACGTTTAACTTCGGAGTTCTGATGGGATCCGGTGCATTAGTGCTGGTATGATCGCACCCGTCACACCTTGCACGATCATCGTATATATCTGCTGCCTTGCAACTCATTCAACCAAAATAAAAACTATCTTTAAAAGTACGTTTTGGTCCCTGAACTTTTTCATATTTCCCGTTTAGTCCCTGCATTGCAATTCACCGGTGCTCGTTGCTCGTTACTCGTTCTGTTTACGCGATAGGCGATAATAATTAAAAAAATGCAGGCGCGGACCGCAAAAATGCCAAAAAGGGGTGCAACACGAGGACTTCCCAGGAGGTCACCCATCCTAGTACTGCTCTCGCCCAAGCACGTTTAACTTCGGAGTTCTGAGGGATCCGGTGCATTAGTGCTGGTATGATCGCACCCGTCACACCTTGCACGATCATCGTATATATCTGCTGCCTTGCAACTCATTCAACCAAAATAAAAACTATCTTTAAAAGTACGTTTTGGTCCCTGAACTTTTTCATATTTCCCGTTTAGTCCCTGCATTGCAATTCACCGGTGCTCGTTGCTCGTTGCTCGTTACTCGTTCTGTTTACGCGATAGGCGATAATAATTAAAAAAATGCAGGCGCGGACCGCAAAAATGCCAAAAAGGGGTGCAACACGAGGACTTCCCAGGAGGTCACCCATCCTAGTACTGCTCTCGCCCAAGCACGTTTAGCTTCGGAGTTCTGATGGGATCCGGTGCATTAGTGCTGGTATGATCGCACCCGTCACACCTTGCACGATCATCGTATATATCTGCTGCCTTGCAACTCATTCAACCAAAATAAAAACTATCTTTAAAAGTACGTTTTGGTCCCTGAACTTTTTCATATTTCCCGTTTAGTCCCTGCATTGCAATTCACCGGTGCTCGTTACTCGTTACTCGTTCTGTTTACGCGATAGGCGATAATAATTAAAAAAATGCAGGCGCGGACCGCAAAAATGCAAAAAAGGGGTGCAACACGAGGACTTCCCAGGAGGTCACCCATCCTAGTACTGCTCTCGCCCAAGCACGTTTAACTTCGGAGTTCTGATGAGATCCGGTGCATTAGTGCTGGTATGATCGCACCCGTCACACCTTGCACGATCATCGTATATATCTGCTGCCTTGCAACTCATTCAACCAAAATAAAAACTATCTTTAAAAGTACGTTTTGGTCCCTGAACTTTTTCATATTTCCCGTTTAGTCCCTGCATTGCAATTCACCGGTGCTCGTTGCTCGTTACTCGTTCTGTTTACGCGATAGGCGATAATAATTAAAAAAATGCAGGCGCGGACCGCAAAAATGCCAAAAAGGGGTGCAACACGAGGACTTCCCAGGAGGTCACCCATCCTAGTACTGCTCTCGCCCAAGCACGTTTAACTTCGGAGTTCTGAGGG
This sequence comes from Mercurialis annua, assembly GCF_937616625.2. Lineage (NCBI taxonomy): Eukaryota > Viridiplantae > Streptophyta > Magnoliopsida > Malpighiales > Euphorbiaceae > Mercurialis > Mercurialis annua. The sequence continues at coordinate 41,446,928 of NC_065574.1, read as the reverse complement.
ATCCGGTGCATTAGTGCTGGTATGATCGCACCCGTCACACCTTGCACGATCATCGTATATATCTGCTGCCTTGCAACTCATTCAACCAAAATAAAAACTATCTTTAAAAGTACGTTTTGGTCCCTGAACTTTTTCATATTTCCCGTTTAGTCCCTGCATTGCAATTCACCGGTGCTCGTTGCTCGTTGCTCGTTACTCGTTCTGTTTACGCGATAGGCGATAATAATTAAAAAAATGCAGGCGCGGACCGCAAAAATGCCAAAAAGGGGTGCAACACGAGGACTTCCCAGGAGGTCACCCATCCTAGTACTGCTCTCGCCCAAGCACGTTTAGCTTCGGAGTTCTGATGGGATCCGGTGCATTAGTGCTGGTATGATCGCACCCGTCACACCTTGCACGATCATCGTATATATCTGCTGCCTTGCAACTCATTCAACCAAAATAAAAACTATCTTTAAAAGTACGTTTTGGTCCCTGAACTTTTTCATATTTCCCGTTTAGTCCCTGCATTGCAATTCACCGGTGCTCGTTACTCGTTACTCGTTCTGTTTACGCGATAGGCGATAATAATTAAAAAAATGCAGGCGCGGACCGCAAAAATGCCAAAAAGGGGTGCAACACGAGGACTTCCCAGGAGGTCACCCATCCTAGTACTGCTCTCGCCCAAGCACGTTTAACTTCGGAGTTCTGATGGGATCCGGTGCATTAGTGCTGGTATGATCGCACCCGTCACACCTTGCACGATCATCGTATATATCTGCTGCCTTGCAACTCATTCAACCAAAATAAAAACTATCTTTAAAAGTACGTTTTGGTCGCTGAACTTTTTCATATTTCCCGTTTAGTCCCTGCATTGCAATTCACCGGTGCTCGTTGCTCGTTGCTCGTTACTCGTTCTGTTTACGCGATAGGCGATAATAATTAAAAAAATGCAGGCGCGGACCGCAAAAATGCCAAAAAGGGGTGCAACACGAGGACTTCCCAGGAGGTCACCCATCCTAGTACTGCTCTCGCCCAAGCACGTTTAGCTTCGGAGTTCTGATGGGATCCGGTGCATTAGTGCTGGTATGATCGCACCCGTCACACCTTGCACGATCATCGTATATATCTGCTGCCTTGCAACTCATTCAACCAAAATAAAAACTATCTTTAAAAGTACGTTTTGGTCCCTGAACTTTTTCATATTTCCCGTTTAGTCCCTGCATTGCAATTCACCGGTGCTCGTTCCTCGTTACTCGTTCTGTTTACGCGATAGGCGATAATAATTAAAAAAATGCAGGCGCGGACCGCAAAAATGCCAAAAAGGGGTGCAACACGAGGACTTCCCAGGAGGTCACCCATCCTAGTACTGCTCTCGCCCAAGCACGTTTAACTTCGGAGTTCTGATGGGATCCGGTGCATTAGTGCTGGTATGATCGCACCCGTCACACCTTGCACGATCATCGTATATATCTGCTGCCTTGCAACTCATTCAACCAAAATAAAAACTATCTTTAAAAGTACGTTTTGGTCCCTGAACTTTTTCATATTTCCCGTTTAGTCCCTGCATTGCAATTCACCGGTGCTCGTTGCTCGTTGCTCGTTACTCGTTCTGTTTACGCGATAGGCGATAATAATTAAAAAAATGCAGGCGCGGACCGCAAAAATGCCAAAAAGGGGTGCAACACGAGGACTTCCCAGGAGGTCACCCATCCTAGTACTGCTCTCGCCCAAGCACGTTTAGCTTCGGAGTTCTGATGGGATCCGGTGCATTAGTGCTGGTATGATCGCACCCGTCACACCTTGCACGATCATCGTATATATCTGCTGCCTTGCAACTCATTCAACCAAAATAAAAACTATCTTTAAAAGTACGTTTTGGTCCCTAAACTTTTTCATATTTCCCGTTTAGTCCCTGCATTGCAATTCACCGGTGCTCGTTGCTCGTTACTCGTTCTGTTTACGCGATAGGCGATAATAATTAAAAAAATGCAGGCGCGGACCGCAAAAATGCAAAAAAGGGGTGCAACACGAGGACTTCCCAGGAGGTCACCCATCCTAGTACTGCTCTCGCCCAAGCACGTTTAACTTCGGAGTTCTGATGGGGTCCGGTGCATTAGTGCTGGTATGATCGCACCCGTCACACCTTGCACGATCATCGTATATATCTGCTGCCTTGCAACTCATTCAACCAAAATAAAAACTATCTTTAAAAATACGTTTTGGTCGCTGAACTTTTTCATATTTCCCGTTTAGTCCCTGCATTGCAATTCACCGGTGCTCGTTACTCGTTCTCGTTACTCGTTCTGTTTACGCGATAGGCGATAATAATTAAAAAAATGCAAGCGCGGACCGCAAAAATGCAAAAAAGGGGTGCAACACGAGGACTTCCCAGGAGGTCACCCATCCTAGTACTGCTCTCGCCCAAGCACGTTTAACTTCGGAGTTCTGATGGGATCCGGTGCATTAGTGCTGGTATGATCGCACCCGTCACACCTTGCACGATCATCGTATATATCTGCTGCCTTGCAACTCATTCAACCAAAATAAAAACTATCTTTAAAAGTACGTTTTGGTCCCTAAACTTTTTCATATTTCCCGTTTAGTCCCTGCATTGCAATTCACCGGTGCTCGTTGCTCGTTACTCGTTCTGTTTACGCGATAGGCGATAATAATTAAAAAAATGCAGGCGCGGACCGCAAAAATGCCAAAAAGGGGTGCAACACGAGGACTTCCCAGGAGGTCACCCATCCTAGTACTGCTCTCGCCCAAGCACGTTTAACTTCGGAGTTCTGATGGGGTCCGGTGCATTAGTGCTGGTATGATCGCACCCGTCACACCTTGCACGATCATCGTATATATCTGCTGCCTTGCAACTCATTCAACCAAAATAAAAACTATCTTTAAAAATACGTTTTGGTCGCTGAACTTTTTCATATTTCCCGTTTAGTCCCTGCATTGCAATTCACCGGTGCTCGTTACTCGTTCTCGTTACTCGTTCTGTTTACGCGATAGGCGATAATAATTAAAAAAATGCAAGCGCGGACCGCAAAAATGCAAAAAAGGGGTGCAACACGAGGACTTCCCAGGAGGTCACCCATCCTAGTACTGCTCTCGCCCAAGCACGTTTAACTTCGGAGTTCTGATGGGATCCGGTGCATTAGTGCTGGTATGATCGCACCCGTCACACCTTGCACGATCATCGTATATATCTGCTGCCTTGCAACTCATTCAACCAAAATAAAAACTATCTTTAAAAGTACGTTTTGGTCCCTGATTTTTTTCATATTTCCCGTTTAGTCCCTGCATTGCAATTCACCGGTGCTCGTTACTCGTTCTGTTTACGCGATAGGCGATAATAATTAAAAAAATGCAGGCGCGGACCGCAAAAATGCAAAAAAGGGGTGCAACACGAGGACTTCCCAGGAGGTCACCCATCCTAGTACTGCTCTCGCCCAAGCACGTTTAACTTCGGAGTTCAGATGGGATCCGGTGCATTAGTGCTGGTATGATCGCAACCGTCACACCTTGCACGATCATCGTATATATCTGCCGCCTTGCAACTCATTCAACCAAAATAAAAACTATCTTTAAAAGTACGTTTTGGTCTCTGAACTTTTTCATATTTCCCGTTTAGTCCCTGCATTGCAATTCACCGGTGCTCGTTACTCGTTCTGTTTACGCGATAGGCGATAATAATTAAAAAAATGCAGGCGCGGACCGCAAAAATGCCAAAAAGGGGTGCAACACGAGGACTTCCCAGGAGGTCACCCATCCTAGTACTGCTCTCGCCCAAGCACGTTTAACTTCGGAGTTCTGATGGGATCCGGTGCATTAGTGCTGGTATGATCGCACCCGTCACACCTTGCACGATCATCGTATATATCTGCTGCCTTGCAACTCATTCAACCAAAATAAAAACTATCTTTAAAAGTACGTTTTGGTCCCTTAACTTTTTCATATTTCCCGTTTAGTCCCTGCATTGCAATTCACCGGTGCTCGTTACTCGTTACTCGTTCTGTTTACGCGATAGGCGATAATAATTAAAAAAATGCAGGCGCGGACCGCAAAAATGCCAAAAAGGGGTGCAACACGAGGACTTCCCAGGAGGTCACCCATCCTAGTACTGCTCTCGCCCAAGCACGTTTAACTTCGGAGTTCTGATGGGATCCGGTGCATTAGTGCTGGTATGATCGCACCCGTCACACCTTGCACGATCATCGTATATATCTGCTGCCTTGCAACTCATTCAACCAAAATAAAAACTATCTTTAAAAGTACGTTTTGGTCGCTGAACTTTTTCATATTTCCCGTTTAGTCCCTGCATTGCAATTCACCGGTGCTCGTTACTCGTTCTGTTTACGCGATAGGCGATAATAATTAAAAAAATGCAGGCGCGGACCGCAAAAATGCCAAAAAGGGGTGCAACACAAGGACTTCCCAGGAGGTCACCCATCCTAGTACTGCTCTCGCCCAAGCACGTTTAGCTTCGGAGTTCTGATGGGATCCGGTGCATTAGTGCTGGTATGATCGCACCCGTCACACCTTGCACGATCATCGTATATATCTGCTGCCTTGCAACTCATTCAACCAAAATAAAAACTATCTTTAAAAGTACGTTTTGGTCCCTAAACTTTTTCATATTTCCCGTTTAGTCCCTGCATTGCAATTCACCGGTGCTCGTTGCTCGTTACTCGTTCTGTTTACGCGATAGGCGATAATAATTAAAAAAATGCAGGCGCGGACCGCAAAAATGCCAAAAAGGGGTGCAACACGAGGACTTCCCAGGAGGTCACCCATCCTAGTACTGCTCTCGCCCAAGCACGTTTAACTTCGGAGTTCTGATGGGGTCCGGTGCATTAGTGCTGGTATGATCGCACCCGTCACACCTTGCACGATCATCGTATATATCTGCTGCCTTGCAACTCATTCAACCAAAATAAAAACTATCTTTAAAAATACGTTTTGGTCGCTGAACTTTTTCATATTTCCCGTTTAGTCCCTGCATTGCAATTCACCGGTGCTCGTTACTCGTTCTCGTTACTCGTTCTGTTTACGCGATAGGCGATAATAATTAAAAAAATGCAAGCGCGGACCGCAAAAATGCAAAAAAGGGGTGCAACACGAGGACTTCCCAGGAGGTCACCCATCCTAGTACTGCTCTCGCCCAAGCACGTTTAACTTCGGAGTTCTGATGGGATCCGGTGCATTAGTGCTGGTATGATCGCACCCGTCACACCTTGCACGATCATCGTATATATCTGCTGCCTTGCAACTCATTCAACCAAAATAAAAACTATCTTTAAAAGTACGTTTTGGTCCCTAAACTTTTTCATATTTCCCGTTTAGTCCCTGCATTGCAATTCACCGGTGCTCGTTGCTCGTTACTCGTTCTGTTTACGCGATAGGCGATAATAATTAAAAAAATGCAGGCGCGGACCGCAAAAATGCCAAAAAGGGGTGCAACACGAGGACTTCCCAGGAGGTCACCCATCCTAGTACTGCTCTCGCCCAAGCACGTTTAACTTCGGAGTTCTGATGGGGTCCGGTGCATTAGTGCTGGTATGATCGCACCCGTCACACCTTGCACGATCATCGTATATATCTGCTGCCTTGCAACTCATTCAACCAAAATAAAAACTATCTTTAAAAGTACGTTTTGGTCGCTGAACTTTTTCATATTTCCCGTTTAGTCCCTGCATTGCAATTCACCGGTGCTCGTTACTCGTTCTCGTTACTCGTTCTGTTTACGCGATAGGCGATAATAATTAAAAAAATGCAAGCGCGGACCGCAAAAATGCAAAAAAGGGGTGCAACACGAGGACTTCCCAGGAGGTCACCCATCCTAGTACTGCTCTCGCCCAAGCACGTTTAACTTCGGAGTTCAGATGGGATCCGGTGCATTAGTGCTGGTATGATCGCACCCGTCACACCTTGCACGATCATCGTATATATCTGCTGCCTTGCAACTCATTCAACCAAAATAAAAACTATCTTTAAAAGTACGTTTTGGTCCCTGATTTTTTTCATATTTCCCGTTTAGTCCCTGCATTGCAATTCACCGGTGCTCGTTACTCGTTCTGTTTACGCGATAGGCGATAATAATTAAAAAAATGCAGGCGCGGACCGCAAAAATGCAAAAATGGGGTGCAACACGAGGACTTCCCAGGAGGTCACCCATCCTAGTACTGCTCTCGCCCAAGCACGTTTAACTTCGGAGTTCAGATGGGATCCGGTGCATTAGTGCTGGTATGATCGCAACCGTCACACCTTGCACGATCATCGTATATATCTGCCGCCTTGCAACTCATTCAACCAAAATAAAAACTATCTTTAAAAGTACGTTTTGGTCTCTGAACTTTTTCATATTTCCCGTTTAGTCCCTGCATTGCAATTCACCGGTGCTCGTTACTCGTTCTGTTTACGCGATAGGCGATAATAATTAAAAAAATGCAGGCGCGGACCGCAAAAATGCCAAAAAGGGGTGCAACACGAGGACTTCCCAGGAGGTCACCCATCCTAGTACTGCTCTCGCCCAAGCACGTTTAACTTCGGAGTTCTGATGGGATCCGGTGCATTAGTGCTGGTATGATCGCACCCGTCACACCTTGCACGATCATCGTATATATCTGCTGCCTTGCAACTCATTCAACCAAAATAAAAACTATCTTTAAAAGTACGTTTTGGTCCCTTAACTTTTTCATATTTCCCGTTTAGTCCCTGCATTGCAATTCACCGGTGCTCGTTACTCGTTACTCGTTCTGTTTACGCGATAGGCGATAATAATTAAAAAAATGCAGGCGCGGACCGCAAAAATGCCAAAAAGGGGTGCAACACGAGGACTTCCCAGGAGGTCACCCATCCTAGTACTGCTCTCGCCCAAGCACGTTTAACTTCGGAGTTCTGATGGGATCCGGTGCATTAGTGCTGGTATGATCGCACCCGTCACACCTTGCACGATCATCGTATATATCTGCTGCCTTGCAACTCATTCAACCAAAAAAAAAAATATCTTTAAAAGTACGTTTTGGTCCCTGAACTTTTTCATATTTCCCGTTTAGTCCCTGCATTGCAATTCACCGGTGCTCGTTGCTCGTTGCTCGTTACTCGTTCTGTTTACGCGATAGGCGATAATAATTAAAAAAATGCAGGCGCGGACCGCAAAAATGCAAAAAAGGGGTGCAACACGAGGACTTCCCAGGAGGTCACCCATCCTAGTACTGCTCTCGCCCAAGCACGTTTAGCTTCGGAGTTCTGATGGGATCCGGTGCATTAGTGCTGGTATGATCGCACCCGTCACACCTTGCACGATCATCGTATATATCTGCTGCCTTGCAACTCATTCAACCAAAATAAAAACTATCTTTAAAAGTACGTTTTGGTCCCTAAACTTTTTCATATTTCCCGTTTAGTCCCTGCATTGCAATTCACCGGTGCTCGTTGCTCGTTACTCGTTCTGTTTACGCGATAGGCGATAATAATTAAAAAAATGCAGGCGCGGACCGCAAAAATGCCAAAAAGGGGTGCAACACGAGGACTTCCCAGGAGGTCACCCATCCTAGTACTGCTCTCGCCCAAGCACGTTTAACTTCGGAGTTCTGATGGGGTCCGGTGCATTAGTGCTGGTATGATCGCACCCGTCACACCTTGCACGATCATCGTATATATCTGCTGCCTTGCAACTCATTCAACCAAAATAAAAACTATCTTTAAAAATACGTTTTGGTCGCTGAACTTTTTCATATTTCCCGTTTAGTCCCTGCATTGCAATTCACCGGTGCTCGTTACTCGTTCTCGTTACTCGTTCTGTTTACGCGATAGGCGATAATAATTAAAAAAATGCAAGCGCGGACCGCAAAAATGCAAAAAAGGGGTGCAACACGAGGACTTCCCAGGAGGTCACCCATCCTAGTACTGCTCTCGCCCAAGCACGTTTAACTTCGGAGTTCTGATGGGATCCGGTGCATTAGTGCTGGTATGATCGCACCCGTCACACCTTGCACGATCATCGTATATATCTGCTGCCTTGCAACTCATTCAACCAAAATAAAAACTATCTTTAAAAGTACGTTTTGGTCCCTTAACTTTTTCATATTTCCCGTTTAGTCCCTGCATTGCAATTCACCGGTGCTCGTTACTCGTTACTCGTTCTGTTTACGCGATAGGCGATAATAATTAAAAAAATGCAGGCGCGGACCGCAAAAATGCCAAAAAGGGGTGCAACACGAGGACTTCCCAGGAGGTCACCCATCCTAGTACTGCTCTCGCCCAAGCACGTTTAACTTCGGAGTTCTGATGGGATCCGGTGCATTAGTGCTGGTATGATCGCACCCGTCACACCTTGCACGATCATCGTATATATCTGCTGCCTTGCAACTCATTCAACCAAAATAAAAAATATCTTTAAAAGTACGTTTTGGTCCCTGAACTTTTTCATATTTCCCGTTTAGTCCCTGCATTGCAATTCACCGGTGCTCGTTACTCGTTCTGTTTACGCGATAGGCGATAATAATTAAAAAAATGCAGGCGCGGACCGCAAAAATGCCAAAAAGGGGTGCAACACGAGGACTTCCCAGGAGGTCACCCATCCTAGTACTGCTCTCGCCCAAGCACGTTTAACTTCGGAGTTCTGATGGGGTCCGGTGCATTAGTGCTGGTATGATCGCACCCGTCACACCTTGCACGATCATCGTATATATCTGCTGCCTTGCAACTCATTCAACCAAAATAAAAACTATCTTTAAAAGTACGTTTTGGTCCCTGAACTTTTTCATATTTCCCGTTTAGTCCCTGCATTGCAATTCACCGGTGCTCGTTGCTCGTTGCTCGTTACTCGTTCTGTTTACGCGATAGGCGATAATAATTAAAAAAATGCAGGCGCGGACCGCAAAAATGCCAAAAAGGGGTGCAACACGAGGACTTCCCAGGAGGTCACCCATCCTAGTACTGCTCTCGCCCAAGCACGTTTAGCTTCGGAGTTCTGATGGGATCCGGTGCATTAGTGCTGGTATGATCGCACCCGTCACACCTTGCACGATCATCGTATATATCTGCTGCCTTGCAACTCATTCAACCAAAATAAAAACTATCTTTAAAAGTACGTTTTGGTCCCTGAACTTTTTCATATTTCCCGTTTAGTCCCTGCATTGCAATTCACCGGTGCTCGTTACTCGTTACTCGTTCTGTTTACGCGATAGGCGATAATAATTAAAAAAATGCAGGCGCGGACCGCAAAAATGCAAAAAAGGGGTGCAACACGAGGACTTCCCAGGAGGTCACCCATCCTAGTACTGCTCTCGCCCAAGCACGTTTAACTTCGGAGTTCTGATGGGATCCGGTGCATTAGTGCTGGTATGATCGCACCCGTCACACCTTGCACGATCATCGTATATATCTGCTGCCTTGCAACTCATTCAACCAAAATAAAAACTATCTTTAAAAGTACGTTTTGGTCCCTGAACTTTTTCATATTTCCCGTTTAGTCCCTGCATTGCAATTCACCGGTGCTCGTTGCTCGTTGCTCGTTACTCGTTCTGTTTACGCGATAGGCGATAATAATTAAAAAAATGCAGGCGCGGACCGCAAAAATGCAAAAAAGGGGTGCAACACGAGGACTTCCCAGGAGGTCACCCATCCTAGTACTGCTCTCGCCCAAGCACGTTTAGCTTCGGAGTTCTGATGGGATCCGGTGCATTAGTGCTGGTATGATCGCACCCGTCACACCTTGCACGATCATCGTATATATCTGCTGCCTTGCAACTCATTCAACCAAAATAAAAACTATCTTTAAAAGTACGTTTTGGTCCCTAAACTTTTTCATATTTCCCGTTTAGTCCCTGCATTGCAATTCACCGGTGCTCGTTGCTCGTTACTCGTTCTGTTTACGCGATAGGCGATAATAATTAAAAAAATGCAGGCGCGGACCGCAAAAATGCCAAAAAGGGGTGCAACACGAGGACTTCCCAGGAGGTCACCCATCCTAGTACTGCTCTCGCCCAAGCACGTTTAACTTCGGAGTTCTGATGGGGTCCGGTGCATTAGTGCTGGTATGATCGCACCCGTCACACCTTGCACGATCATCGTATATATCTGCTGCCTTGCAACTCATTCAACCAAAATAAAAACTATCTTTAAAAATACGTTTTGGTCGCTGAACTTTTTCATATTTCCCGTTTAGTCCCTGCATTGCAATTCACCGGTGCTCGTTACTCGTTCTCGTTACTCGTTCTGTTTACGCGATAGGCGATAATAATTAAAAAAATGCAAGCGCGGACCGCAAAAATGCAAAAAAGGGGTGCAACACGAGGACTTCCCAGGAGGTCACCCATCCTAGTACTGCTCTCGCCCAAGCACGTTTAACTTCGGAGTTCTGATGGGATCCGGTGCATTAGTGCTGGTATGATCGCACCCGTCACACCTTGCACGATCATCGTATATATCTGCTGCCTTGCAACTCATTCAACCAAAATAAAAACTATCTTTAAAAGTACGTTTTGGTCCCTAAACTTTTTCATATTTCCCGTTTAGTCCCTGCATTGCAATTCACCGGTGCTCGTTGCTCGTTACTCGTTCTGTTTACGCGATAGGCGATAATAATTAAAAAAATGCAGGCGCGGACCGCAAAAATGCCAAAAAGGGGTGCAACACGAGGACTTCCCAGGAGGTCACCCATCCTAGTACTGCTCTCGCCCAAGCACGTTTAACTTCGGAGTTCTGATGGGGTCCGGTGCATTAGTGCTGGTATGATCGCACCCGTCACACCTTGCACGATCATCGTATATATCTGCTGCCTTGCAACTCATTCAACCAAAATAAAAACTATCTTTAAAAATACGTTTTGGTCGCTGAACTTTTTCATATTTCCCGTTTAGTCCCTGCATTGCAATTCACCGGTGCTCGTTACTCGTTCTCGTTACTCGTTCTGTTTACGCGATAGGCGATAATAATTAAAAAAATGCAAGCGCGGACCGCAAAAATGCAAAAAAGGGGTGCAACACGAGGACTTCCCAGGAGGTCACCCATCCTAGTACTGCTCTCGCCCAAGCACGTTTAACTTCGGAGTTCTGATGGGATCCGGTGCATTAGTGCTGGTATGATCGCACCCGTCACACCTTGCACGATCATCGTATATATCTGCTGCCTTGCAACTCATTCAACCAAAATAAAAACTATCTTTAAAAGTACGTTTTGGTCCCTGATTTTTTTCATATTTCCCGTTTAGTCCCTGCATTGCAATTCACCGGTGCTCGTTACTCGTTCTGTTTACGCGATAGGCGATAATAATTAAAAAAATGCAGGCGCGGACCGCAAAAATGCAAAAAAGGGGTGCAACACGAGGACTTCCCAGGAGGTCACCCATCCTAGTACTGCTCTCGCCCAAGCACGTTTAACTTCGGAGTTCAGATGGGATCCGGTGCATTAGTGCTGGTATGATCGCAACCGTCACACCTTGCACGATCATCGTATATATCTGCCGCCTTGCAACTCATTCAACCAAAATAAAAACTATCTTTAAAAGTACGTTTTGGTCTCTGAACTTTTTCATATTTCCCGTTTAGTCCCTGCATTGCAATTCACCGGTGCTCGTTACTCGTTCTGTTTACGCGATAGGCGATAATAATTAAAAAAATGCAGGCGCGGACCGCAAAAATGCCAAAAAGGGGTGCAACACGAGGACTTCCCAGGAGGTCACCCATCCTAGTACTGCTCTTGCCCAAGCACGTTTAACTTCGGAGTTCTGATGGGATCCGGTGCATTAGTGCTGGTATGATCGCACCCGTCACACCTTGCACGATCATCGTATATATCTGCTGCCTTGCAACTCATTCAACCAAAATAAAAACTATCTTTAAAAGTACGTTTTGGTCCCTTAACTTTTTCATATTTCCCGTTTAGTCCCTGCATTGCAATTCACCGGTGCTCGTTACTCGTTACTCGTTCTGTTTACGCGATAGGCGATAATAATTAAAAAAATGCAGGCGCGGACCGCAAAAATGCCAAAAAGGGGTGCAACACGAGGACTTCCCAGGAGGTCACCCATCCTAGTACTGCTCTCGCCCAAGCACGTTTAACTTCGGAGTTCTGATGGGATCCGGTGCATTAGTGCTGGTATGATCGCACCCGTCACACCTTGCACGATCATCGTATATATCTGCTGCCTTGCAACTCATTCAACCAAAATAAAAACTATCTTTAAAAGTACGTTTTGGTCCCTGAACTTTTTCATATTTCCCGTTTAGTCCCTGCATTGCAATTCACCGGTGCTCGTTGCTCGTTGCTCGTTACTCGTTCTGTTTACGCGATAGGCGATAATAATTAAAAAAATGCAGGCGCGGACCGCAAAAATGCCAAAAAGGGGTGCAACACGAGGACTTCCCAGGAGGTCACCCATCCTAGTACTGCTCTCGCCCAAGCACGTTTAGCTTCGGAGTTCTGATGGGATCCGGTGCATTAGTGCTGGTATGATCGCACCCGTCACACCTTGCACGATCATCGTATATATCTGCTGCCTTGCAACTCATTCAACCAAAATAAAAACTATCTTTAAAAGTACGTTTTGGTCCCTAAACTTTTTCATATTTCCCGTTTAGTCCCTGCATTGCAATTCACCGGTGCTCGTTGCTCGTTACTCGTTCTGTTTACGCGATAGGCGATAATAATTAAAAAAATGCAGGCGCGGACCGCAAAAATGCCAAAAAGGGGTGCAACACGAGGACTTCCCAGGAGGTCACCCATCCTAGTACTGCTCTCGCCCAAGCACGTTTAACTTCGGAGTTCTGATGGGGTCCGGTGCATTAGTGCTGGTATGATCGCACCCGTCACACCTTGCACGATCATCGTATATATCTGCTGCCTTGCAACTCATTCAACCAAAATAAAAACTATCTTTAAAAATACGTTTTGGTCGCTGAACTTTTTCATATTTCCCGTTTAGTCCCTGCATTGCAATTCACCGGTGCTCGTTACTCGTTCTCGTTACTCGTTCTGTTTACGCGATAGGCGATAATAATTAAAAAAATGCAAGCGCGGACCGCAAAAATGCAAAAAAGGGGTGCAACACGAGGACTTCCCAGGAGGTCACCCATCCTAGTACTGCTCTCGCCCAAGCACGTTTAACTTCGGAGTTCTGATGGGATCCGGTGCATTAGTGCTGGTATGATCGCACCCGTCACACCTTGCACGATCATCGTATATATCTGCTGCCTTGCAACTCATTCAACCAAAATAAAAACTATCTTTAAAAGTACGTTTTGGTCCCTTAACTTTTTCATATTTCCCGTTTAGTCCCTGCATTGCAATTCACCGGTGCTCGTTACTCGTTACTCGTTCTGTTTACGCGATAGGCGATAATAATTAAAAAAATGCAGGCGCGGACCGCAAAAATGCCAAAAAGGGGTGCAACACGAGGACTTCCCAGGAGGTCACCCATCCTAGTACTGCTCTCGCCCAAGCACGTTTAACTTCGGAGTTCTGATGGGATCCGGTGCATTAGTGCTGGTATGATCGCACCCGTCACACCTTGCACGATCATCGTATATATCTGCTGCCTTGCAACTCATTCAACCAAAATAAAAACTATCTTTAAAAGTACGTTTTGGTCCCTTAACTTTTTCATATTTCCCGTTTAGTCCCTGCATTGCAATTCACCGGTGCTCGTTACTCGTTACTCGTTCTGTTTACGCGATAGGCGATAATAATTAAAAAAATGCAGGCGCGGACCGCAAAAATGCCAAAAAGGGGTGCAACACGAGGACTTCCCAGGAGGTCACCCATCCTAGTACTGCTCTCGCCCAAGCACGTTTAACTTCGGAGTTCTGATGGGATCCGGTGCATTAGTGCTGGTATGATCGCACCCGTCACACCTTGCACGATCATCGTATATATCTGCTGCCTTGCAACTCATTCAACCAAAATAAAAACTATCTTTAAAAGTACGTTTTGGTCCCTGAACTTTTTCATATTTCCCGTTTAGTCCCTGCATTGCAATTCACCGGTGCTCGTTGCTCGTTGCTCGTTACTCGTTCTGTTTACGCGATAGGCGATAATAATTAAAAAAATGCAGGCGCGGACCGCAAAAATGCCAAAAAGGGGTGCAACACGAGGACTTCCCAGGAGGTCACCCATCCTAGTACTGCTCTCGCCCAAGCACGTTTAGCTTCGGAGTTCTGATGGGATCCGGTGCATTAGTGCTGGTATGATCGCACCCGTCACACCTTGCACGATCATCGTATATATCTGCTGCCTTGCAACTCATTCAACCAAAATAAAAACTATCTTTAAAAGTACGTTTTGGTCCCTAAACTTTTTCATATTTCCCGTTTAGTCCCTGCATTGCAATTCACCGGTGCTCGTTGCTCGTTACTCGTTCTGTTTACGCGATAGGCGATAATAATTAAAAAAATGCAGGCGCGGACCGCAAAAATGCCAAAAAGGGGTGCAACACGAGGACTTCCCAGGAGGTCACCCATCCTAGTACTGCTCTCGCCCAAGCACGTTTAACTTCGGAGTTCTGATGGGGTCCGGTGCATTAGTGCTGGTATGATCGCACCCGTCACACCTTGCACGATCATCGTATATATCTGCTGCCTTGCAACTCATTCAACCAAAATAAAAACTATCCTTAAAAATACGTTTTGGTCGCTGAACTTTTTCATATTTCCCGTTTAGTCCCTGCATTGCAATTCACCGGTGCTCGTTACTCGTTCTCGTTACTCGTTCTGTTTACGCGATAGGCGATAATAATTAAAAAAATGCAAGCGCGGACCGCAAAAATGCAAAAAAGGGGTGCAACACGAGGACTTCCCAGGAGGTCACCCATCCTAGTACTGCTCTCGCCCAAGCACGTTTAACTTCGGAGTTCTGATGGGATCCGGTGCATTAGTGCTGGTATGATCGCACCCGTCACACCTTGCACGATCATCGTATATATCTGCTGCCTTGCAACTCATTCAACCAAAATAAAAACTATCTTTAAAAGTACGTTTTGGTCCCTGATTTTTTTCATATTTCCCGTTTAGTCCCTGCATTGCAATTCACCGGTGCTCGTTACTCGTTCTGTTTACGCGATAGGCGATAATAATTAAAAAAATGCAGGCGCGGACCGCAAAAATGCAAAAAAGGGGTGCAACACGAGGACTTCCCAGGAGGTCACCCATCCTAGTACTGCTCTCGCCCAAGCACGTTTAACTTCGGAGTTCAGATGGGATCCGGTGCATTAGTGCTGGTATGATCGCAACCGTCACACCTTGCACGATCATCGTATATATCTGCCGCCTTGCAACTCATTCAACCAAAATAAAAACTATCTTTAAAAGTACGTTTTGGTCTCTGAACTTTTTCATATTTCCCGTTTAGTCCCTGCATTGCAATTCACCGGTGCTCGTTACTCGTTCTGTTTACGCGATAGGCGATAATAATTAAAAAAATGCAGGCGCGGACCGCAAAAATGCAAAAAAGGGGTGCAACACGAGGACTTCCCAGGAGGTCACCCATCCTAGTACTGCTCTCGCCCAAGCACGTTTAACTTCGGAGTTCTGATGGGATCCGGTGCATTAGTGCTGGTATGATCGCACCCGTCACACCTTGCACGATCATCGTATATATCTGCTGCCTTGCAACTCATTCAACCAAAATAAAAACTATCTTTAAAAGTACGTTTTGGTCCCTTAACTTTTTCATATTTCCCGTTTAGTCCCTGCATTGCAATTCACCGTTGCTCGTTGCTCGTTACTCGTTACTCGTTCTGTTTATGCGATAGGCGATAATAATTAATAAAATGCACGCGCGGACCGCAAAAATGCAAAAAACGGGTGCAACACGA
Organism: Mercurialis annua; assembly: GCF_937616625.2. NCBI lineage: Eukaryota > Viridiplantae > Streptophyta > Magnoliopsida > Malpighiales > Euphorbiaceae > Mercurialis > Mercurialis annua. The sequence goes on along the minus strand of NC_065574.1, from coordinate 41,431,129 downwards.
GGACTTCCCAGGAGGTCACCCATCCTAGTACTGCTCTCGCCCAAGCACGTTTAACTTCGGAGTTCTGATGGGATCCGGTGCATTAGTGCTGGTATGATCGCACCCGTCACACCTTGCACGATCATCGTATATATCTGCCGCCTTGCAACTCATTCAACCAAAATAAAAACTATCTTTAAAAGTACGTTTTGGTCCCTGATTTTTTTCATATTTCCCGTTTAGTCCCTGCATTGCAATTCACCGGTGCTCGTTACTCGTTCTGTTTACGCGATAGGCGATAATAATTAAAAAAATGCAGGCGCGGACCGCAAAAATGCAAAAAAGGGGTGCAACACGAGGACTTCCCAGGAGGTCACCCATCCTAGTACTGCTCTCGCCCAAGCACGTTTAACTTCGGAGTTCAGATGGGATCCGGTGCATTAGTGCTGGTATGATCGCAACCGTCACACCTTGCACGATCATCGTATATATCTGCCGCCTTGCAACTCATTCAACCAAAATAAAAACTATCTTTAAAAGTACGTTTTGGTCTCTGAACTTTTTCATATTTCCCGTTTAGTCCCTGCATTGCAATTCACCGGTGCTCGTTACTCGTTCTGTTTACGCGATAGGCGATAATAATTAAAAAAATGCAGGCGCGGACCGCAAAAATGCCAAAAAGGGGTGCAACACGAGGACTTCCCAGGAGGTCACCCATCCTAGTACTGCTCTCGCCCAAGCACGTTTAACTTCGGAGTTCTGATGGGATCCGGTGCATTAGTGCTGGTATGATCGCACCCGTCACACCTTGCACGATCATCGTATATATCTGCTGCCTTGCAACTCATTCAACCAAAATAAAAACTATCTTTAAAAGTACGTTTTGGTCCCTTAACTTTTTCATATTTCCCGTTTAGTCCCTGCATTGCAATTCACCGTTGCTCGTTGCTCGTTACTCGTTACTCGTTCTGTTTATGCGATAGGCGATAATAATTAATAAAATGCACGCGCGGACCGCAAAAATGCAAAAAACGGGTGCAACACGAGGACTTCCCAGGAGGTCACCCATCCTAGTACTGCTCTCGCCCAAGCACGTTTAACTTCGGAGTTCTGATGGGATCCGGTGCATTAGTGCTGGTATGATCGCACCCGTCACACCTTGCACGATCATCGTATATATCTGCTGCCTTGCAACTCATTCAACCAAAATAAAAACTATCTTTAAAAGTACGTTTTGGTCCCTAAACTTTTTCATATTTCCCGTTTAGTCCCTGCATTGCAATTCACCGGTGCTCGTTACTCGTTCTGTTTACGCGATAGGCGATAATAATTAAAAAAATGCAGGCGCGGACCGCAAAAATGCCAAAAAGGGGTGCAACACGAGGACTTCCCAGGAGGTCACCCATCCTAGTACTGCTCTCGCCCAAGCACGTTTAACTTCGGAGTTCTGATGGGGTCCGGTGCATTAGTGCTGGTATGATCGCACCCGTCACACCTTGCACGATCATCGTATATATCTGCTGCCTTGCAACTCATTCAACCAAAATAAAAACTATCTTTAAAAATACGTTTTGGTCGCTGAACTTTTTCATATTTCCCGTTTAGTCCCTGCATTGCAATTCACCGGTGCTCGTTACTCGTTCTCGTTACTCGTTCTGTTTACGCGATAGGCGATAATAATTAAAAAAATGCAAGCGCGGACCGCAAAAATGCAAAAAAGGGGTGCAACACGAGGACTTCCCAGGAGGTCACCCATCCTAGTACTGCTCTCGCCCAAGCACGTTTAACTTCGGAGTTCTGATGGGATCCGGTGCATTAGTGCTGGTATGATCGCACCCGTCACACCTTGCACGATCATCGTATATATCTGCTGCCTTGCAACTCATTCAACCAAAATAAAAACTATCTTTAAAAGTACGTTTTGGTCCCTTAACTTTTTCATATTTCCCGTTTAGTCCCTGCATTGCAATTCACCGGTGCTCGTTACTCGTTACTCGTTCTGTTTACGCGATAGGCGATAATAATTAAAAAAATGCAGGCGCGGACCGCAAAAATGCCAAAAAGGGGTGCAACACGAGGACTTCCCAGGAGGTCACCCATCCTAGTACTGCTCTCGCCCAAGCACGTTTAACTTCGGAGTTCTGATGGGATCCGGTGCATTAGTGCTGGTATGATCGCACCCGTCACACCTTGCACGATCATCGTATATATCTGCTGCCTTGCAACTCATTCAACCAAAATAAAAACTATCTTTAAAAGTACGTTTTGGTCCCTGAACTTTTTCATATTTCCCGTTTAGTCCCTGCATTGCAATTCACCGGTGCTCGTTGCTCGTTGCTCGTTACTCGTTCTGTTTACGCGATAGGCGATAATAATTAAAAAAATGCAGGCGCGGACCGCAAAAATGCCAAAAAGGGGTGCAACACGAGGACTTCCCAGGAGGTCACCCATCCTAGTACTGCTCTCGCCCAAGCACGTTTAGCTTCGGAGTTCTGATGGGATCCGGTGCATTAGTGCTGGTATGATCGCACCCGTCACACCTTGCACGATCATCGTATATATCTGCTGCCTTGCAACTCATTCAACCAAAATAAAAACTATCTTTAAAAGTACGTTTTGGTCCCTAAACTTTTTCATATTTCCCGTTTAGTCCCTGCATTGCAATTCACCGGTGCTCGTTGCTCGTTACTCGTTCTGTTTACGCGATAGGCGATAATAATTAAAAAAATGCAGGCGCGGACCGCAAAAATGCCAAAAAGGGGTGCAACACGAGGACTTCCCAGGAGGTCACCCATCCTAGTACTGCTCTCGCCCAAGCACGTTTAACTTCGGAGTTCTGATGGGGTCCGGTGCATTAGTGCTGGTATGATCGCACCCGTCACACCTTGCACGATCATCGTATATATCTGCTGCCTTGCAACTCATTCAACCAAAATAAAAACTATCCTTAAAAATACGTTTTGGTCGCTGAACTTTTTCATATTTCCCGTTTAGTCCCTGCATTGCAATTCACCGGTGCTCGTTACTCGTTCTCGTTACTCGTTCTGTTTACGCGATAGGCGATAATAATTAAAAAAATGCAAGCGCGGACCGCAAAAATGCAAAAAAGGGGTGCAACACGAGGACTTCCCAGGAGGTCACCCATCCTAGTACTGCTCTCGCCCAAGCACGTTTAACTTCGGAGTTCTGATGGGATCCGGTGCATTAGTGCTGGTATGATCGCACCCGTCACACCTTGCACGATCATCGTATATATCTGCTGCCTTGCAACTCATTCAACCAAAATAAAAACTATCTTTAAAAGTACGTTTTGGTCCCTGATTTTTTTCATATTTCCCGTTTAGTCCCTGCATTGCAATTCACCGGTGCTCGTTACTCGTTCTGTTTACGCGATAGGCGATAATAATTAAAAAAATGCAGGCGCGGACCGCAAAAATGCAAAAAAGGGGTGCAACACGAGGACTTCCCAGGAGGTCACCCATCCTAGTACTGCTCTCGCCCAAGCACGTTTAACTTCGGAGTTCTGATGGGATCCGGTGCATTAGTGCTGGTATGATCGCAACCGTCACACCTTGCACGATCATCGTATATATCTGCCGCCTTGCAACTCATTCAACCAAAATAAAAACTATCTTTAAAAGTACGTTTTGGTCTCTGAACTTTTTCATATTTCCCGTTTAGTCCCTGCATTGCAATTCACCGGTGCTCGTTACTCGTTCTGTTTACGCGATAGGCGATAATAATTAAAAAAATGCAGGCGCGGACCGCAAAAATGCCAAAAAGGGGTGCAACACGAGGACTTCCCAGGAGGTCACCCATCCTAGTACTGCTCTCGCCCAAGCACGTTTAACTTCGGAGTTCTGATGGGATCCGGTGCATTAGTGCTGGTATGATCGCACCCGTCACACCTTGCACGATCATCGTATATATCTGCTGCCTTGCAACTCATTCAACCAAAATAAAAACTATCTTTAAAAGTACGTTTTGGTCCCTTAACTTTTTCATATTTCCCGTTTAGTCCCTGCATTGCAATTCACCGTTGCTCGTTGCTCGTTACTCGTTACTCGTTCTGTTTATGCGATAGGCGATAATAATTAATAAAATGCACGCGCGGACCGCAAAAATGCAAAAAACGGGTGCAACACGAGGACTTCCCAGGAGGTCACCCATCCTAGTACTGCTCTCGCCCAAGCACGTTTAACTTCGGAGTTCTGATGGGATCCGGTGCATTAGTGCTGGTATGATCGCACCCGTCACACCTTGCACGATCATCGTATATATCTGCCGCCTTGCAACTCATTCAACCAAAATAAAAACTATCTTTAAAAGTACGTTTTGGTCCCTGATTTTTTTCATATTTCCCGTTTAGTCCCTGCATTGCAATTCACCGGTGCTCGTTACTCGTTCTGTTTACGCGATAGGCGATAATAATTAAAAAAATGCAGGCGCGGACCGCAAAAATGCAAAAAAGGGGTGCAACACGAGGACTTCCCAGGAGGTCACCCATCCTAGTACTGCTCTCGCCCAAGCACGTTTAACTTCGGAGTTCAGATGGGATCCGGTGCATTAGTGCTGGTATGATCGCAACCGTCACACCTTGCACGATCATCGTATATATCTGCCGCCTTGCAACTCATTCAACCAAAATAAAAACTATCTTTAAAAGTACGTTTTGGTCTCTGAACTTTTTCATATTTCCCGTTTAGTCCCTGCATTGCAATTCACCGGTGCTCGTTACTCGTTCTGTTTACGCGATAGGCGATAATAATTAAAAAAATGCAGGCGCGGACCGCAAAAATGCCAAAAAGGGGTGCAACACGAGGACTTCCCAGGAGGTCACCCATCCTAGTACTGCTCTCGCCCAAGCACGTTTAACTTCGGAGTTCTGATGGGATCCGGTGCATTAGTGCTGGTATGATCGCACCCGTCACACCTTGCACGATCATCGTATATATCTGCTGCCTTGCAACTCATTCAACCAAAATAAAAACTATCTTTAAAAGTACGTTTTGGTCCCTTAACTTTTTCATATTTCCCGTTTAGTCCCTGCATTGCAATTCACCGTTGCTCGTTGCTCGTTACTCGTTACTCGTTCGGTTTATGCGATAGGCGATAATAATTAATAAAATGCACGCGCGGACCGCAAAAATGCAAAAAACGGGTGCAACACGAGGACTTCCCAGGAGGTCACCCATCCTAGTACTGCTCTCGCCCAAGCACGTTTAACTTCGGAGTTCTGATGGGATCCGGTGCATTAGTGCTGGTATGATCGCACCCGTCACACCTTGCACGATCATCGTATATATCTGCTGCCTTGCAACTCATTCAACCAAAATAAAAACTATCTTTAAAAGTACGTTTTGGTCCCTAAACTTTTTCATATTTCCCGTTTAGTCCCTGCATTGCAATTCACCGGTGCTCGTTACTCGTTCTGTTTACGCGATAGGCGATAATAATTAAAAAAATGCAGGCGCGGACCGCAAAAATGCCAAAAAGGGGTGCAACACGAGGACTTCCCAGGAGGTCACCCATCCTAGTACTGCTCTCGCCCAAGCACGTTTAACTTCGGAGTTCTGATGGGGTCCGGTGCATTAGTGCTGGTATGATCGCACCCGTCACACCTTGCACGATCATCGTATATATCTGCTGCCTTGCAACTCATTCAACCAAAATAAAAACTATCTTTAAAAATACGTTTTGGTCGCTGAACTTTTTCATATTTCCCGTTTAGTCCCTGCATTGCAATTCACCGGTGCTCGTTACTCGTTCTCGTTACTCGTTCTGTTTACGCGATAGGCGATAATAATTAAAAAAATGCAAGCGCGGACCGCAAAAATGCAAAAAAGGGGTGCAACACGAGGACTTCCCAGGAGGTCACCCATCCTAGTACTGCTCTCGCCCAAGCACGTTTAACTTCGGAGTTCTGATGGGATCCGGTGCATTAGTGCTGGTATGATCGCACCCGTCACACCTTGCACGATCATCGTATATATCTGCTGCCTTGCAACTCATTCAACCAAAATAAAAACTATCTTTAAAAGTACGTTTTGGTCCCTGATTTTTTTCATATTTCCCGTTTAGTCCCTGCATTGCAATTCACAGGTGCTCGTTACTCGTTCTGTTTACGCGATAGGCGATAATAATTAAAAAAATGCAGGCGCGGACCGCAAAAATGCAAAAAAGGGGTGCAACACGAGGACTTCCCAGGAGGTCACCCATCCTAGTACTGCTCTCGCCCAAGCACGTTTAACTTCGGAGTTCAGATGGGATCCGGTGCATTAGTGCTGGTATGATCGCAACCGTCACACCTTGCACGATCATCGTATATATCTGCTGCCTTGCAACTCATTCAACCAAAATAAAAACTATCTTTAAAAGTACGTTTTGGTCCCTTAACTTTTTCATATTTCCCGTTTAGTCCCTGCATTGCAATTCACCGTTGCTCGTTGCTCGTTACTCGTTACTCGTTCTGTTTATGCGATAGGCGATAATAATTAATAAAATGCACGCGCGGACCGCAAAAATGCAAAAAACGGGTGCAACACGAGGACTTCCCAGGAGGTCACCCATCCTAGTACTGCTCTCGCCCAAGCACGTTTAACTTCGGAGTTCTGATGGGATCCGGTGCATTAGTGCTGGTATGATCGCACCCGTCACACCTTGCACGATCATCGTATATATCTGCTGCCTTGCAACTCATTCAACCAAAATAAAAACTATCTTTAAAAGTACGTTTTGGTCCCTAAACTTTTTCATATTTCCCGTTTAGTCCCTGCATTGCAATTCACCGGTGCTCGTTGCTCGTTACTCGTTACTCGTTCTGTTTATGCGATAGGCGATAATAATTAATAAAATGCACGCGCGGACCGCAAAAATGCAAAAAACGGGTGCAACACGAGGACTTCCCAGGAGGTCACCCATCCTAGTACTGCTCTCGCCCAAGCACGTTTAACTTCGGAGTTCTGATGGGATCCGGTGCATTAGTGCTGGTATGATCGCACCCGTCACACCTTGCACGATCATCGTATATATCTGCTGCCTTGCAACTCATTCAACCAAAATAAAAACTATCTTTAAAAGTACGTTTTGGTCCCTTAACTTTTTCATATTTCCCGTTTAGTCCCTGCATTGCAATTCACCGTTGCTCGTTGCTCGTTACTCGTTACTCGTTCTGTTTATGCGATAGGCGATAATAATTAATAAAATGCACGCGCGGACCGCAAAAATGCAAAAAACGGGTGCAACACGAGGACTTCCCAGGAGGTCACCCATCCTAGTACTGCTCTCGCCCAAGCACGTTTAACTTCGGAGTTCTGATGGGATCCGGTGCATTAGTGCTTGTATGATCGCACCCGTCACACCTTGCACGATCATCGTATATATCTGCTGCCTTGCAACTCATTCAACCAAAATAAAAATTATCTTTAAAAGTACGTTTTGGTCCCTAAACTTTTTCATATTTCCCGTTTAGTCCCTGCATTGCAATTCACCGGTGCTCGTTACTCGTTCTGTTTACGCGATAGGCGATAATAATTAAAAAAATGCAGGCGCGGACCGCAAAAATGCCAAAAAGGGGTGCAACACGAGGACTTCCCAGGAGGTCACCCATCCTAGTACTGCTCTCGCCCAAGCACGTTTAACTTCGGAGTTCAGATGGGATCCGGTGCATTAGTGCTGGTATGATCGCAACCGTCACACCTTGCACGATCATCGTATATATCTGCCGCCTTGCAACTCATTCAACCAAAATAAAAACTATCTTTAAAAGTACGTTTTGGTCTCTGAACTTTTTCATATTTCCCGTTTAGTCCCTGCATTGCAATTCACCGGTGCTCGTTACTCGTTCTGTTTACGCGATAGGCGATAATAATTAAAAAAATGCAGGCGCGGACCGCAAAAATGCCAAAAAGGGGTGCAACACGAGGACTTCCCAGGAGGTCACCCATCCTAGTACTGCTCTCGCCCAAGCACGTTTAACTTCGGAGTTCTGATGGGATCCGGTGCATTAGTGCTGGTATGATCGCACCCGTCACACCTTGCACGATCATCGTATATATCTGCTGCCTTGCAACTCATTCAACCAAAATAAAAACTATCTTTAAAAGTACGTTTTGGTCCCTTAACTTTTTCATATTTCCCGTTTAGTCCCTGCATTGCAATTCACCGTTGCTCGTTGCTCGTTACTCGTTACTCGTTCTGTTTATGCGATAGGCAATAATAATTAATAAAATGCACGCGCGGACCGCAAAAATGCAAAAAACGGGTGCAACACGAGGACTTCCCAGGAGGTCACCCATCCTAGTACTGCTCTCGCCCAAGCACGTTTAACTTCGGAGTTCTGATGGGATCCGGTGCATTAGTGCTGGTATGATCGCACCCGTCACACCTTGCACGATCATCGTATATATCTGCTGCCTTGCAACTCATTCAACCAAAATAAAAACTATCTTTAAAAGTACGTTTTGGTCCCTAAACTTTTTCATATTTCCCGTTTAGTCCCTGCATTGCAATTCACCGGTGCTCGTTGCTCGTTACTCGTTACTCGTTCTGTTTATGCGATAGGCGATAATAATTAATAAAATGCACGCGCGGACCGCAAAAATGCAAAAAACGGGTGCAACACGAGGACTTCCCAGGAGGTCACCCATCCTAGTACTGCTCTCGCCCAAGCACGTTTAACTTCGGAGTTCTGATGGGATCCGGTGCATTAGTGCTGGTATGATCGCACCCGTCACACCTTGCACGATCATCGTATATATCTGCTGCCTTGCAACTCATTCAACCAAAATAAAAACTATCTTTAAAAGTACGTTTTGGTCCCTAAACTTTTTCATATTTCCCGTTTAGTCCCTGCATTGCAATTCACCGGTGCTCGTTACTCGTTCTGTTTACGCGATAGGCGATAATAATTAAAAAAATGCAGGCGCGGACCGCAAAAATGCCAAAAAGGGGTGCAACACGAGGACTTCCCAGGAGGTCACCCATCCTAGTACTGCTCTCGCCCAAGCACGTTTAACTTCGGAGTTCTGATGGGATCCGGTGCATTAGTGCTGGTATGATCGCACCCGTCACACCTTGCACGATCATCGTATATATCTGCTGCCTTGCAACTCATTCAACCAAAATAAAAACTATCTTTAAAAGTACGTTTTGGTCCCTTAACTTTTTCATATTTCCCGTTTAGTCCCTGCATTGCAATTCACCGGTGCTCGTTACTCGTTACTCGTTCTGTTTACGCGATAGGCGATAATAATTAAAAAAATGCAGGCGCGGACCGCAAAAATGCAAAAAAGGGGTGCAACACGAGGACTTCCCAGGAGGTCACCCATCCTAGTACTGCTCTCGCCCAAGCACGTTTAACTTCGGAGTTCTGATGGGATCCGGTGCATTAGTGCTGGTATGATCGCACCCGTCACACCTTGCACGATCATCGTATATATCTGCTGCCTTGCAACTCATTCAACCAAAATAAAAACTATCTTTAAAAGTACGTTTTGGTCCCTTAACTTTTTCATATTTCCCGTTTAGTCCCTGCATTGCAATTCACCGTTGCTCGTTGCTCGTTACTCGTTACTCGTTCTGTTTATGCGATAGGCGATAATAATTAATAAAATGCACGCGCGGACCGCAAAAATGCAAAAAACGGGTGCAACACGAGGACTTCCCAGGAGGTCACCCATCCTAGTACTGCTCTCGCCCAAGCACGTTTAACTTCGGAGTTCTGATGGGATCCGGTGCATTAGTGCTGGTATGATCGCACCCGTCACACCTTGCACGATCATCGTATATATCTGCTGCCTTGCAACTCATTCAACCAAAATAAAAACTATCTTTAAAAGTACGTTTTGGTCCCTTAACTTTTTCATATTTCCCGTTTAGTCCCTGCATTGCAATTCACCGTTGCTCGTTGCTCGTTACTCGTTACTCGTTCTGTTTATGCGATAGGCGATAATAATTAATAAAATGCACGCGCGGACCGCAAAAATGCAAAAAAGGGGTGCAACACGAGGACTTCCCAGGAGGTCACCCATCCTAGTACTGCTCTCGCCCAAGCACGTTTAACTTCGGAGTTCTGATGGGATCCGGTGCATTAGTGCTGGTATGATCGCACCCGTCACACCTTGCACGATCATCGTATATATCTGCTGCCTTGCAACTCATTCAACCAAAATAAAAACTATCTTTAAAAGTACGTTTTGGTCCCTAAACTTTTTCATATTTCCCGTTTAGTCCCTGCATTGCAATTCACCGGTGCTCGTTACTCGTTCTGTTTACGCGATAGGCGATAATAATTAAAAAAATGCAGGCGCGGACCGCAAAAATGCCAAAAAGGGGTGCAACACGAGGACTTCCCAGGAGGTCACCCATCCTAGTACTGCTCTCGCCCAAGCACGTTTAACTTCGGAGTTCTGATGGGATCCGGTGCATTAGTGCTGGTATGATCGCACCCGTCACACCTTGCACGATCATCGTATATATCTGCTGCCTTGCAACTCATTCAACCAAAATAAAAACTATCTTTAAAAGTACGTTTTGGTCCCTTAACTTTTTCATATTTCCCGTTTAGTCCCTGCATTGCAATTCACCGTTGCTCGTTGCTCGTTACTCGTTACTCGTTCTGTTTATGCGATAGGCGATAATAATTAATAAAATGCACGCGCGGACCGCAAAAATGCAAAAAACGGGTGCAACACGAGGACTTCCCAGGAGGTCACCCATCCTAGTACTGCTCTCGCCCAAGCACGTTTAGCTTCGGAGTTCTGATGGGATCCGGTGCATTAGTGCTGGTATGATCGCACCCGTCACACCTTGCACGATCATCGTATATATCTGCTGCCTTGCAACTCATTCAACCAAAATAAAAACTATCTTTAAAAGTACGTTTTGGTCCCTAAACTTTTTCATATTTCCCGTTTAGTCCCTGCATTGCAATTCACCGGTGCTCGTTGCTCGTTACTCGTTCTGTTTACGCGATAGGCGATAATAATTAAAAAAATGCAGGCGCGGACCGCAAAAATGCCAAAAAGGGGTGCAACACGAGGACTTCCCAGGAGGTCACCCATCCTAGTACTGCTCTCGCCCAAGCACGTTTAACTTCGGAGTTCTGATGGGGTCCGGTGCATTAGTGCTGGTATGATCGCACCCGTCACACCTTGCACGATCATCGTATATATCTGCTGCCTTGCAACTCATTCAACCAAAATAAAAACTATCTTTAAAAATACGTTTTGGTCGCTGAACTTTTTCATATTTCCCGTTTAGTCCCTGCATTGCAATTCACCGGTGCTCGTTACTCGTTCTCGTTCTGTTTACGCGATAGGCGATAATAATTAAAAAAATGCAAGCGCGGACCGCAAAAATGCAAAAAAGGGGTGCAACACGAGGACTTCCCAGGAGGTCACCCATCCTAGTACTGCTCTCGCCCAAGCACGTTTAACTTCGGAGTTCTGATGGGATCCGGTGCATTAGTGCTGGTATGATCGCACCCGTCACACCTTGCACGATCATCGTATATATCTGCTGCCTTGCAACTCATTCAACCAAAATAAAAACTATCTTTAAAAGTACGTTTTGGTCCCTGATTTTTTTCATATTTCCCGTTTAGTCCCTGCATTGCAATTCACCGGTGCTCGTTACTCGTTCTGTTTACGCGATAGGCGATAATAATTAAAAAAATGCAGGCGCGGACCGCAAAAATGCAAAAAAGGGGTGCAACACGAGGACTTCCCAGGAGGTCACCCATCCTAGTACTGCTCTCGCCCAAGCACGTTTAACTTCGGAGTTCAGATGGGATCCGGTGCATTAGTGCTGGTATGATCGCAACCGTCACACCTTGCACGATCATCGTATATATCTGCCGCCTTGCAACTCATTCAACCAAAATAAAAACTATCTTTAAAAGTACGTTTTGGTCTCTGAACTTTTTCATATTTCCCGTTTAGTCCCTGCATTGCAATTCACCGGTGCTCGTTACTCGTTCTGTTTACGCGATAGGCGATAATAATTAAAAAAATGCAGGCGCGGACCGCAAAAATGCCAAAAAGGGGTGCAACACGAGGACTTCCCAGGAGGTCACCCATCCTAGTACTGCTCTCGCCCAAGCACGTTTAACTTCGGAGTTCTGATGGGATCCGGTGCATTAGTGCTGGTATGATCGCACCCGTCACACCTTGCACGATCATCGTATATATCTGCTGCCTTGCAACTCATTCAACCAAAATAAAAACTATCTTTAAAAGTACGTTTTGGTCCCTAAACTTTTTCATATTTCCCGTTTAGTCCCTGCATTGCAATTCACCGGTGCTCGTTACTCGTTCTGTTTACGCGATAGGCGATAATAATTAAAAAAATGCAGGCGCGGACCGCAAAAATGCCAAAAAGGGGTGCAACACGAGGACTTCCCAGGAGGTCACCCATCCTAGTACTGCTCTCGCCCAAGCACGTTTAACTTCGGAGTTCTGATGGGATCCGGTGCATTAGTGCTGGTATGATCGCACCCGTCACACCTTGCACGATCATCGTATATATCTGCTGCCTTGCAACTCATTCAACCAAAATAAAAACTATCTTTAAAAGTACGTTTTGGTCCCTTAACTTTTTCATATTTCCCGTTTAGTCCCTGCATTGCAATTCACCGTTGCTCGTTGCTCGTTACTCGTTACTCGTTCTGTTTATGCGATAGGCGATAATAATTAATAAAATGCACGCGCGGACCGCAAAAATGCAAAAAACGGGTGCAACACGAGGACTTCCCAGGAGGTCACCCATCCTAGTACTGCTCTCGCCCAAGCACGTTTAGCTTCGGAGTTCTGATGGGATCCGGTGCATTAGTGCTGGTATGATCGCACCCGTCACACCTTGCACGATCATCGTATATATCTGCTGCCTTGCAACTCATTCAACCAAAATAAAAACTATCTTTAAAAGTACGTTTTGGTCCCTAAACTTTTTCATATTTCCCGTTTAGTCCCTGCATTGCAATTCACCGGTGCTCGTTGCTCGTTACTCGTTCTGTTTACGCGATAGGCGATAATAATTAAAAAAATGCAGGCGCGGACCGCAAAAATGCCAAAAAGGGGTGCAACACGAGGACTTCCCAGGAGGTCACCCATCCTAGTACTGCTCTCGCCCAAGCACGTTTAACTTCGGAGTTCTGATGGGGTCCGGTGCATTAGTGCTGGTATGATCGCACCCGTCACACCTTGCACGATCATCGTATATATCTGCTGCCTTGCAACTCATTCAACCAAAATAAAAACTATCTTTAAAAATACGTTTTGGTCGCTGAACTTTTTCATATTTCCCGTTTAGTCCCTGCATTGCAATTCACCGGTGCTCGTTACTCGTTCTCGTTCTGTTTACGCGATAGGCGATAATAATTAAAAAAATGCAAGCGCGGACCGCAAAAATGCAAAAAAGGGGTGCAACACGAGGACTTCCCAGGAGGTCACCCATCCTAGTACTGCTCTCGCCCAAGCACGTTTAACTTCGGAGTTCTGATGGGATCCGGTGCATTAGTGCTGGTATGATCGCACCCGTCACACCTTGCACGATCATCGTATATATCTGCTGCCTTGCAACTCATTCAACCAAAATAAAAACTATCTTTAAAAGTACGTTTTGGTCCCTGATTTTTTTCATATTTCCCGTTTAGTCCCTGCATTGCAATTCACCGGTGCTCGTTACTCGTTCTGTTTACGCGATAGGCGATAATAATTAAAAAAATGCAGGCGCGGACCGCAAAAATGCAAAAAAGGGGTGCAACACGAGGACTTCCCAGGAGGTCACCCATCCTAGTACTGCTCTCGCCCAAGCACGTTTAACTTCGGAGTTCTGATGGGATCCGGTGCATTAGTGCTGGTATGATCGCAACCGTCACACCTTGCACGATCATCGTATATATCTGCCGCCTTGCAACTCATTCAACCAAAATAAAAACTATCTTTAAAAGTACGTTTTGGTCTCTGAACTATTTCATATTTCCCGTTTAGTCCCTGCATTGCAATTCACCGGTGCTCGTTACTCGTTCTGTTTACGCGATAGGCGATAATAACTAAAAAAATGCAGGCGCGGACCGCAAAAATGCCAAAAAGGGGTGCAACACGAGGACTTCCCAGGAGGTCACCCATCCTAGTACTGCTCTCGCCCAAGCACGTTTAACTTCGGAGTTCTGATGGGATCCGGTGCATTAGTGCTGGTATGATCGCACCCGTCACACCTTGCACGATCATCGTATATATCTGCTGCCTTGCAACTCATTCAACCAAAATAAAAACTATCTTTAAAAGTACGTTTTGGTCCCTGAACTTTTTCATATTTCCCGTTTAGTCCCTGCATTGCAATTCACCGTTGCTCGTTGCTCGTTACTCGTTACTCGTTCTGTTTATGCGATAGGCGATAATAATTAATAAAATGCACGCGCGGACCGCAAAAATGCAAAAAACGGGTGCAACACGAGGACTTCCCAGGAGGTCACCCATCCTAGTACTGCTCTCGCCCAAGCACGTTTAACTTCGGAGTTCTGATGGGATCCGGTGCATTAGTGCTGGTATGATCGCACCCGTCACACCTTGCACGATCATCGTATATATCTGCTGCCTTGCAACTCATTCAACCAAAATAAAAACTATCTTTAAAAGTACGTTTTGGTCCCTAAACTTTTTCATATTTCCCGTTTAGTCCCTGCATTGCAATTCACCGGTGCTCGTTACTCGTTCTGTTTACGCGATAGGCGATAATAATTAAAAAAATGCAGGCGCGGACCGCAAAAATGCCAAAAAGGGGTGCAACACGAGGACTTCCCAGGAGGTCACCCATCCTAGTACTGCTCTCGCCCAAGCACGTTTAACTTCGGAGTTCTGATGGGATCCGGTGCATTAGTGCTGGTATGATCGCACCCGTCACACTTTGCACGATCATCGTATATATCTGCTGCCTTGCAACTCATTCAACCAAAATAAAAACTATCTTTAAAAGTACGTTTTGGTCCCTTAACTTTTTCATATTTCCCGTTTAGTCCCTGCATTGCAATTCACCGTTGCTCGTTGCTCGTTACTCGTTCTGTTTATGCGATAGGCGATAATAATTAATAAAATGCACGCGCGGACCGCAAAAATGCAAAAAACGGGTGCAACACGAGGACTTCCCAGGAGGTCACCCATCCTAGTACTGCTCTCGCCCAAGCACGTTTAACTTCGGAGTTCTGATGGGATCCGGTGCATTAGTGCTGGTATGATCGCACCCGTCACACCTTGCACGATCATCGTATATATCTGCTGCCTTGCAACTCATTCAACCAAAATAAAAACTATCTTTAAAAGTACGTTTTGGTCCCTGAACTTTTTCATATTTCCCGTTTAGTCCCTGCATTGCAATTCACCGGTGCTCGTTACTCGTTACTCGTTCTGTTTACGCGATAGGCGATAATAATTAAAAAAATGCAGGCGCGGACCGCAAAAATGCAAAAAAGGGGTGCAACACGAGGACTTCCCAGGAGGTCACCCATCCTAGTACTGCTCTCGCCCAAGCACGTTTAACTTCGGAGTTCTGATGGGATCCGGTGCATTAGTGCTGGTATGATCGCACCCGTCACACCTTGCACGATCATCGTATATATCTGCTGCCTTGCAACTCATTCAACCAAAATAAAAACTATCTTTAAAAGTACGTTTTGGTCCCTGATTTTTTTCATATTTCCCGTTTAGTCCCTGCATTGCAATTCACCGGTGCTCGTTACTCGTTCTGTTTACGCGATAGGCGATAATAATTAAAAAAATGCAGGCGCGGACCGCAAAAATGCCAAAAAGGGGTGCAACACGAGGACTTCCCAGGAGGTCACCCATCCTAGTACTGCTCTCGCCCAAGCACGTTTAACTTCGGAGTTTTGATGGGATCCGGTGCATTAGTGCTGGTATGATCGCACCCGTCACACCTTGCACGATCATCGTATATATCTGCTGCCTTGCAACTCATTCAACCAAAATAAAAACTATCTTTAAAAGTACGTTTTGGTCCCTTAACTTTTTCATATTTCCCGTTTAGTCCCTGCATTGCAATTCACCGGTGCTCGTTGCTCGTTACTCGTTACTCGTTCTGTTTATGCGATAGGCGATAATAATTAATAAAATGCACGCGCGGACCGCAAAAATGCAAAAAACGGGTGCAACACGAGGACTTCCCAGGAGGTCACCCATCCTAGTACTGCTCTCGCCCAAGCACGTTTAACTTCGGAGTTCTGATGGGATCCGGTGCATTAGTGCTGGTATGATCGCACCCGTCACACCTTGCACGATCATCGTATATATCTGCTGCCTTGCAACTCATTCAACCAAAATAAAAACTATCTTTAAAAGTACGTTTTGGTCCCTTAACTTTTTCATATTTCCCGTTTAGTCCCTGCATTGCAATTCACCGGTGCTCGTTACTCGTTCTGTTTACGCGATAGGCGATAATAATTAAAAAAATGCAGGCGCGGACCGCAAAAATGCCAAAAAGGGGTGCAACACGAGGACTTCCCAGGAGGTCACCCATCCTAGTACTGCTCTCGCCCAAGCACGTTTAACTTCGGAGTTCTGATGGGATCCGGTGCATTAGTGCTGGTATGATCGCACCCGTCACACCTTGCACGATCATCGTATATATCTGCTGCCTTGCAACTCATTCAACCAAAATAAAAACTATCTTTAAAAGTACGTTTTGGTCCCTGAACTTTTTCATATTTCCCGTTTAGTCCCTGCATTGCAATTCACCGGTGCTCGTTACTCGTTACTCGTTCTGTTTACGCGATAGGCGATAATAATTAAAAAAATGCAGGCGCGGACCGCAAAAATGCAAAAAAGGGGTGCAACACGAGGACTTCCCAGGAGGTCACCCATCCTAGTACTGCTCTCGCCCAAGCACGTTTAACTTCGGAGTTCTGATGGGATCCGGTGCATTAGTGCTGGTATGATCGCACCCGTCACACCTTGCACGATCATCGTATATATCTGCTGCCTTGCAACTCATTCAACCAAAATAAAAACTATCTTTAAAAGTACGTTTTGGTCCCTGATTTTTTTCATATTTCCCGTTTAGTCCCTGCATTGCAATTCACCGGTGCTCGTTACTCGTTCTGTTTACGCGATAGGCGATAATAATTAAAAAAATGCAGGCGCGGACCGTAAAAATGCCAAAAAGGGGTGCAACACGAGGACTTCCCAGGAGGTCACCCATCCTAGTACTGCTCTCGCCCAAGCACGTTTAACTTCGGAGTTCTGATGGGATCCGGTGCATTAGTGCTGGTATGATCGCACCCGTCACACCTTGCACGATCATCGTATATATCTGCTGCCTTGCAACTCATTCAACCAAAATAAAAACTATCTTTAAAAGTACGTTTTGGTCCCTTAACTTTTTCATATTTCCCGTTTAGTCCCTGCATTGCAATTCACCGGTGCTCGTTACTCGTTACTCGTTACTCGTTCTGTTTATGCGATAGGCGATAATAATTAATAAAATGCACGCGCGGACCGCAAAAATGCAAAAAACGGGTGCAACACGAGGACTTCCCAGGAGGTCACCCATCCTAGTACTGCTCTCGCCCAAGCACGTTTAACTTCGGAGTTCTGATGGGATCCGGTGCATTAGTGCTGGTATGATCGCACCCGTCACACCTTGCACGATCATCGTATATATCTGCTGCCTTGCAACTCATTCAACCAAAATAAAAACTATCTTTAAAAGTACGTTTTGGTCCCTTAACTTTTTCATATTTCCCGTTTAGTCCCTGCATTGCAATTCACCGGTGCTCGTTACTCGTTCTGTTTACGCGATAGGCGATAATAATTAAAAAAATGCAGGCGCGGACCGCAAAAATGCCAAAAAGGGGTGCAACACGAGGACTTCCCAGGAGGTCACCCATCCTAGTACTGCTCTCGCCCAAGCACGTTTAACTTCGGAGTTCTGATGGGATCCGGTGCATTAGTGCTGGTATGATCGCACCCGTCACACCTTGCACGATCATCGTATATATCTGCTGCCTTGCAACTCATTCAACCAAAATAAAAACTATCTTTAAAAGTACGTTTTGGTCCCTGAACTTTTTCATATTTCCCGTTTAGTCCCTGCATTGCAATTCACCGGTGCTCGTTACTCGTTACTCGTTCTGTTTACGCGATAGGCGATAATAATTAAAAAAATGCAGGCGCGGACCGCAAAAATGCAAAAAAGGGGTGCAACACGAGGACTTCCCAGGAGGTCACCCATCCTAGTACTGCTCTCGCCCAAGCACGTTTAACTTCGGAGTTCTGATGGGATCCGGTGCATTAGTGCTGGTATGATCGCACCCGTCACACCTTGCACGATCATCGTATATATCTGCTGCCTTGCAACTCATTCAACCAAAATAAAAACTATCTTTAAAAGTACGTTTTGGTCCCTGATTTTTTTCATATTTCCCGTTTAGTCCCTGCATTGCAATTCACCGGTGCTCGTTACTCGTTCTGTTTACGCGATAGGCGATAATAATTAAAAAAATGCAGGCGCGGACCGCAAAAATGCCAAAAAGGGGTGCAACACGAGGACTTCCCAGGAGGTCACCCATCCTAGTACTGCTCTCGCCCAAGCACGTTTAACTTCGGAGTTCTGATGGGATCCGGTGCATTAGTGCTGGTATGATCGCACCCGTCACACCTTGCACGATCATCGTATATATCTGCTGCCTTGCAACTCATTCAACCAAAATAAAAACTATCTTTAAAAGTACGTTTTGGTCCCTTAACTTTTTCATATTTCCCGTTTAGTCCCTGCATTGCAATTCACCGGTGCTCGTTGCTCGTTACTCGTTACTCGTTCTGTTTATGCGATAGGCGATAATAATTAATAAAATGCACGCGCGGACCGCAAAAATGCAAAAAACGGGTGCAACACGAGGACTTCCCAGGAGGTCACCCATCCTAGTACTGCTCTCGCCCAAGCACGTTTAACTTCGGAGTTCTGATGGGATCCGGTGCATTAGTGCTGGTATGATCGCACCCGTCACACCTTGCACGATCATCGTATATATCTGCTGCCTTGCAACTCATTCAACCAAAATAAAAACTATCTTTAAAAGTACGTTTTGGTCCCTTAACTTTTTCATATTTCCCGTTTAGTCCCTGCATTGCAATTCACCGGTGCTCGTTACTCGTTCTGTTTACGCGATAGGCGATAATAATTAAAAAAATGCAGGCGCGGACCGCAAAAATGCCAAAAAGGGGTGCAACACGAGGACTTCCCAGGAGGTCACCCATCCTAGTACTGCTCTCGCCCAAGCACGTTTAACTTCGGAGTTCAGATGGGATCCGGTGCATTAGTGCTGGTATGATCGCACCCGTCACACCTTGCACGATCATCGTATATATCTGCTGCCTTGCAACTCATTCAACCAAAATAAAAACTATCTTTAAAAGTACGTTTTGGTCCCTGAACTTTTTCATATTTCCCGTTTAGTCCCTGCATTGCAATTCACCGGTGCTCGTTACTCGTTCTGTTTACGCGATAGGCGATAATAATTAAAAAAATGCAGGCGCGGACCGCAAAAATGCAAAAAAGGGGTGCAACACGAGGACTTCCCAGGAGGTCACCCATCCTAGTACTGCTCTCGCCCAAGCACGTTTAACTTCGGAGTTCTGATGGGATCCGGTGCATTAGTGCTGGTATGATCGCACCCGTCACACCTTGCACGATCATCGTATATATCTGCTGCCTTGCAACTCATTCAACCAAAATAAAAACTATCTTTAAAAGTACGTTTTGGTCCCTAAACTTTTTCATATTTCCCGTTTAGTCCCTGCATTGCAATTCACCGGTGCTCGTTGCTCGTTACTCGTTACTCGTTCTGTTTATGCGATAGGCGATAATAATTAATAAAATGCACGCGCGGACCGCAAAAATGCAAAAAACGGGTGCAACACGAGGACTTCCCAGGAGGTCACCCATCCTAGTACTGCTCTCGCCCAAGCACGTTTAACTTCGGAGTTCTGATGGGATCCGGTGCATTAGTGCTGGTATGATCGCACCCGTCACACCTTGCACGATCATCGTATATATCTGCTGCCTTGCAACTCATTCAACCAAAATAAAAACTATCTTTAAAAGTACGTTTTGGTCCCTAAACTTTTTCATATTTCCCGTTTAGTCCCTGTATTGCAATTCACCGGTGCTCGTTACTCGTTCTGTTTACGCGATAGGCGATAATAATTAAAAAAATGCAGGCGCGGACCGCAAAAATGCCAAAAAGGGGTGCAACACAAGGACTTCCCAGGAGGTCACCCATCCTAGTACTGCTCTCGCCCAAGCACGTTTAACTTCGGAGTTCTGATGGGATCCGGTGCATTAGTGCTGGTATGATCGCACCCGTCACACCTTGCACGATCATCGTATATATCTGCTGCCTTGCAACTCATTCAACCAAAATAAAAACTATCTTTAAAAGTACGTTTTGGTCCCTTAACTTTTTCATATTTCCCGTTTAGTCCCTGCATTGCAATTCACCGTTGCTCGTTGCTCGTTACTCGTTACTCGTTCTGTTTATGCGATAGGCGATAATAATTAATAAAATGCACGCGCGGACCGCAAAAATGCAAAAAACGGGTGCAACACGAGGACTTCCCAGGAGGTCACCCATCCTAGTACTGCTCTCGCCCAAGCACGTTTAACTTCGGAGTTCTGATGGGATCCGGTGCATTAGTGCTGGTATGATCGCACCCGTCACACCTTGCACGATCATCGTATATATCTGCTGCCTTGCAACTCATTCAACCAAAATAAAAACTATCTTTAAAAGTACGTTTTGGTCCCTGATTTTTTTCATATTTCCCGTTTAGTCCCTGTATTGCAATTCACCGGTGCTCGTTACTCGTTCTGTTTACGCGATAGGCGATAATAATTAATAAAATGCACGCGCGGACCGCAAAAATGCCAAAACGGGGTGCAACACGAGGACTTCCCAGGAGGTCACCCATCCTAGTACTGCTCTCGCCCAAGCACGTTTAACTTCGGAGTTCTGATGGGATCCGGTGCATTAGTGCTGGTATGATCGCACCCGTCACACCTTGCACGATCATCGTATATATCTGCTGCCTTGCAACTCATTCAACCAAAATAAAAACTATCTTTAAAAGTACGTTTTGGTCCCTGATTTTTTTCATATTTCCCGTTTAGTCCCTGCATTGCAATTCACCGGTGCTCGTTACTCGTTCTGTTTACGCGATAGGCGATAATAATTAAAAAAATGCAGGCGCGGACCGCAAAAATGCCAAAAAGGGGTGCAACACGAGGACTTCCCAGGAGGTCACCCATCCTAGTACTGCTCTCGCCCAAGCACGTTTAACTTCGGAGTTCTGATGGGATCCGGTGCATTAGTGCTGGTATGATCGCACCCGTCACACCTTGCACGATCATCGTATATATCTGCTGCCTTGCAACTCATTCAACCAAAATAAAAACTATCTTTAAAAGTACGTTTTGGTCCCTGAACTTTTTCACATTTCCCGTTTAGTCCCTGCATTGCAATTCACCGGTGCTCGTTGCTCGTTGCTCGTTACTCGTTCTGTTTACGCGATAGGCGATAATAATTAAAAAAATGCAGGCGCGGACCGCAAAAATGCCAAAAAGGGGTGCAACACGAGGACTTCCCAGGAGGTCACCCATCCTAGTACTGCTCTCGCCCAAGCACGTTTAACTTCGGAGTTCTGATGGGATCCGGTGCATTAGTGCTGGTATGATCGCACCCGTCACACCTTGCACGATCATCGTATATATCTGCTGCCTTGCAACTCATTCAACCAAAATAAAAACTATCTTTAAAAGTACGTTTTGGTCCCTGAACTTTTTCATATTTCCCGTTTAGTCCCTGCATTGCAATTCACCGGTGCTCGTTACTCGTTCTGTTTACGCGATAGGCGATAATAATTAAAAAAATGCAGGCGCGGACCGCAAAAATGCAAAAAAGGGGTGCAACACGAGGACTTCCCAGGAGGTCACCCATCCTAGTACTGCTCTCGCCCAAGCACGTTTAACTTCGGAGTTCTGATGGGATCCGGTGCATTAGTGCTGGTATGATCGCACCCGTCACACCTTGCACGATCATCGTATATATCTGCTGCCTTGCAACTCATTCAACCAAAATAAAAACTATCTTTAAAAGTACGTTTTGGTCCCTAAACTTTTTCATATTTCCCGTTTAGTCCCTGCATTGCAATTCACCGGTGCTCGTTGCTCGTTACTCGTTACTCGTTCTGTTTATGCGATAGGCGATAATAATTAATAAAATGCACGCGCGGACCGCAAAAATGCAAAAAACGGGTGCAACACGAGGACTTCCCAGGAGGTCACCCATCCTAGTACTGCTCTCGCCCAAGCACGTTTAACTTCGGAGTTCTGATGGGATCCGGTGCATTAGTGCTGGTATGATCGCACCCGTCACACCTTGCACGATCATCGTATATATCTGCTGCCTTGCAACTCATTCAACCAAAATAAAAACTATCTTTAAAAGTACGTTTTGGTCCCTAAACTTTTTCATATTTCCCGTTTAGTCCCTGTATTGCAATTCACCGGTGCTCGTTACTCGTTCTGTTTACGCGATAGGCGATAATAATTAAAAAAATGCAGGCGCGGACCGCAAAAATGCCAAAAAGGGGTGCAACACAAGGACTTCCCAGGAGGTCACCCATCCTAGTACTGCTCTCGCCCAAGCACGTTTAACTTCGGAGTTCTGATGGGATCCGGTGCATTAGTGCTGGTATGATCGCACCCGTCACACCTTGCACGATCATCGTATATATCTGCTGCCTTGCAACTCATTCAACCAAAATAAAAACTATCTTTAAAAGTACGTTTTGGTCCCTTAACTTTTTCATATTTCCCGTTTAGTCCCTGCATTGCAATTCACCGTTGCTCGTTGCTCGTTACTCGTTACTCGTTCTGTTTATGCGATAGGCGATAATAATTAATAAAATGCACGCGCGGACCGCAAAAATGCAAAAAACGGGTGCAACACGAGGACTTCCCAGGAGGTCACCCATCCTAGTACTGCTCTCGCCCAAGCACGTTTAACTTCGGAGTTCTGATGGGATCCGGTGCATTAGTGCTGGTATGATCGCACCCGTCACACCTTGCACGATCATCGTATATATCTGCTGCCTTGCAACTCATTCAACCAAAATAAAAACTATCTTTAAAAGTACGTTTTGGTCCCTGATTTTTTTCATATTTCCCGTTTAGTCCCTGTATTGCAATTCACCGGTGCTCGTTACTCGTTCTGTTTACGCGATAGGCGATAATAATTAATAAAATGCACGCGCGGACCGCAAAAATGCCAAAAAGGGGTGCAACACGAGGACTTCCCAGGAGGTCACCCATCCTAGTACTGCTCTCGCCCAAGCACGTTTAACTTCGGAGTTCTGATGGGATCCGGTGCATTAGTGCTGGTATGATCGCACCCGTCACACCTTGCACGATCATCGTATATATCTGCTGCCTTGCAACTCATTCAACCAAAATAAAAACTATCTTTAAAAGTACGTTTTGGTCCCTGATTTTTTTCATATTTCCCGTTTAGTCCCTGCATTGCAATTCACCGGTGCTCGTTACTCGTTCTGTTTACGCGATAGGCGATAATAATTAAAAAAATGCAGGCGCGGACCGCAAAAATGCCAAAAAGGGGTGCAACACGAGGACTTCCCAGGAGGTCACCCATCCTAGTACTGCTCTCGCCCAAGCACGTTTAACTTCGGAGTTCTGATGGGATCCGGTGCATTAGTGCTGGTATGATCGCACCCGTCACACCTTGCACGATCATCGTATATATCTGCTGCCTTGCAACTCATTCAACCAAAATAAAAACTATCTTTAAAAGTACGTTTTGGTCCCTGAACTTTTTCATATTTCCCGTTTAGTCCCTGCATTGCAATTCACCGGTGCTCGTTACTCGTTACTCGTTCTGTTTACGCGATAGGCGATAATAATTAAAAAAATGCAGGCGCGGACCGCAAAAATGCAAAAAAGGGGTGCAACACGAGGACTTCCCAGGAGGTCACCCATCCTAGTACTGCTCTCGCCCAAGCACGTTTAACTTCGGAGTTCTGATGGGATCCGGTGCATTAGTGCTGGTATGATCGCACCCGTCACACCTTGCACGATCATCGTATATATCTGCTGCCTTGCAACTCATTCAACCAAAATAAAAACTATCTTTAAAAGTACGTTTTGGTCCCTGAACTTTTTCATATTTCCCGTTTAGTCCCTGCATTGCAATTCACCGGTGCTCGTTGCTCGTTACTCGTTACTCGTTCTGTTTATGCGATAGGCGATAATAATTAATAAAATGCACGCGCGGACCGCAAAAATGCAAAAAACGGGTGCAACACGAGGACTTCCCAAGAGGTCACCCATCCTAGTACTGCTCTCGCCCAAGCACGTTTAACTTCGGAGTTCTGATGGGATCCGGTGCATTAGTGCTGGTATGATCGCACCCGTCACACCTTGCACGATCATCGTATATATCTGCTGCCTTGCAACTCATTCAACCAAAATAAAAACTATCTTTAAAAGTACGTTTTGGTCCCTGATTTTTTTCATATTTCCCGTTTAGTCCCTGCATTGCAATTCACCGGTGCTCGTTACTCGTTCTGTTTACGCGATAGGCGATAATAATTAAAAAAATGCAGGCGCGGACCGCAAAAATGCCAAAAAGGGGTGCAACACGAGGACTTCCCAGGAGGTCACCCATCCTAGTACTGCTCTCGCCCAAGCACGTTTAACTTCGGAGTTCTGATGGGATCCGGTGCATTAGTGCTGGTATGATCGCACCCGTCACACCTTGCACGATCATCGTATATATCTGCTGCCTTGCAACTCATTCAACCAAAATAAAAACTATCTTTAAAAGTACGTTTTGGTCCCTTAACTTTTTCATATTTCCCGTTTAGTCCCTGCATTGCAATTCACCGGTGCTCGTTACTCGTTCTGTTTACGCGATAGGCGATAATAATTAAAAAAATGCAGGCGCGGACCGCAAAAATGCCAAAAAGGGGTGCAACACAAGGACTTCCCAGGAGGTCACCCATCCTAGTACTGCTCTCGCCCAAGCACGTTTAACTTCGGAGTTCTGATGGGATCCGGTGCATTAGTGCTGGTATGATCGCACCCGTCACACCTTGCACGATCATCGTATATATCTGCTGCCTTGCAACTCATTCAACCAAAATAAAAACTATCTTTAAAAGTACGTTTTGGTCCCTTAACTTTTTCATATTTCCCGTTTAGTCCCTGCATTGCAATTCACCGGTGCTCGTTGCTCGTTACTCGTTACTCGTTCTGTTTATGCGATAGGCGATAATAATTAATAAAATGCACGCGCGGACCGCAAAAATGCAAAAAACGGGTGCAACACGAGGACTTCCCAGGAGGTCACCCATCCTAGTACTGCTCTCGCCCAAGCACGTTTAACTTCGGAGTTCTGATGGGATCCGGTGCATTAGTGCTGGTATGATCGCACCCGTCACACCTTGCACGATCATCGTATATATCTGCTGCCTTGCAACTCATTCAACCAAAATAAAAACTATCTTTAAAAGTACGTTTTGGTCGCTGAACTTTTTCATATTTCCCGTTTAGTCCCTGCATTGCAATTCACCGGTGCTCGTTACTCGTTCTGTTTACGCGATAGGCGATAATAATTAAAAAAATGCAGGCGCGGACCGCAAAAATGCCAAAAAGGGGTGCAACACAAGGACTTCCCAGGAGGTCACCCATCCTAGTACTGCTCTCGCCCAAGCACGTTTAGCTTCGGAGTTCTGATGGGATCCGGTGCATTAGTGCTGGTATGATCGCACCCGTCACACCTTGCACGATCATCGTATATATCTGCTGCCTTGCAACTCATTCAACCAAAATAAAAACTATCTTTAAAAGTACGTTTTGGTCCCTTAACTTTTTCATATTTCCCGTTTAGTCCCTGCATTGCAATTCACCGGTGCTCGTTACTCGTTCTGTTTACGCGATAGGCGATAATAATTAAAAAAATGCAGGCGCGGACCGCAAAAATGCCAAAAAGGGGTGCAACACGAGGACTTCCCAGGAGGTCACCCATCCTAGTACTGCTCTCGCCCAAGCACGTTTAACTTCGGAGTTCTGATGGGATCCGGTGCATTAGTGCTGGTATGATCGCACCCGTCACACCTTGCACGATCATCGTATATATCTGCTGCCTTGCAACTCATTCAACCAAAATAAAAACTATCTTTAAAAGTACGTTTTGGTCCCTGAACTTTTTCATATTTCCCGTTTAGTCCCTGCATTGCAATTCACCGGTGCTCGTTACTCGTTACTCGTTCTGTTTACGCGATAGGCGATAATAATTAAAAAAATGCAGGCGCGGACCGCAAAAATGCAAAAAAGGGGTGCAACACGAGGACTTCCCAGGAGGTCACCCATCCTAGTACTGCTCTCGCCCAAGCACGTTTAACTTCGGAGTTCTGATGGGATCCGGTGCATTAGTGCTGGTATGATCGCACCCGTCACACCTTGCACGATCATCGTATATATCTGCTGCCTTGCAACTCATTCAACCAAAATAAAAACTATCTTTAAAAGTACGTTTTGGTCCCTGAACTTTTTCATATTTCCCGTTTAGTCCCTGCATTGCAATTCACCGGTGCTCGTTGCTCGTTACTCGTTACTCGTTCTGTTTATGCGATAGGCGATAATAATTAATAAAATGCACGCGCGGACCGCAAAAATGCAAAAAACGGGTGCAACACGAGGACTTCCCAAGAGGTCACCCATCCTAGTACTGCTCTCGCCCAAGCACGTTTAACTTCGGAGTTCTGATGGGATCCGGTGCATTAGTGCTGGTATGATCGCACCCGTCACACCTTGCACGATCATCGTATATATCTGCTGCCTTGCAACTCATTCAACCAAAATAAAAACTATCTTTAAAAGTACGTTTTGGTCCCTGATTTTTTTCTTATTTCCCGTTTAGTCCCTGCATTGCAATTCACCGGTGCTCGTTACTCGTTCTGTTTACGCGATAGGCGATAATAATTAAAAAAATGCAGGCGCGGACCGCAAAAATGCCAAAAAGGGGTGCAACACGAGGACTTCCCAGGAGGTCACCCATCCTAGTACTGCTCTCGCCCAAGCACGTTTAACTTCGGAGTTCTGATGGGATCCGGTGCATTAGTGCTGGTATGATCGCACCCGTCACACCTTGCACGATCATCGTATATATCTGCTGCCTTGCAACTCATTCAACCAAAATAAAAACTATCTTTAAAAGTACGTTTTGGTCCCTAAACTTTTTCATATTTCCCGTTTAGTCCCTGCATTGCAATTCACCGGTGCTCGTTACTCGTTCTGTTTACGCGATAGGCGATAATAATTAAAAAAATGCAGGCGCGGACCGCAAAAATGCCAAAAATCGGTGAAACACAAGGACTTCCCAGGAGGTCACCCATCCTAGTACTGCTCTCGCCCAAGCACGTTTAACTTCGGAGTTCTGATGGGATCCGGTGCATTAGTGCTGGTATGATCGCACCCGTCACACCTTGCACGATCATCGTATATATCTGCTGCCTTGCAACTCATTCAACCAAAATAAAAACTATCTTTAAAAGTACGTTTTGGTCCCTTAACTTTTTCATATTTCCCGTTTAGTCCCTGCATTGCAATTCACCGGTGCTCGTTGCTCGTTACTCGTTACTCGTTCTGTTTATGCGATAGGCGATAATAATTAATAAAATGCACGCGCGGACCGCAAAAATGCAAAAAACGGGTGCAACACGAGGACTTCCCAGGAGGTCACCCATCCTAGTACTGCTCTCGCCCAAGCACGTTTAACTTCGGAGTTCTGATGGGATCCGGTGCATTAGTGCTGGTATGATCGCACCCGTCACACCTTGCACGATCATCGTATATATCTGCTGCCTTGCAACTCATTCAACCAAAATAAAAACTATCTTTAAAAGTACGTTTTGGTCGCTGAACTTTTTCATATTTCCCGTTTAGTCCCTGCATTGCAATTCACCGGTGCTCGTTACTCGTTCTGTTTACGCGATAGGCGATAATAATTAAAAAAATGCAGGCGCGGACCGCAAAAATGCCAAAAAGGGGTGCAACACAAGGACTTCCCAGGAGGTCACCCATCCTAGTACTGCTCTCGCCCAAGCACGTTTAGCTTCGGAGTTCTGATGGGATCCGGTGCATTAGTGCTGGTATGATCGCACCCGTCACACCTTGCACGATCATCGTATATATCTGCTGCCTTGCAACTCATTCAACCAAAATAAAAACTATCTTTAAAAGTACGTTTTGGTCCCTTAACTTTTTCATATTTCCCGTTTAGTCCCTGCATTGCAATTCACCGGTGCTCGTTGCTCGTTACTCGTTACTCGTTCTGTTTATGCGATAGGCGATAATAATTAATAAAATGCACGCGCGGACCGCAAAAATGCAAAAAACGGGTGCAACACGAGGACTTCCCAGGAGGTCACCCATCCTAGTACTGCTCTCGCCCAAGCACGTTTAACTTCGGAGTTCTGATGGGATCCGGTGCATTAGTGCTGGTATGATCGCACCCGTCACACCTTGCACGATCATCGTATATATCTGCTGCCTTGCAACTCATTCAACCAAAATAAAAACTATCTTTAAAAGTACGTTTTGGTCCCTGAACTTTTTCATATTTCCCGTTTAGTCCCTGCATTGCAATTCACCGGTGCTCGTTGCTCGTTACTCGTTACTCGTTCTGTTTATGCGATAGGCGATAATAATTAATAAAATGCACGCGCGGACCGCAAAAATGCAAAAAACGGGTGCAACACGAGGACTTCCCAAGAGGTCACCCATCCTAGTACTGCTCTCGCCCAAGCACGTTTAGCTTCGGAGTTCTGATGGGATCCGGTGCATTAGTGCTGGTATGATCGCACCCGTCACACCTTGCACGATCATCGTATATATCTGCTGCCTTGCAACTCATTCAACCAAAATAAAAACTATCTTTAAAAGTACGTTTTGGTCCCTTAACTTTTTCATATTTCCCGTTTAGTCCCTGCATTGCAATTCACCGGTGCTCGTTGCTCGTTACTCGTTACTCGTTCTGTTTATGCGATAGGCGATAATAATTAATAAAATGCACGCGCGGACCGCAAAAATGCAAAAAACGGGTGCAACACGAGGACTTCCCAGGAGGTCACCCATCCTAGTACTGCTCTCGCCCAAGCACGTTTAACTTCGGAGTTCTGATGGGATCCGGTGCATTAGTGCTGGTATGATCGCACCCGTCACACCTTGCACGATCATCGTATATATCTGCTGCCTTGCAACTCATTCAACCAAAATAAAAACTATCTTTAAAAGTACGTTTTGGTCCCTTAACTTTTTCATATTTCCCGTTTAGTCCCTGCATTGCAATTCACCGGTGCTCGTTACTCGTTCTGTTTACGCGATAGGCGATAATAATTAAAAAAATGCAGGCGCGGACCGCAAAAATGCCAAAAAGGGGTGCAACACGAGGACTTCCCAGGAGGTCACCCATCCTAGTACTGCTCTCGCCCAAGCACGTTTAACTTCGGAGTTCTGATGGGATCCGGTGCATTAGTGCTGGTATGATCGCACCCGTCACACCTTGCACGATCATCGTATATATCTGCTGCCTTGCAACTCATTCAACCAAAATAAAAACTATCTTTAAAAGTACGTTTTGGTCCCTGAACTTTTTCATATTTCCCGTTTAGTCCCTGCATTGCAATTCACCGGTGCTCGTTACTCGTTACTCGTTCTGTTTACGCGATAGGCGATAATAATTAAAAAAATGCAGGCGCGGACCGCAAAAATGCAAAAAAGGGGTGCAACACGAGGACTTCCCAGGAGGTCACCCATCCTAGTACTGCTCTCGCCCAAGCACGTTTAACTTCGGAGTTCTGATGGGATCCGGTGCATTAGTGCTGGTATGATCGCACCCGTCACACCTTGCACGATCATCGTATATATCTGCTGCCTTGCAACTCATTCAACCAAAATAAAAACTATCTTTAAAAGTACGTTTTGGTCCCTGAACTTTTTCATATTTCCCGTTTAGTCCCTGCATTGCAATTCACCGGTGCTCGTTGCTCGTTACTCGTTACTCGTTCTGTTTATGCGATAGGCGATAATAATTAATAAAATGCACGCGCGGACCGCAAAAATGCAAAAAACGGGTGCAACACGAGGACTTCCCAAGAGGTCACCCATCCTAGTACTGCTCTCGCCCAAGCACGTTTAACTTCGGAGTTCTGATGGGATCCGGTGCATTAGTGCTGGTATGATCGCACCCGTCACACCTTGCACGATCATCGTATATATCTGCTGCCTTGCAACTCATTCAACCAAAATAAAAACTATCTTTAAAAGTACGTTTTGGTCCCTGATTTTTTTCATATTTCCCGTTTAGTCCCTGCATTGCAATTCACCGGTGCTCGTTACTCGTTCTGTTTACGCGATAGGCGATAATAATTAAAAAAATGCAGGCGCGGACCGCAAAAATGCAAAAAAGGGGTGCAACACGAGGACTTCCCAGGAGGTCACCCATCCTAGTACTGCTCTCGCCCAAGCACGTTTAACTTCGGAGTTCTGATGGGATCCGGTGCATTAGTGCTGGTATGATCGCACCCGTCACACCTTGCACGATCATCGTATATATCTGCTGCCTTGCAACTCATTCAACCAAAATAAAAACTATCTTTAAAAGTACGTTTTGGTCCCTAAACTTTTTCATATTTCCCGTTTAGTCCCTGCATTGCAATTCACCGGTGCTCGTTACTCGTTCTGTTTACGCGATAGGCGATAATAATTAAAAAAATGCAGGCGCGGACCGCAAAAATGCCAAAAAGGGGTGCAACACAAGGACTTCCCAGGAGGTCACCCATCCTAGTACTGCTCTCGCCCAAGCACGTTTAACTTCGGAGTTCTGATGGGATCCGGTGCATTAGTGCTGGTATGATCGCACCCGTCACACCTTGCACGATCATCGTATATATCTGCTGCCTTGCAACTCATTCAACCAAAATAAAAACTATCTTTAAAAGTACGTTTTGGTCCCTTAACTTTTTCATATTTCCCGTTTAGTCCCTGCATTGCAATTCACCGGTGCTCGTTGCTCGTTACTCGTTACTCGTTCTGTTTATGCGATAGGCGATAATAATTAATAAAATGCACGCGCGGACCGCAAAAATGCAAAAAACGGGTGCAACACGAGGACTTCCCAGGAGGTCACCCATCCTAGTACTGCTCTCGCCCAAGCACGTTTAACTTCGGAGTTCTGATGGGATCCGGTGCATTAGTGCTGGTATGATCGCACCCGTCACACCTTGCACGATCATCGTATATATCTGCTGCCTTGCAACTCATTCAACCAAAATAAAAACTATCTTTAAAAGTACGTTTTGGTCCCTGAACTTTTTCATATTTCCCGTTTAGTCCCTGCATTGCAATTCACCGGTGCTCGTTGCTCGTTACTCGTTACTCGTTCTGTTTATGCGATAGGCGATAATAATTAATAAAATGCACGCGCGGACCGCAAAAATGCAAAAAACGGGTGCAACACGAGGACTTCCCAAGAGGTCACCCATCCTAGTACTGCTCTCGCCCAAGCACGTTTAGCTTCGGAGTTCTGATGGGATCCGGTGCATTAGTGCTGGTATGATCGCACCCGTCACACCTTGCACGATCATCGTATATATCTGCTGCCTTGCAACTCATTCAACCAAAATAAAAACTATCTTTAAAAGTACGTTTTGGTCCCTTAACTTTTTCATATTTCCCGTTTAGTCCCTGCATTGCAATTCACCGGTGCTCGTTGCTCGTTACTCGTTACTCGTTCTGTTTATGCGATAGGCGATAATAATTAATAAAATGCACGCGCGGACCGCAAAAATGCAAAAAAGGGGTGCAACACGAGGACTTCCCAGGAGGTCACCCATCCTAGTACTGCTCTCGCCCAAGCACGTTTAACTTCGGAGTTCTGATGGGATCCGGTGCATTAGTGCTGGTATGATCGCACCCGTCACACCTTGCACGATCATCGTATATATCTGCTGCCTTGCAACTCATTCAACCAAAATAAAAACTATCTTTAAAAGTACGTTTTGGTCCCTTAACTTTTTCATATTTCCCGTTTAGTCCCTGCATTGCAATTCACCGGTGCTCGTTACTCGTTCTGTTTACGCGATAGGCGATAATAATTAAAAAAATGCAGGCGCGGACCGCAAAAATGCCAAAAAGGGGTGCAACACGAGGACTTCCCAGGAGGTCACCCATCCTAGTACTGCTCTCGCCCAAGCACGTTTAACTTCGGAGTTCTGATGGGATCCGGTGCATTAGTGCTGGTATGATCGCACCCGTCACACCTTGCACGATCATCGTATATATCTGCTGCCTTGCAACTCATTCAACCAAAATAAAAACTATCTTTAAAAGTACGTTTTGGTCCCTGAACTTTTTCATATTTCCCGTTTAGTCCCTGCATTGCAATTCACCGGTGCTCGTTACTCGTTACTCGTTCTGTTTACGCGATAGGCGATAATAATTAAAAAAATGCAGGCGCGGACCGCAAAAATGCAAAAAAGGGGTGCAACACGAGGACTTCCCAGGAGGTCACCCATCCTAGTACTGCTCTCGCCCAAGCACGTTTAACTTCGGAGTTCTGATGGGATCCGGTGCATTAGTGCTGGTATGATCGCACCCGTCACACCTTGCACGATCATCGTATATATCTGCTGCCTTGCAACTCATTCAACCAAAATAAAAACTATCTTTAAAAGTACGTTTTGGTCCCTGAACTTTTTCATATTTCCCGTTTAGTCCCTGCATTGCAATTCACCGGTGCTCGTTGCTCGTTACTCGTTACTCGTTCTGTTTATGCGATAGGCGATAATAATTAATAAAATGCACGCGCGGACCGCAAAAATGCAAAAAACGGGTGCAACACGAGGACTTCCCAAGAGGTCACCCATCCTAGTACTGCTCTCGCCCAAGCACGTTTAACTTCGGAGTTCTGATGGGATCCGGTGCATTAGTGCTGGTATGATCGCACCCGTCACACCTTGCACGATCATCGTATATATCTGCTGCCTTGCAACTCATTCAACCAAAATAAAAACTATCTTTAAAAGTACGTTTTGGTCCCTGATTTTTTTCATATTTCCCGTTTAGTCCCTGCATTGCAATTCACCGGTGCTCGTTACTCGTTCTGTTTACGCGATAGGCGATAATAATTAAAAAAATGCAGGCGCGGACCGCAAAAATGCCAAAAAGGGGTGCAACACGAGGACTTCCCAGGAGGTCACCCATCCTAGTACTGCTCTCGCCCAAGCACGTTTAACTTCGGAGTTCTGATGGGATCCGGTGCATTAGTGCTGGTATGATCGCACCCGTCACACCTTGCACGATCATCGTATATATCTGCTGCCTTGCAACTCATTCAACCAAAATAAAAACTATCTTTAAAAGTACGTTTTGGTCCCTAAACTTTTTCATATTTCCCGTTTAGTCCCTGCATTGCAATTCACCGGTGCTCGTTACTCGTTCTGTTTACGCGATAGGCGATAATAATTAAAAAAATGCAGGCGCGGACCGCAAAAATGCCAAAAAGGGGTGCAACACAAGGACTTCCCAGGAGGTCACCCATCCTAGTACTGCTCTCGCCCAAGCACGTTTAACTTCGGAGTTCTGATGGGATCCGGTGCATTAGTGCTGGTATGATCGCACCCGTCACACCTTGCACGATCATCGTATATATCTGCTGCCTTGCAACTCATTCAACCAAAATAAAAACTATCTTTAAAAGTACGTTTTGGTCCCTAAACTTTTTCATATTTCCCGTTTAGTCCCTGCATTGCAATTCACCGGTGCACGTTGCTCGTTACTCGTTACTCGTTCTGTTTATGCGATAGGCGATAATAATTAATAAAATGCACGCGCGGACCGCAAAAATGCAAAAAACGGGTGCAACACGAGGACTTCCCAGGAGGTCACCCATCCTAGTACTGCTCTCG
Organism: Mercurialis annua; assembly: GCF_937616625.2. Classification (NCBI taxonomy): domain Eukaryota; kingdom Viridiplantae; phylum Streptophyta; class Magnoliopsida; order Malpighiales; family Euphorbiaceae; genus Mercurialis; species Mercurialis annua. The sequence goes on along the minus strand of NC_065574.1, from coordinate 41,397,095 downwards.
CCCAAGCACGTTTAACTTCGGAGTTCTGATGGGATCCGGTGCATTAGTGCTGGTATGATCGCACCCGTCACACCTTGCACGATCATCGTATATATCTGCTGCCTTGCAACTCATTCAACCAAAATAAAAACTATCTTTAAAAGTACGTTTTGGTCCCTGAACTTTTTCATATTTCCCGTTTAGTCCCTGCATTGCAATTCACCGGTGCTCGTTGCTCGTTACTCGTTACTCGTTCTGTTTATGCGATAGGCGATAATAATTAATAAAATGCACGCGCGGACCGCAAAAATGCAAAAAACGGGTGCAACACGAGGACTTCCCAAGAGGTCACCCATCCTAGTACTGCTCTCGCCCAAGCACGTTTAACTTCGGAGTTCTGATGGGATCCGGTGCATTAGTGCTGGTATGATCGCACCCGTCACACCTTGCACGATCATCGTATATATCTGCTGCCTTGCAACTCATTCAACCAAAATAAAAACTATCTTTAAAAGTACGTTTTGGTCCCTGATTTTTTTCATATTTCCCGTTTAGTCCCTGCATTGCAATTCACCGGTGCTCGTTACTCGTTCTGTTTACGCGATAGGCGATAATAATTAAAAAAATGCAGGCGCGGACCGCAAAAATGCCAAAAAGGGGTGCAACACGAGGACTTCCCAGGAGGTCACCCATCCTAGTACTGCTCTCGCCCAAGCACGTTTAACTTCGGAGTTCTGATGGGATCCGGTGCATTAGTGCTGGTATGATCGCACCCGTCACACCTTGCACGATCATCGTATATATCTGCTGCCTTGCAACTCATTCAACCAAAATAAAAACTATCTTTAAAAGTACGTTTTGGTCGCTGAACTTTTTCATATTTCCCGTTTAGTCCCTGCATTGCAATTCACCGGTGCTCGTTACTCGTTCTGTTTACGCGATAGGCGATAATAATTAAAAAAATGCAGGCGCGGACCGCAAAAATGCCAAAAAGGGGTGCAACACAAGGACTTCCCAGGAGGTCACCCATCCTAGTACTGCTCTCGCCCAAGCACGTTTAGCTTCGGAGTTCTGATGGGATCCGGTGCATTAGTGCTGGTATGATCGCACCCGTCACACCTTGCACGATCATCGTATATATCTGCTGCCTTGCAACTCATTCAACCAAAATAAAAACTATCTTTAAAAGTACGTTTTGGTCCCTAAACTTTTTCATATTTCCCGTTTAGTCCCTGCATTGCAATTCACCGGTGCTCGTTACTCGTTCTGTTTACGCGATAGGCGATAATAATTAAAAAAATGCAGGCGCGGACCGCAAAAATGCCAAAAAGGGGTGCAACACAAGGACTTCCCAGGAGGTCACCCATCCTAGTACTGCTCTCGCCCAAGCACGTTTAACTTCGGAGTTCTGATGGGATCCGGTGCATTAGTGCTGGTATGATCGCACCCGTCACACCTTGCACGATCATCGTATATATCTGCTGCCTTGCAACTCATTCAACCAAAATAAAAACTATCTTTAAAAGTACGTTTTGGTCCCTTAACTTTTTCATATTTCCCGTTTAGTCCCTGCATTGCAATTCACCGGTGCTCGTTGCTCGTTACTCGTTACTCGTTCTGTTTATGCGATAGGCGATAATAATTAATAAAATGCACGCGCGGACCGCAAAAATGCAAAAAACGGGTGCAACACGAGGACTTCCCAGGAGGTCACCCATCCTAGTACTGCTCTCGCCCAAGCACGTTTAACTTCGGAGTTCTGATGGGATCCGGTGCATTAGTGCTGGTATGATCGCACCCGTCACACCTTGCACGATCATCGTATATATCTGCTGCCTTGCAACTCATTCAACCAAAATAAAAACTATCTTTAAAAGTACGTTTTGGTCCCTTAACTTTTTCATATTTCCCGTTTAGTCCCTGCATTGCAATTCACCGGTGCTCGTTACTCGTTCTGTTTACGCGATAGGCGATAATAATTAAAAAAATGCAGGCGCGGACCGCAAAAATGCCAAAAAGGGGTGCAACACGAGGACTTCCCAGGAGGTCACCCATCCTAGTACTGCTCTCGCCCAAGCACGTTTAACTTCGGAGTTCTGATGGGATCCGGTGCATTAGTGCTGGTATGATCGCACCCGTCACACCTTGCACGATCATCGTATATATCTGCTGCCTTGCAACTCATTCAACCAAAATAAAAACTATCTTTAAAAGTACGTTTTGGTCCCTTAACTTTTTCATATTTCCCGTTTAGTCCCTGCATTGCAATTCACCGGTGCTCGTTGCTCGTTACTCGTTACTCGTTCTGTTTATGCGATAGGCGATAATAATTAATAAAATGCACGCGCGGACCGCAAAAATGCAAAAAACGGGTGCAACACGAGGACTTCCCAGGAGGTCACCCATCCTAGTACTGCTCTCGCCCAAGCACGTTTAACTTCGGAGTTCTGATGGGATCCGGTGCATTAGTGCTGGTATGATCGCACCCGTCACACCTTGCACGATCATCGTATATATCTGCTGCCTTGCAACTCATTCAACCAAAATAAAAACTATCTTTAAAAGTACGTTTTGGTCCCTGAACTTTTTCATATTTCCCGTTTAGTCCCTGCATTGCAATTCACCGGTGCTCGTTGCTCGTTACTCGTTACTCGTTCTGTTTATGCGATAGGCGATAATAATTAATAAAATGCACGCGCGGACCGCAAAAATGCAAAAAACGGGTGCAACACGAGGACTTCCCAAGAGGTCACCCATCCTAGTACTGCTCTCGCCCAAGCACGTTTAACTTCGGAGTTCTGATGGGATCCGGTGCATTAGTGCTGGTATGATCGCACCCGTCACACCTTGCACGATCATCGTATATATCTGCTGCCTTGCAACTCATTCAACCAAAATAAAAACTATCTTTAAAAGTACGTTTTGGTCCCTGATTTTTTTCATATTTCCCGTTTAGTCCCTGCATTGCAATTCACCGGTGCTCGTTACTCGTTCTGTTTACGCGATAGGCGATAATAATTAAAAAAATGCAGGCGCGGACCGCAAAAATGCCAAAAAGGGGTGCAACACGAGGACTTCCCAGGAGGTCACCCATCCTAGTACTGCTCTCGCCCAAGCACGTTTAACTTCGGAGTTCTGATGGGATCCGGTGCATTAGTGCTGGTATGATCGCACCCGTCACACCTTGCACGATCATCGTATATATCTGCTGCCTTGCAACTCATTCAACCAAAATAAAAACTATCTTTAAAAGTACGTTTTGGTCCCTAAACTTTTTCATATTTCCCGTTTAGTCCCTGCATTGCAATTCACCGGTGCTCGTTACTCGTTCTGTTTACGCGATAGGCGATAATAATTAAAAAAATGCAGGCGCGGACCGCAAAAATGCCAAAAAGGGGTGCAACACAAGGACTTCCCAGGAGGTCAACCATCCTATTACTGCTCTCGCCCAAGCACGTTTAACTTCGGAGTTCTGATGGGATCCGGTGCATTAGTGCTGGTATGATCGCACCCGTCACACCTTGCACGATCATCGTATATATCTGCTGCCTTGCAACTCATTCAACCAAAATAAAAACTATCTTTAAAAGTACGTTTTGGTCCCTGAACTTTTTCATATTTCCCGTTTAGTCCCTGCATTGCAATTCACCGGTGCTCGTTACTCGTTACTCGTTCTGTTTACGCGATAGGCGATAATAATTAAAAAAATGCAGGCGCGGACCGCAAAAATGCAAAAAAGGGGTGCAACACGAGGACTTCCCAGGAGGTCACCCATCCTAGTACTGCTCTCGCCCAAGCACGTTTAACTTCGGAGTTCTGATGGGATCCGGTGCATTAGTGCTGGTATGATCGCACAAGTCACACCTTGCACGATCATCGTATATATCCGCTGCCTTGCAACTCATTCAACCAAAATAAAAACTATCTTTAAAAGTACGTTTTGGTCCCTGAACTTTTTCATATTTCCCGTTTAGTCCCTGCATTGCAATTCACCGGTGCTCGTTACTCGTTACTCGTTCTGTTTACGCGATAGGCGATAATAATTAAAAAAATGCAGGCGCGGACCGCAAAAATGCCAAAAAGGGGTGCAACACGAGGACTTCCCAGGAGGTCACCCATCCTAGTACTGCTCTCGCCCAAGCACGTTTAACTTCGGAGTTCTGATGGGATCCGGTGCATTAGTGCTGGTATGATCGCACCCGTCACACCTTGCACGATCATCGTATATATCTGCTGCCTTGCAACTCATTCAACCAAAATAAAAACTATCTTTAAAAGTACGTTTTGGTCCCTGAACTTTTTCATATTTCCCGTTTAGTCCCTGCATTGCAATTCACCGGTGCTCGTTGCTCGTTACTCGTTACTCGTTCTGTTTATGCGATAGGCGATAATAATTAATAAAATGCACGCGTGGACCGCAAAAATGCAAAAAACGGGTGCAACACGAGGACTTCCCAGGAGGTCACCCATCCTAGTACTGCTCTCGCCCAAGCACGTTTAACTTCGGAGTTCTGATGGGATCCGGTGCATTAGTGCTGGTATGATCGCACCCGTCACACCTTGCACGATCATCGTATATATCTGCTGCCTTGCAACTCATTCAACCAAAATAAAAACTATCTTTAAAAGTACGTTTTGGTCCCTGATTTTTTTCATATTTCCCGTTTAGTCCCTGCATTGCAATTCACCGGTGCTCGTTACTCGTTACTCGTTCTGTTTACGCGATAGGCGATAATAATTAAAAAAATGCAGGCGCGGACCGCAAAAATGCCAAAAAGGGGTGCAACACGAGGACTTCCCAGGAGGTCACCCATCCTAGTACTGCTCTCGCCCAAGCACGTTTAACTTCGGAGTTCTGATGGGATCCGGTGCATTAGTGCTGGTATGATCGCACCCGTCACACCTTGCACGATCATCGTATATATCTGCTGCCTTGCAACTCATTCAACCAAAATAAAAACTATCTTTAAAAGTACGTTTTGGTCCCTGAACTTTTTCATATTTCCCGTTTAGTCCCTGCATTGCAATTCACCGGTGCTCGTTGCTCGTTGCTCGTTACTCGTTCTGTTTACGCGATAGGCGATAATAATTAAAAAAATGCAGGCGCGGACCGCAAAAATGCCAAAAAGGGGTGCAACACGAGGACTTCCCAGGAGGTCACCCATCCTAGTACTGCTCTCGCCCAAGCACGTTTAACTTCGGAGTTCTGATGGGATCCGGTGCATTAGTGCTGGTATGATCGCACCCGTCACACCTTGCACGATCATCGTATATATCTGCTGCCTTGCAACTCATTCAACCAAAATAAAAACTATCTTTAAAAGTACGTTTTGGTCCCTGAACTTTTTCATATTTCCCGTTTAGTCCCTGCATTGCAATTCACCGGTGCTCGTTACTCGTTACTCGTTCTGTTTACGCGATAGGCGATAATAATTAAAAAAATGCAGGCGCGGACCGCAAAAATGCAAAAAAGGGGTGCAACACGAGGACTTCCCAGGAGGTCACCCATCCTAGTACTGCTCTCGCCCAAGCACGTTTAACTTCGGAGTTCTGATGGGATCCGGTGCATTAGTGCTGGTATGATCGCACAAGTCACACCTTGCACGATCATCGTATATATCCGCTGCCTTGCAACTCATTCAACCAAAATAAAAACTATCTTTAAAAGTACGTTTTGGTCCCTGAACTTTTTCATATTTCCCGTTTAGTCCCTGCATTGCAATTCACCGGTGCTCGTTACTCGTTACTCGTTCTGTTTACGCGATAGGCGATAATAATTAAAAAAATGCAGGCGCGGACCGCAAAAATGCCAAAAAGGGGTGCAACACGAGGACTTCCCAGGAGGTCACCCATCCTAGTACTGCTCTCGCCCAAGCACGTTTAACTTCGGAGTTCTGATGGGATCCGGTGCATTAGTGCTGGTATGATCGCACCCGTCACACCTTGCACGATCATCGTATATATCTGCTGCCTTGCAACTCATTCAACCAAAATAAAAACTATCTTTAAAAGTACGTTTTGGTCCCTGAACTTTTTCACATTTCCCGTTTAGTCCCTGCATTGCAATTCACCGGTGCTCGTTGCTCGTTGCTCGTTACTCGTTCTGTTTACGCGATAGGCGATAATAATTAAAAAAATGCAGGCGCGGACCGCAAAAATGCCAAAAAGGGGTGCAACACGAGGACTTCCCAGGAGGTCACCCATCCTAGTACTGCTCTCGCCCAAGCACGTTTAGCTTCGGAGTTCTGATGGGATCCGGTGCATTAGTGCTGGTATGATCGCACCCGTCACACCTTGCACGATCATCGTATATATCTGCTGCCTTGCAACTCATTCAACCAAAATAAAAACTATCTTTAAAAGTACGTTTTGGTCCCTAAACGTTTTCATATTTCCCGTTTAGTCCCTGCATTGCAATTCACCGGTGCTCGTTGCTCGTTGCTCGTTACTCGTTCTGTTTACGCGATAGGCGATAATAATTAAAAAAATGCAGGCGCGGACCGCAAAAATGCCAAAAAGGGGTGCAACACGAGGACTTCCCAGGAGGTCACCCATCCTAGTACTGCTCTCGCCCAAGCACGTTTAACTTCGGAGTTCTGATGGGATCCGGTGCATTAGTGCTGGTATGATCGCACCCGTCACACCTTGCACGATCATCGTATATATCTGCTGCCTTGCAACTCATTCAACCAAAATAAAAACTATCTTTAAAAATACGTTTTGGTCGCTGAACTTTTTCATATTTCCCGTTTAGTCCCTGCATTGCAATTCACCGGTGCTCGTTACTCGTTCTCGTTACTCGTTCTGTTTACGCGATAGGCGATAATAATTAAAAAAATGCAAGCGCGGACCGCAAAAATGCAAAAAAGGGGTGCAACACGAGGACTTCCCAGGAGGTCACCCATCCTAGTACTGCTCTCGCCCAAGCACGTTTAACTTCGGAGTTCTGATGGGATCCGGTGCATTAGTGCTGGTATGATCGCACCCGTCACACCTTGCACGATCATCGTATATATCTGCTGCCTTGCAACTCATTCAACCAAAATAAAAACTATCTTTAAAAGTACGTTTTGGTCCCTGAACTTTTTCACATTTCCCGTTTAGTCCCTGCATTGCAATTCACCGGTGCTCGTTGCTCGTTGCTCGTTACTCGTTCTGTTTACGCGATAGGCGATAATAATTAAAAAAATGCAGGCGCGGACCGCAAAAATGCCAAAAAGGGGTGCAACACGAGGACTTCCCAGGAGGTCACCCATCCTAGTACTGCTCTCGCCCAAGCACGTTTAGCTTCGGAGTTCTGATGGGATCCGGTGCATTAGTGCTGGTATGATCGCACCCGTCACACCTTGCACGATCATCGTATATATCTGCTGCCTTGCAACTCATTCAACCAAAATAAAAACTATCTTTAAAAGTACGTTTTGGTCCCTAAACGTTTTCATATTTCCCGTTTAGTCCCTGCATTGCAATTCACCGGTGCTCGTTGCTCGTTGCTCGTTACTCGTTCTGTTTACGCGATAGGCGATAATAATTAAAAAAATGCAGGCGCGGACCGCAAAAATGCCAAAAAGGGGTGCAACACGAGGACTTCCCAGGAGGTCACCCATCCTAGTACTGCTCTCGCCCAAGCACGTTTAACTTCGGAGTTCTGATGGGATCCGGTGCATTAGTGCTGGTATGATCGCACCCGTCACACCTTGCACGATCATCGTATATATCTGCTGCCTTGCAACTCATTCAACCAAAATAAAAACTATCTTTAAAAATACGTTTTGGTCGCTGAACTTTTTCATATTTCCCGTTTAGTCCCTGCATTGCAATTCACCGGTGCTCGTTACTCGTTCTCGTTACTCGTTCTGTTTACGCGATAGGCGATAATAATTAAAAAAATGCAAGCGCGGACCGCAAAAATGCAAAAAAGGGGTGCAACACGAGGACTTCCCAGGAGGTCACCCATCCTAGTACTGCTCTCGCCCAAGCACGTTTAACTTCGGAGTTCTGATGGGATCCGGTGCATTAGTGCTGGTATGATCGCACCCGTCACACCTTGCACGATCATCGTATATATCTGCTGCCTTGCAACTCATTCAACCAAAATAAAAACTATCTTTAAAAGTACGTTTTGGTCTCTGAACTTTTTCATATTTCCCGTTTAGTCCCTGCATTGCAATTCACCGGTGCTCGTTACTCGTTCTGTTTACGCGATAGGCGATAATAATTAAAAAAATGCAGGCGCGGACCGCAAAAATGCAAAAAAGGGGTGCAACACGAGGACTTCCCAGGAGGTCACCCATCCTAGTACTGCTCTCGCCCAAGCACGTTTAACTTCGGAGTTCAGATGGGATCCGGTGCATTAGTGCTGGTATGATCGCAACCGTCACACCTTGCACGATCATCGTATATATCTGCCGCCTTGCAACTCATTCAACCAAAATAAAAACTATCTTTAAAAGTACGTTTTGGTCTCTGAACTTTTTCATATTTCCCGTTTAGTCCCTGCATTGCAATTCACCGGTGCTCGTTACTCGTTCTGTTTACGCGATAGGCGATAATAATTAAAAAAATGCAGGCGCGGACCGCAAAAATGCCAAAAAGGGGTGCAACACGAGGACTTCCCAGGAGGTCACCCATCCTAGTACTGCTCTCGCCCAAGCACGTTTAACTTCGGAGTTCTGATGGGATCCGGTGCATTAGTGCTGGTATGATCGCACCCGTCACACCTTGCACGATCATCGTATATATCTGCTGCCTTGCAACTCATTCAACCAAAATAAAAACTATCTTTAAAAGTACGTTTTGGTCCCTGAACTTTTTCATATTTCCCGTTTAGTCCCTGCATTGCAATTCACCGGTGCTCGTTGCTCGTTACTCGTTACTCGTTCTGTTTATGCGATAGGCGATAATAATTAATAAAATGCACGCGCGGACCGCAAAAATGCAAAAAACGGGTGCAACACGAGGACTTCCCAGGAGGTCACCCATCCTAGTACTGCTCTCGCCCAAGCACGTTTCACTTCGGAGTTCTGATGGGATCCGGTGCATTAGTGCTGGTATGATCGCACCCGTCACACCTTGCACGATCATCGTATATATCTGCTGCCTTGCAACTCATTCAACCAAAATAAAAACTATCTTTAAAAGTACGTTTTGGTCCCTGATTTTTTTCATATTTCCCGTTTAGTCCCTGCATTGCAATTCACCGGTGCTCGTTACTCGTTCTGTTTACGCGATAGGCGATAATAATTAAAAAAATGCAGGCGCGGACCGCAAAAATGCAAAAAAGGGGTGCAACACGAGGACTTCCCAGGAGGTCACCCATCCTAGTACTGCGCTCGCCCAAGCACGTTTAACTTCGGAGTTCTGATGGGATCCGGTGCATTAGTGCTGGTATGATCGCACCCGTCACACCTTGCACGATCATCGTATATATCTGCTGCCTTGCAACTCATTCAACCAAAATAAAAACTATCTTTAAAAGTACGTTTTGGTCCCTGAACTTTTTCATATTTCCCGTTTAGTCCCTGCATTGCAATTCACCGGTGCTCGTTGCTCGTTGCTCGTTACTCGTTCTGTTTACGCGATAGGCGATAATAATTAAAAAAATGCAGGCGCGGACCGCAAAAATGCCAAAAAGGGGTGCAACACGAGGACTTCCCAGGAGGTCACCCATCCTAGTACTGCTCTCGCCCAAGCACGTTTAACTTCGGAGTTCTGATGGGATCCGGTGCATTAGTGCTGGTATGATCGCACCCGTCACACCTTGCACGATCATCGTATATATCTGCTGCCTTGCAACTCATTCAACCAAAATAAAAACTATCTTTAAAAGTACGTTTTGGTCCCTGAACTTTTTCATATTTCCCGTTTAGTCCCTGCATTGCAATTCACCGGTGCTCGTTGCTCGTTACTCGTTACTCGTTCTGTTTACGCGATAGGCGATAATAATTAATAAAATGCACGCGCGGACCGCAAAAATGCAAAAACGGGTGCAACACGAGGACTTCCCAGGAGGTCACCCATCCTAGTACTGCTCTCGCCCAAGCACGTTTAACTTCGGAGTTCTGATGGGATCCGGTGCATTAGTGCTGGTATGATCGCACCCGTCACACCTTGCACGATCATCGTATATATCTGCTGCCTTGCAACTCATTCAACCAAAATAAAAACTATCTTTAAAAGTACGTTTTGGTCTCTGAACTTTTTCATATTTCCCGTTTAGTCCCTGCATTGCAATTCACCGGTGCTCGTTACTCGTTCTGTTTACGCGATAGGCGATAATAATTAAAAAAATGCAGGCGCGGACCGCAAAAATGCAAAAATGGGGTGCAACACGAGGACTTCCCAGGAGGTCACCCATCCTAGTACTGCTCTCGCCCAAGCACGTTTAACTTCGGAGTTCTGATGGGATCCGGTGCATTAGTGCTGGTATGATCGCACCCGTAACACCTTGCACGATCATCGTATATATCTGCTGCCTTGCAACTCATTCAACCAAAATAAAAACTATCTTTAAAAGTACGTTTTGGTCTCTGAACTTTTTCATATTTCCCGTTTAGTCCCTGCATTGCAATTCACCGGTGCTCGTTACTCGTTCTGTTTACGCGATAGGCGATAATAATTAAAAAAATGCAGGCGCGGACCGCAAAAATGCCAAAAAGGGGTGCAACACGAGGACTTCCCAGGAGGTCACCCATCCTAGTACTGCTCTCGCCCAAGCACGTTTAACTTCGGAGTTCTGATGGGATCCGGTGCATTAGTGCTGGTATGATCGCACCCGTCACACCTTGCACGATCATCGTATATATCTGCTGCCTTGCAACTCATTCAACCAAAATAAAAACTATCTTTAAAAGTACGTTTTGGTCCCTGAACTTTTTCATATTTCCCGTTTAGTCCCTGCATTGCAATTCACCGGTGCTCGTTACTCGTTACTCGTTCTGTTTACGCGATAGGCGATAATAATTAAAAAAATGCAGGCGCGGACCGCAAAAATGCAAAAAAGGGGTGCAACACGAGGACTTCCCAGGAGGTCACCCATCCTAGTACTGCTCTCGCCCAAGCACGTTTAACTTCGGAGTTCTGATGGGATCCGGTGCATTAGTGCTGGTATGATCGCACCCGTCACATCTTGCACGATCATCGTATATATCTGCTGCCTTGCAACTCATTCAACCAAAATAAAAACTATCTTTAAAAGTACGTTTTGGTCCCTGAACTTTTTCATATTTCCCGTTTAGTCCCTGCATTGCAATTCACCGGTGCTCGTTGCTCGTTGCTCGTTACTCGTTCTGTTTACGCGATAGGCGATAATAATTAAAAAAATGCAGGCGCGGACCGCAAAAATGCCAAAAAGGGGTGCAACACGAGGACTTCCCAGGAGGTCACCCATCCTAGTACTGCTCTCGCCCAAGCACGTTTAACTTCGGAGTTCTGATGGGATCCGGTGCATTAGTGCTGGTATGATCGCACCCGTCACACCTTGCACGATCATCGTATATATCTGCTGCCTTGCAACTCATTCAACCAAAATAAAAACTATCTTTAAAAGTACGTTTTGGTCCCTGATTTTTTTCATATTTCCCGTTTAGTCCCTGCATTGCAATTCACCGGTGCTCGTTACTCGTTCTGTTTACGCGATAGGCGATAATAATTAGAAAAATGCAGGCGCGGACCGCAAAAATGCCAAAAAGGGGTGCAACACGAGGACTTCCCAGGAGGTCACCCATCCTAGTACTGCTCTCGCCCAAGCACGTTTAACTTCGGAGTTCTGATGGGATCCGGTGCATTAGTGCTGGTATGATCGCACCCGTCACACCTTGCACGATCATCGTATATATCTGCTGCCTTGCAACTCATTCAACCAAAATAAAAACTATCTTTAAAAGTACGTTTTGGTCCCTGAACTTTTTCATATTTCCCGTTTAGTCCCTGCATTGCAATTCACCGGTGCTCGTTACTCGTTACTCGTTCTGTTTACGCGATAGGCGATAATAATTAAAAAAATGCAGGCGCGGACCGCAAAAATGCAAAAAAGGGGTGCAACACGAGGACTTCCCAGGAGGTCACCCATCCTAGTACTGCTCTCGCCCAAGCACGTTTAACTTCGGAGTTCTGATGGGATCCGGTGCATTAGTGCTGGTATGATCGCACCCGTCACATCTTGCACGATCATCGTATATATCTGCTGCCTTGCAACTCATTCAACCAAAATAAAAACTATCTTTAAAAGTACGTTTTGGTCCCTGAACTTTTTCATATTTCCCGTTTAGTCCCTGCATTGCAATTCACCGGTGCTCGTTGCTCGTTGCTCGTTACTCGTTCTGTTTACGCGATAGGCGATAATAATTAAAAAAATGCAGGCGCGGACCGCAAAAATGCCAAAAAGGGGTGCAACACGAGGACTTCCCAGGAGGTCACCCATCCTAGTACTGCTCTCGCCCAAGCACGTTTAACTTCGGAGTTCTGATGGGATCCGGTGCATTAGTGCTGGTATGATCGCACCCGTCACACCTTGCACGATCATCGTATATATCTGCTGCCTTGCAACTCATTCAACCAAAATAAAAACTATCTTTAAAAGTACGTTTTGGTCCCTGAACTTTTTCATATTTCCCGTTTAGTCCCTGCATTGCAATTCACCGGTGCTCGTTGCTCGTTACTCGTTACTCGTTCTGTTTACGCGATAGGCGATAATAATTAATAAAATGCACGCGCGGACCGCAAAAATGCAAAAAACGGGTGCAACACGAGGACTTCCCAGGAGGTCACCCATCCTAGTACTGCTCTCGCCCAAGCACGTTTAACTTCGGAGTTCTGATGGGATCCGGTGCATTAGTGCTGGTATGATCGCACCCGTCACACCTTGCACGATCATCGTATATATCTGCTGCCTTGCAACTCATTCAACCAAAATAAAAACTATCTTTAAAAGTACGTTTTGGTCCCTGATTTTTTTCATATTTCCCGTTTAGTCCCTGCATTGCAATTCACCGGTGCTCGTTACTCGTTCTGTTTACGCGATAGGCGATAATAATTAGAAAAATGCAGGCGCGGACCGCAAAAATGCCAAAAAGGGGTGCAACACGAGGACTTCCCAGGAGGTCACCCATCCTAGTACTGCTCTCGCCCAAGCACGTTTAACTTCGGAGTTCTGATGGGATCCGGTGCATTAGTGCTGGTATGATCGCACCCGTCACACCTTGCACGATCATCGTATATATCTGCTGCCTTGCAACTCATTCAACCAAAATAAAAACTATCTTTAAAAGTACGTTTTGGTCTCTGAACTTTTTCATATTTCCCGTTTAGTCCCTGCATTGCAATTCACCGGTGCTCGTTACTCGTTCTGTTTACGCGATAGGCGATAATAATTAAAAAAATGCAGGCGCGGACCGCAAAAATGCAAAAATGGGGTGCAACACGAGGACTTCCCAGGAGGTCACCCATCCTAGTACTGCTCTCGCCCAAGCACGTTTAACTTCGGAGTTCTGATGGGATCCGGTGCATTAGTGCTGGTATGATCGCACCCGTCACACCTTGCACGATCATCGTATATATCTGCTGCCTTGCAACTCATTCAACCAAAATAAAAACTATCTTTAAAAGTACGTTTTGGTCTCTGAACTTTTTCATATTTCCCGTTTAGTCCCTGCATTGCAATTCACCGGTGCTCGTTACTTGTTCTGTTTACGCGATAGGCGATAATAATTAAAAAAATGCAGGCGCGGACCGCAAAAATGCCAAAAAGGGGTGCAACACGAGGACTTCCCAGGAGGTCACCCATCCTAGTACTGCTCTCGCCCAAGCACGTTTAACTTCGGAGTTCTGATGGGATCCGGTGCATTAGTGCTGGTATGATCGCACCCGTCACACCTTGCACGATCATCGTATATATCTGCTGCCTTGCAACTCATTCAACCAAAATAAAAACTATCTTTAAAAGTACGTTTTGGTCTCTGAACTTTTTCATATTTCCCGTTTAGTCCCTGCATTGCAATTCACCGGTGCTCGTTACTCGTTCTGTTTACGCGATAGGCGATAATAATTAAAAAAATGCAGGCGCGGACCGCAAAAATGCAAAAATGGGGTGCAACACGAGGACTTCCCAGGAGGTCACCCATCCTAGTACTGCTCTCGCCCAAGCACGTTTAACTTCGGAGTTCTGATGGGATCCGGTGCATTAGTGCTGGTATGATCGCACCCGTCACACCTTGCACGATCATCGTATATATCTGCTGCCTTGCAACTCATTCAACCAAAATAAAAACTATCTTTAAAAGTACGTTTTGGTCTCTGAACTTTTTCATATTTCCCGTTTAGTCCCTGCATTGCAATTCACCGGTGCTCGTTACTTGTTCTGTTTACGCGATAGGCGATAATAATTAAAAAAATGCAGGCGCGGACCGCAAAAATGCCAAAAAGGGGTGCAACACGAGGACTTCCCAGGAGGTCACCCATCCTAGTACTGCTCTCGCCCAAGCACGTTTAACTTCGGAGTTCTGATGGGATCCGGTGCATTAGTGCTGGTATGATCGCACCCGTCACACCTTGCACGATCATCGTATATATCTGCTGCCTTGCAACTCATTCAACCAAAATAAAAACTATCTTTAAAAGTACGTTTTGGTCCCTGAACTTTTTCATATTTCCCGTTTAGTCCCTGCATTGCAATTCACCGGTGCTCGTTACTCGTTACTCGTTCTGTTTACGCGATAGGCGATAATAATTAAAAAAATGCAGGCGCGGACCGCAAAAATGCAAAAAAGGGGTGCAACACGAGGACTTCCCAGGAGGTCACCCATCCTAGTACTGCTCTCGCCCAAGCACGTTTAACTTCGGAGTTCTGATGGGATCCGGTGCATTAGTGCTGGTATGATCGCACCCGTCACATCTTGCACGATCATCGTATATATCTGCTGCCTTGCAACTCATTCAACCAAAATAAAAACTATCTTTAAAAGTACGTTTTGGTCCCTGAACTTTTTCATATTTCCCGTTTAGTCCCTGCATTGCAATTCACCGGTGCTCGTTGCTCGTTACTCGTTACTCGTTCTGTTTATGCGATAGGCGATAATAATTAATAAAATGCACGCGCGGACCGCAAAAATGCAAAAAACGGGTGCAACACGAGGACTTCCCAAGAGGTCACCCATCCTAGTACTGCTCTCGCCCAAGCACGTTTAACTTCGGAGTTCTGATGGGATCCGGTGCATTAGTGCTGGTATGATCGCACCCGTCACACCTTGCACGATCATCGTATATATCTGCTGCCTTGCAACTCATTCAACCAAAATAAAAACTATCTTTAAAAGTACGTTTTGGTCTCTGAACTTTTTCATATTTCCCGTTTAGTCCCTGCATTGCAATTCACCGGTGCTCGTTACTCGTTCTGTTTACGCGATAGGCGATAATAATTAAAAAAATGCAGGCGCGGACCGCAAAAATGCAAAAATGGGGTGCAACACGAGGACTTCCCAGGAGGTCACCCATCCTAGTACTGCTCTCGCCCAAGCACGTTTAACTTCGGAGTTCTGATGGGATCCGGTGCATTAGTGCTGGTATGATCGCACCCGTCACACCTTGCACGATCATCGTATATATCTGCTGCCTTGCAACTCATTCAACCAAAATAAAAACTATCTTTAAAAGTACGTTTTGGTCTCTGAACTTTTTCATATTTCCCGTTTAGTCCCTGCATTGCAATTCACCGGTGCTCGTTACTTGTTCTGTTTACGCGATAGGCGATAATAATTAAAAAAATGCAGGCGCGGACCGCAAAAATGCCAAAAAGGGGTGCAACACGAGGACTTCCCAGGAGGTCACCCATCCTAGTACTGCTCTCGCCCAAGCACGTTTAACTTCGGAGTTCTGATGGGATCCGGTGCATTAGTGCTGGTATGATCGCACCCGTCACACCTTGCACGATCATCGTATATATCTGCTGCCTTGCAACTCATTCAACCAAAATAAAAACTATCTTTAAAAGTACGTTTTGGTCCCTGAACTTTTTCATATTTCCCGTTTAGTCCCTGCATTGCAATTCACCGGTGCTCGTTACTCGTTACTCGTTCTGTTTACGCGATAGGCGATAATAATTAAAAAAATGCAGGCGCGGACCGCAAAAATGCAAAAAAGGGGTGCAACACGAGGACTTCCCAGGAGGTCACCCATCCTAGTACTGCTCTCGCCCAAGCACGTTTAACTTCGGAGTTCTGATGGGATCCGGTGCATTAGTGCTGGTATGATCGCACCCGTCACATCTTGCACGATCATCGTATATATCTGCTGCCTTGCAACTCATTCAACCAAAATAAAAACTATCTTTAAAAGTACGTTTTGGTCCTTAAACTTTTTCATATTTCCCGTTTAGTCCCTGCATTGCAATTCACCGGTGCTCGTTGCTCGTTACTCGTTACTCGTTCTGTTTACGCGATAGGCGATAATAATTAAAAAAATGCAAGCGCGGACCGCAAAAATGCAAAAAAGGGGTGCAACACGAGGACTTCCCAGGAGGTCACCCATCCTAGTACTGCTCTCGCTCAAGCACGTTTAACTTCGGAGTTCTGATGGGATCCGGTGCATTAGTGCTGGTATGATCGCACCCGTCACACCTTGAACGATCATCGTATATATCTGCTGCCTTGCAACTCATTCAACCAAAATAAAAACTATCTTTAAAAGTACGTTTTGGTCCCTAAACTTTTTCATATTTCCCGTTTAGTCCCTGCATTGCAATTCACCGGTGCTCGTTGCTCGTTACTCGTTGACTTTTTGAGTGCCTGGCAATCGCGCGTGTTTTGACCATCGGTCTGGTCAGAATTGGCCTTCGGTCAGATCACGAGAGTTGTGCGTCTCGTCGATCCGGTTCTAATGGCTTGATCCGCAGTCGATTCCGAGTTTGGGTTAGCCCGAAATTGGCTCTGGAAGTTGCTGGTTTGCTGGGCCTCGGATTCGTGGGCCCGGTTGGCTGGGCAGATTACAATAGTGGGCTTCGAGTCCCTAAAAACATCGGGTTAAGCCCATTTACTATTACAAACAAGTCCTACAACTAAAACAATATTTCTGGAATCAATCTGAGCCTAATTCGGAGTCCGGATGAGCCCGAAAACGCGTCTGGAATTTTGGATCGAAGTCTGGAAGATCTGGGAAGCAAGTCTGGGAGTCTGGGAAAGGAGGAGAACGGCGCCAACTTGGAGTGCTGGCGCCGGAAGTTTAAGGCGGCGGCGGCGCCGTTTTATTGTAGCGGCGCCGTCGGTCACAGCGGCGGCGGCGACGGTTCGTCGACAGCAGTTCTGGGTTTCTTGTTTCGCTTCGTTCCCACTCGTTTTAGCTCCGTTTTTTCATGCAAAAGTAGTCAAAACCGCATAAAATCGAACAAGGAATCCAAAAAACATATAATAGAAGTGTTTTAAGCTCATCTACACGAATTTATTTTTCTGGGCAGCAACTATTTTTAGGGTTTGTTCATAGCAAAAATCACTTAAAAACACCTAGAAACATGTATTCTAAGGTACTTAATCTATTGTTTTCTGATTCTGAGCATTAAAAACAGCTAATTATAGTGATTAACATGCTTTTTCATCGAATTTTATGGTGATTATTGAAAGCATTGAATTAATTGATTAAGGCTATTTAATGGCAAATAAGCAATCTTAAGCTAAACATGCATCCTAATGTTCATAAATACAGAAATTATGACAATTATACATGAAAAATATGGAAAAATCAAAAGAACAATATAGAAGGTCCTCAGAAATACCGTTCTGAGTCTTTGGCTCGCTTTCTGGTGAAGTGGATGTGGAATCCAGCTTCGGATCTGTGCAGTGCTTGCGTTCTTGGAGAATCAACGCGTGTTCAGTGTTTTCAGGACTGGATTTAGTGTGTATGTGTGAGGTGGCCGAATTCTACTGGTAAATTTTAGGGTTTGTGTGCCTCCTTTCGCCAGGCTGGCTTAAGGCTGTATTTATATTGGTTAATTAGGTTTAGGGTTAGCTTATGTGTATTTACAGGTTCGTCCTAGCTAGAGTTTGGTTAAGGGTTGAAGAAGTGTTAAGTCTAGATGTATTTAGGATTAGGTTTTAATTATTTAATTAGGATTTTATTTATTTAATTCGTATTTACACTTGGTGGCTAAGTAAAAAGGTTCTAAAAGTCTATTTTGGTGCCTAAAACTATCAAAAAAGGCTACTAAGGTACTATGGGTTTGGTCAGGGTCAATTCCAGTCCGTCAAACTTGCAAATTGGCCCATAAACTTCTAAGATATGGCAATTAGTCCAATTTCTAGACTTAGATTACAATCTCTTTGGATTTTTATGGGCTATTCACGCCAAATTACGTTTTAATCCTCCAAGTTTACAGCTGTGCACAGATTACGCATGCTTAGATTCCAGCAAGCAAATCAAAAGCTCGTCACCCGGACAGATTTCTCTGAAAATCATCATCGGACACTTCAGTTCCTTATCACTTTTTACCTGTCCGAAAAATAGGTGTCTACAGTGATCATCTTCAACCTTTAGACTTTATATGCAAAACAATTACAAAGCAACACAACTTTCTTGTTTTTGGTCCGATTGATAGATTCTTGCGGCCACGGAACGAGTGAAGCGAGAGCTATCCATTAAGCCCAGAAAATCAAGGTAAAAAGCTCTAATTATGGTTAGGGTTTTAAGTTAAAATTTTGATTTGATTAAGCTTAATGGTGATGATGATTCTAAGCTTAAAAATGGTGGTTTTGGTGTGTAATTAGTTGGTTTAAGCTAAGTTTAATGATTGGTTTGGTGAGATATGAGAGTTGTGAATTATGTTGTGTGAGGGTTTGATCAAAGGTGGCTTGCCGGAAGCGTTATCGCCGGACCTAATGGACCAGCTGTCCAGCAGGTGCACCACCGTGCCGAAACACGGTGGAGCTGCAATTGCAGCAGCTCTGGTGCGACGCACGAGAGCTGAAGCAGCCCCTCCCCTTGATAAAACAAGGAGGGCAGAGAAGAAGGTAAAGGGTTGAGAAATCCCTTTCCCAAGGTCCAAACATGAACGAATTTTACGTAAACGTCAATCTACGCGAATTAGTTTCGGTTTGGACGTAAAACAGTTTTTGAAAATGAACTTGAGCTAAGGTTTTAGCGAATAAAAGAGGATGGATATGGTATGTATAAGGGTTGTTTTAAATGTTTAAAACGCTAAAGAAATGAGTTATGCATTAAGCGTTTTAAGTTAAACACGTAAACTATAAAGTTGACGTAAAAATGCGATAGATTGAGATTGAATCGATAAAGTGATTTTTGGTTAATATAACCAATAAAATGTGATAAAGATGGGATATGAGACTTGAGATAAACGTATTTAAATTATTAAATACGTTACCGACTTCAAAACACGGATATAAAGTTTAAAAAGTTAAAGTCGATATTCAAAGAATATCAAACTAAAAGGTTATATCGAGATTAAAGGATATCGACCTAAGTCAATAACTTAGGTCTATAATTATTGGTTATACGTTTATGATTTAACGTATTTATATTGTGATTGTGGCAGATGTATCGACGGGCTACGGATTTGACAGCATTGGCTTAGAGGTATTCGGCCAAGGCATTAGAATTGAGATAATTTGGATAGCAAGACGTGAGTATAAAACGGTGAGACGTCGGCAATCATAACGGAAAAGATAACGTACCAAAATTGATTCCGAAAGTTAGAGGACAAAGAGAGCAGAATCCACTATCATTGGGACGAAACATTCTCAAATTGGTACAAAAACGAAGAAGAACGAGCTAAGAAACGGAAGTGTCGATTTTAGCAAATCTGGGAAAAATAAGACAGCTTGTTCATCCCGATTCCAACAAACTTTTGAGGATGATATGAACAATGATTTTCATGATTTGAAGGGTAATGTGGCGGCTAGGGTCTGATGAAATAGAGGGAAAGAAATTAGGTTAGAAACTTAGGTATAAGTAGGAACGAAAGTCGTGCCACACATGGCAACAGCCACGGTCTCGTTCGAGACCTGTTGGTCTTGAACAAGACCTGCAAATTAATGCATGTCTCGAACGAGACCTGACGGAACGAGACCTGGTTCAACCCACTGGTTGAACCACAGCTTGGTTCAACCATAACCTGAACCTTGACTCAAATCAAACCAAACCAACGCAAAAAATTCTCAAACCATGAATCCTCTCACGAATCCACAAGCGACCCGAATTAAATACCGGAAACTCATAAAAATAAATTTAAATTTTTTACGGGGTATTACATTCTCCCCAACTAATAAAAAAATTCGTCCTTGAATTTACCACAACTAAAATAATATAAAATCAAATACAACATGCATAAAAAATCACACGTAACTAAAAAATACAGAGCAACGCGTCCTCAATGGAACGAAAGAAACAACTACGCATACTTTCTGACTCCCAAAATCACTTAACTACCGCGAGATAACTCAACAGAAGCAAAATAAAAATCGCATAACTCAACTTAAGTAAAGCAAAATTGCAATCTCAAAAGATTAAAGAAAACTCTCGCCAAAGATAATTCTACCACAAGGAAGACTGAGGAGAGTCAAAGCAAAACGAAACAATATTTAACCAAAAACACGCTGAAAATTTTATGGACATTCTTCCCAACTTAAAGATTTACGACTTCGAATTTAAAATTGAGTCGAAAATTCGAAAGATCACTATACGCTTAAGCGAAAAATTCTTACTTGAACAATCTAGTACGTCAAACGACTCTCTAAACACCACTTGTGAACGAATTACAAATTTATTTTTCAATGGAGAATAACCGATACGCTATACGAGGAAATTTTTTAAAAGAACAAGCTCAAGTCTCAAAGACTACCAAAGCAACACCACAAGTGTAGCAACAATCCCAAAATTCAAATCGTACTCTACTAAGCCAAACTCCAATGCTACAACCCGAAAATCTAAAGACACTCTCAACTGAAAATAATCTTACATTCCTTAATACGCACCATATCACATATAGCGGTCACAATACCAATTACCTCATATGAGAAAGCTTAAAACGCCCGCTAACAAGCATACAAGCAGATAAAAATGTCGTCCTGATTATATATGCTCTCACAAAAAAACGGCTGAGAACTAAACGCCACTAGAATCGTCTCGGTTCAACCAACTAAAATCAGCTACAATACCATCATCTTTTCGAACCAAGACCTAAGAAAACACAAAAAAATTCTAAGGAAAACCTAACTTAAACTTTAAATAACAAAATTTTTTCATCCTCCAATTTTTTTCAATCAATTATTACCTCAAATCCTACAGAAGATCATTTAGATCAAATCGCTATCAATGGTTTGTTGGTGAAGCTCAAAATAAATTTTTTACATAAAAATGTTTTTCGCAACCACAAAATATTTAATAATACCATCCGCCTTTAATTTAAAATTACTAACATCTTCAGCTTAATTTAATTTTCAACCGAAAATAATTAACCCATTGGAAACTTTTCTAGTTAAGTAAATGCATCAACAAAATAAAACGCTCTCACTTTGAAATCATAACCGAACCCTACTTTCACAATAAAATTCACGATTTTATAATCGTTCATATAGAAAAAATCTTAAAATCCACTTTTAGTCAAAACTGACAAAATTTCATCTCTTTCTCAACAAAATAAAGTTTTGCAATTAAGATCACTTCGTTTATGAAATATTCCCATACTGGTACCAAAACTTTTTAAACAGAAATCGAATTTGCAAAAGCCAAATTTCTTTTAAGTCTTTCAGTGTAAATGAACACGCATAGCATAATCAATTTCCTTAAAACAAAAATCCTCAAATTATATACTCTAAGCTGACACAATTCTTTAATCTGAATTCAAAATTTTCCCGCACTTACCACAACTAAACCTCGAGTGCAACCTTATAACCATAGCTGTTATTTATCAAATACGGATACTCCATCAATATAAAACAAACCCTTATAATGCAATTTCTCTTAAATCACCACCGTTATCACATAGTACTTGTCTAGATACCAACCAAAATTTCAAAACCGTTTGAAATTATCAACTTTTTAAACACCATTTACACAATGTAACTGGCAGTTTATAACAAAACATTTTTCTTGAAAAGTCTCATTGATAAAATTTATTTTGCATAATTGTGCACCAGGGTAATGACAGCTCTCATCCCCAAAGAGTTGCATTCAAACCTAATCATTTAATGTTGTGATGAATGTACTAAATGCAGGTATCAATTATTTATTTTTCTTTTAATTAGTGATCATACTTAATGCTCAATGCAGTTTCCTATTCGTGGCATTTCAAATGCATGTTCATGACATGTCTGGGCATAATTACGTGATAAAAACATTTCAAATGCTTTAACGAGTTAAGATTTGAAATTAATTTTCTTTCGAAACATTTTCTAGACATTATACTATGTGAGACGTGCACTCGTCCATCTTGACATATTTCCCATCTCCATTATCCTAGTCCACCAATTTTAATTATCAATAACGAAATAACCTTATTTAGCAACGAAACTAAAACTTATCTAACAACGAATTCCACCTCAAATCAAATTGAAAAATTCTCCAAAGAAAACAATGCAACACGACCGCCTTCACAGCCCCACCATCAGTTTCGGTATTCCACCAATCTACCTAAAGAAAACATTAGTGTATTACTACACTGATCAACCTCGAAACACAGTTTCCACATCATTTTCCAAAATGCCAAATGCCGAAAAAAAATTGATACTCTAAATTTCCACAACGGACCCGATTTTTAGAAACGTCTAACGCTCGAGGCAAACAATTACAAGTAGAATTATTCCATCGGTGCTGAGAAATATAACTCAAATCACCTTCCTCTAACAAATATAGATTCTTAAACAGGATCTACTACTCCGAAAAGTCGCTTCTCAAATTTCTTGATACCAAATTCAAACACCTAAAATCTGCAGAGTTCAAACTACAGATTTGGCTAAACCACTTACAACATCTAGAAATAATCTCAGGGTCTAAGCAAAGGTTCCAATAGCACATCGACACCAAAGTTAAGCCAAAGAAAAACTAGCGAGAAAAACCCTCACGTGATACTCCACTCAACGAGGCCAACAAGGACAAAAACTGATATGGCATAACTTTAATCAAACATGAGAGACAAAAATAATAACACTTAAACATCTCGCAGTAAAACAATTACTTATTAGGATGGTTAAACAATTAAATCTCAAAGGATTGAGCATATAACATCTTATGTGATCAACGAATTCCAACCGACATGGTAACAACTCAAAACGCCCGGAAATGATCAAAATATTAAATCATATAATAACATGCTCAAAACGTCAAATCAGATCAAAATAAATCAAGATATTGACCAAAAATACTTATAATAACCCATTTCGAAATAAAAAATGCACACGATAGATCTCAAGTTCATATCGAGCCCCACAGTTTTAAAAATCACTATCCGGAAACCTCTTTACAAACAATGGGAAAAATAGTATTCCTAAACGTCTCAATTTAAAATCATCGAGTTAGCCAAGTGATTATAACTTCCAAGATCAACTCCAAATTTGGGTGACCCAAGTCAATCCATAATAACCATTTATTAATCGTAAACCACACATTTTTCAAAACAAACATTTTGAGAACACCAAGCTAGACGTAAAATGTTTATTTTTAGAATACGAGAAATTCATTTTATTTCAAAAGAACAACCCTTTTTAAATCTTTGATCAAATGTAAAATTTTAAAATGCATGAATTTCATTTTTTTTACTGGCAAGATACTGAAAATAATACTTTAGGATGTTGTCAACTACCCATTTGACTATTTGCGTCAAAACACCAGTTCGGGCAAAGATAATTTCCTTAAACTAATTTAAAACTAATACGTGGTCATCAGCATAATCCACAAAACGTGATAAAGATTTTTCGGCCAAAAATCATTTAAGCCCAAAACAATGCAAAAACCTAACAAAATATTATTTTTAGCAATCAAAGCTCACGGCCAAAGCCAGAAGTACTCACGAAACAAATCAACGTCAACAATTTCATTAAAGGCATACAGTTAAAATATTATCACCCAGTAAAATGCATCATCAACATGATAAGGAAAGTAACATCATGCCCAAGCATGAATTAAAGCAAATTACCAAAATAAAATTTCCCGAGAAATCAAAAGCAATTAAAATCACCCAAGTGAAACGACATCAACAACAAAACTATTAGCATCAAATCAAGACATAAAAATGACTGACTCGACACATTCCTATCGGTGTAGGCAGAAAGTTTAAAATTAAAAGATGACATTTCGAAAGACAAGAAATGAATTCTAATTCTGTAGTAGTACCTATGGCTCATTAACGACTTAACAGAGTAAACATGTAGCATGCAAATGGCCTTGGTTTGAAACCAAAGCTTTGATACCAAGATTATCACGACCCAATTTCATGGATCGCGACCGACGCTAGGGTATGGGTATGGTCGTAACAAAACCCATAGCAAGACTCGCGGATAAACACTCAAACATATAAATAATATAACAACTTAAATATAATCACTTACTTTAAATAATGAATAACCAGAGTTAAACAATAAATATGCCCAAGCATAAAATAAAGCCAGTCAGACCAAGCCGACAGACAAACTAGAATAATAAAGACTTCTAGTATACTACTGCGGTCTAAGAATAAAATAAGTTTGATAATTTATTACAATAAAATAAACCTCTGAGAAATAAAGATTCGGAGATCAGGAGACTCGCTCAAAATATTAAACCTGGAAAATGGGGAAACAACGGGGGTCAGATATACTGAGATGAGTTCGCAATACTATTTACATTTATTAAGTTTAAAACCCTTAAATCAAATCCTTTTTATACTAATATAAATATATGATTATGGAATACAATTTTGAAATGATTCCAACGTGAGTATGACATAGCATACCGAAAAACCCAAAGTGGACGGGAACAAATCCTTGTCAAATTACCAGCGTAAGCAGGACCTGAGTCTGCCGATCCCAGAGTACTTACCGGTGCACACAGTCTCGATACAAGCCTATCGAGTAGCTCGTTTCAATCCAGATCCATAATCGCTTAAAACAGTTCGAAAACATTTACAATACTAAAATAAATTGTGGTACTTAATATAGCGGTAAATAGCACTACAGACTCACTGCTTGCTAATCCACGTGAAAACCTGGCAAGCGACACAACCTGATTCGACTTCGAAACACGAGTAGTCGACGAGTCTAAGAACAGAGTAGAAACCATTAGTGAAATCAACACCTAACTCTAGAGAGTACTAGACACCACATAGGACTAGCACAAAACCAAGTCAAGCACAAAAATAGCCAGAACAGAATTGTCAATTAATTACATAAAAACTCGAGCCAAAACATGAAACATATCGAGTAACACAATACTCAAATAAAAATAGGTCAAGTCTATTGAGTTCCCGCTTTAAAATCTATTTTAGAAAATATTATTTAAATAATATTTAAATAATAAAATAAATCCATTTCCAAATAGTGGGTTAGTCGAGTTACCGATAACTATCAAACTACCTCACATGTCGGGTGACCCGAGTCTAACCTGACCCAAAATATTTTATCAACAATATAAACCAGAGTTTATAGTTCCCAAAAATAACTTTGATAAAATAAATATATTTATAGTCAATTATAAACCATAGTTTATAATTATAGAAACAACTTTGATCAAATAATAATCAAATTTAAAACGAAACTCAATAACTTATAACTCAAGTAACCAATAGTTACAAATAATTTACTTTAATAAAGTAAATAAGAAAACCGTTAAAATCTTAAAATGTACAATTGACACATCTAGTCAAAAATTCGTAAGTTAATAATTACCCGAGTAATTATAAATTATTGATTAAAAATATAATTATCGATCTCCGAACATAATAATCAAAATAAATTAGATAATAAATAAATCTAGCATTATTCTTAGATTTAAAATGATTTTGTCAAAGTAATTTATGAATAATAATATTATCAACTTATTATAAATAATATAAAATAATATTATCAAAATAATTTTAATTAAGAAAAATGTAAAGTTATCAAATTGCCAATTTATACATCGAAACTAAATCCGTAGATTTAAATTAGAAATAATTAACTTTAGATAAAATGTGAGTAATTAGAAAACAACTTTCAACATAACAAGCTTTTAAGATCCATAAACAATCAAACTAAACAAAATCATATTCATCAAACCAAATCATAAGCTAAAAGTTAACATGAATCATAACTTATAAAACAAGAGATTAAGATCACTAAAACCCCAAAATCAAAACCAAAGAAAATAAAGAACTCGGCAGTAACAAATATAACGTTCATAGTTTATAGGAATTGAAAACGGGACAACGAATGTAACAGAATCAATTACGTACCGTTTTGCCAAAACGGAATTGGGAATCGTAGAGGCGTGAGTCTAGAATCACAGGAACAAGACGGATCTCAATTTAACGCTGAAACGAATTAGAACAGATCAAAATACCAAAATATCGACTTTTAGATCAAAACATAGAATAACATAAAACGGTGAGACGTCGGCAATCATAACGGAAAAGATAACGTACCAAAATTGATTCCGAAAGTTAGAGGATGAAGAGGGAAGAGTCCACTATCGCTGGGGTGAAATGGTTCTCAAATTGGTACAAAAACGAAGAAGAACGAGCTAAGAAACGGAAGTGTCGATTATAGCAAATCTGGAAAAAATAAGACAACTTGTTCATTCCGATTCCAACAAACTTTTGAGGATGATATGAACAATGATTTTCAGAGATTTGAAGGGTAATGTGGCGGCTAAGGATTGATGAAATAGAGGGGAAGAAATTAGGTTAGAAACTTAGGTATAAATAGGAAAGAAAGTCATGCCATACATGGCAATACCCACGGTCTCGTTCGAGACCTAGAAATTAATGTTGGTCTCGTTTGAAACCAACGGTTCAAAAGACCTGGTACAACCCACTGGTTGAACTACGGCTTGGTTCAACCAAAATTTGGTTTAACCACAACCCAAACTTTGACTCAAATCAAATCAAACCAACCCATAAAATTTCTCAAACCATGAATCCTCTCACGAATCCACAAGCGATCCGAATTAAATACCAGAAACTCATAAAAACAAATTTAAAAATTTTACGTGGTATTACAATGGCGCCGTCGCCGCTATGCCATGGCGCCGTCACCGCTATGCCATGGCGCTGTCGCCACCATTTTTCCTCTCCGGATCAAATATTTCGGGGTCCGACCCCACTGTCGATTGAGTTTTGACAATATTTTGGACATATTTTAAACATATAGGCAATAAAACGACTATCTACAAGGTAAAACATAGCAAAACGCACCTCAGAATGATGGAAGTCAGAAATACAGATAACCTAGAGGATGGCAGCCGGAAGTATAAACACCTCAGATAATGGGCACCAAAAATACAGCCCCAAAGAATCAGAATAGCCCTAGAGGATCAAAACTACCCTAGAGGATCAGAGCAGCCCTAGAGGATCAGAACAGCCTAGAGGATCAGAACAGCCCTAGAGGATCAGAACAACCTGAGATGATCGAAAAGTTGCCCAGAAGACAGGATTGAAACGGCCAATGGTAGAAAGACACCACAATATTCGTGGCCAGAATTAGAGCTAGACTCTACACACAAAATGGTATGAAGACACCAAAGAATGGTATAAAGACACCAAAAGAACGGTAGAAAGACATCGAAAATGGCAGAAAGACGCCAAAGCCTGGTAGAAAGACACCAGCATCCTTTAATTGTGGAATAATTAACAGAATCCAGGCACCTATTCAATAGGGTGGCCTTGCCCTTGGGACGGCCAAGGGGATGTTGCCCCTTCTACCAACCTAAGAAGGTCCGGACAGGATAATTACCAAGGTCCAATCCATTAGATCACTCTCAGGACGGTTGAGAGTTTACATCTCCATTCCACGGGGCACACAACAGGCAGTCACGGCTCAATGGACAATCTTCAGGACAGTTGAGAAGACCTGCACAAGGCCAAATGCTGAGTAGACCAGAACTAGGGGGCATGAAGTCAGAGTCGTGCACCAGCACCGGTAATGCTCAGTCTAGGGCATTACCAAACCACTGGACGAGCGAATACCTCTAATGGTGGACAGTATCCTTGTTGGTTGTCTAACAGCAAGTCTCTTCTTTAACAAGAATTGACCTGCTTTGTCAATCCTCGTTAAAGAGGGGGCAAACTGTAGACACCTATTTTCCAGATAGGTAAAAAGTGATAAGGGACTGAAGCGTCCAACGATGATTTCCAGAGAAATATGTCCGAGTGACGAGCTATCGATTTGCTTGTTGGAGTCTAAGCAAGTAAAATCTGCACATAGCTATAAACTTGGAGGGTCAAAACGTAATTAGCCGCAAATAGCCTATAAAAATCTAAAGAGATTGTAGTTTAAGTCTAGAAATTGGACTAATTATAATATCTTAGAAGTTTATAGGTCAATTTGCAAGTTTTACAGACTATAATTGACCATACCTAAACCCATAGGGTCTTAATAGCCTTTTTGACACTATTAGGCACTAAAACGTAATTTTAGCACCTTTTTACTTAGCCACCAAGCCATAATACGAATTTAATTAATTAAAAGAAGTTTAAAGCTAATCCTAATACTTCATGACATATCTCTTTAGCAATTTAAAACCTAGAAGACTCTAAGTCAACCCTAGATCACCCATTCCCCTATAAATACTACTGCTAACTCACCTAGCAGGAGGTCAGACAAGAAAGGTGAAAACCATACATGCAAAATTCGATCCCCTCCCTAGGAAAACCTTAATTTGGTCGAACACCCTAGCGCGCGCACACAAAAATTATTCAACTCCAGTCCTAAAACACTAAGTACGTGTTGATTCTCTAAGAATGCAGCCTACAAAGACTCGAAGTTAGATTCAACATCCACTTCTCCAGAAAACGAGTCAAGGACTCAGAACGGTACTTCTAAGGACCCTTTCAAATTTTCTATCTTTTTATGCCATATTGTAGACACTTATTTTTCGGGCAGGTAAAAAGTAAAAAAACCTGAAGCGTTCCATGATGATTTCTAGAGAAATCTGTCCGGGCAACGAGATTTCGATTTGCTTGCTGGAATCTAAGCATGCGTAATCTGTGCACAGTTGCAAACTTGGAGGATTAAAATACAATTAGGCGTAAATAGCCCATAAAAAATCTAAAGAGATCGCAATCTAAGTTCAGAAATTTGACTAATTGCAATGTCTTAGAAGTTTAGGGCCAATTTGCAAGTTTTACGGACTGGAATTGACCATAATCAAACCCATAAGACCTTAATAGTCTTTTTTACACTTTTAGGCACCAAAATAGACTTTTAGCACCTCTTTAATTAGCTAGCAAGTCCAAATCCGAAAATTAAAAGGAAAATCATAATTAATAATTAAAAACCTAATCTTAATCTTAGAATCATATCACTTAACACTTCTTCAACCTCTAACCAAACTCTAACTAGGACGAACCTGTAAATACACTTAAGCTAACCCTAGACCTAATTAGACCATATAAATACAATGTTAAGCCAGTCTGGTTAGAGGTGGCACACAAAACCTAGAAATCAAAAGCAAAAATTCGGCCACCCCCATTATACTAGCCATAGCAGAAAATCAGAACACACACATACACAAATCTCCAGTCCTGAAACACTAATACGTGTTAATTCTCCAAGAACGCAACATCCGCACAGATTCGAAACTGGATTCCGCATCCACTTCGCCAGCAAACGAGTCAAGGACTCAGACCGGTAATTATGAGGACCCTTTTATTATATTCCTTTGATTTCCATAAATATATGTATAATTTCCATGATTGCTGTGATTGTGTGCTTAGGATACATGTTTAGCTTATAATTGTTTTTTTCATCAAAATTACCATGATAATTAAATCGGTGTTTCCAATAAATTGCCATGAAATTCGATGAGAAGCATGTTAATTGGCTGTAATTAATCGTATTTAAGCTCAAATACATAAACCTAATTAATCTAAAGCTCTTAGAATGCATGATTCTAGGAGATTTTAGCTCTTTTTGCCATGAAAACTCGAAATTCGTACTTGCTGCCCAGAAAATAATTTTGTTTAAATGAGATTTAAACACTCTGATTATGCCATATTTGGATTACTTGTTCGATTTTATGTGATTTTGACTACTTTTGCATGAGAAACAGATTTGAAACGAGTGACAACGAAGCAAAAGAAAATCCCAGAACTATTGTCAAAAATCCCCCGCCACTGCCACTGTAACTGGCGGCATCGACACGTCATCCTGCCGGCGCCGACAACTTAAGTTGGCGCCGTGTTCGTCGTCCCTGCTCCCCAGATCTTCCAGACTTCGATCCGAACTTCAAAACGTGTTTCCGGGTCATCCAGACTCCAAATCAGGCCCAGTTTGAACCCAGATGTAGAGAATTTAGAGTATATTAATATTCTATATTGAAACGGGCCAGACTGGTGTAAAACGGACCCAGATGTCCAAACATGCAACATAGTGTATAAAGCGGACCCAAGAGCCCAAGGCCCAGCAAACCAGCAACTTACAGAGCCGATTTCGGGCTAACCCAAACTTGAAATTGACTCCGGATTGAACCAGTAGAACCAGATCGATGAGACGCACAACTCTCGTGATCTGACCGAGAGCCCATTCTAACCAGACCGATGGTCAAAACCCACGCGAGTGTCAGGCACTCAAAGTCAACGAGGTTGAAAAGTATTTCTAATCTTGTATGTATATCCAGCTGCCCCTGAGCATGCCAACACTGTTTACCGCTTTCCAAAAGCATTCCAAATCAAATAATAACCAGTTAAAGGACTAATCACCTAAAATTAGCCCATCAATGCAATTCCAGCCCATCATTTAGACATGACTAATACGAAAACATAGTAACGGTTGTATAGGTTTTTCAAGACTCACCTAATAAAATTAATCAATCAAACCTTTACATCTGGTTTAGGCTTTGTGCATGTAATTAATCCAGACCAGCCAGACTTATGACTATTTGCTAGAAACCTCTAAGGTTAGATGTATGTTTAGGAGTACCTGCTACTTGCCTCAAATGCCAGTCCAGATCGAGTCATATGCGGGTCAAACATGTTTACTGCTTTCATCTCTGTTTATTTATAGCTTTTATATCATGTGAACTGCATATACTGTTCAGATGAGATAAAATGCAAATATGTTCAGTAAATAGAGCCGGTAACAGATAAGCCAAGCACAAGAGTCTTGAGGAGGTCCACGAACCCTACTCTTTGGTCCAATGCACGATAATCTTACATGAGGCGAGTAAGGTTATCTATTCGGTTAAAAGGCATTTCCTAGTTGAACTAGGTGGCAACTCCATTTTTCAAACCATTTCCAGATCGAGAAGTTAGCCATAAGCCTTGGGTGAGCAGCCCCCGAACCCCGCTCCGCTCCCACATATTAATTACAATTGCTGAATTTTTGTGATTAGATTGCATGTTTAGCTTGTTCTGTTGTTTTTCCATCAAAATTGCCATATTAGCTAAATTCAAATTGCAACGAAATCAAATAAAAAAAGCATGTTAATCACTCTTAATTAGCTGTTTATGTGTTCAAACCCAAAAAATATTCGATTAGAAACCTTAGAATGCATGTTTCTAGGTGTTTTTAATGTATTTTGCCATGAAAAATACCTTAAAATAGCTATTAAAAATCCATATTTGCGATGCCCAAATCATGTTTAAACACTCTTAAATTTCCATATTTGAATTCCTTATTCGATTTTATGTGTTTTTACTGGTTTTGCACGAAAAACGGAGCTAAACAAGTGATATCAGACCAAAAAACAAATCTCCGGACGTGCTGCCCGCACCGTCGCCAGAATAAGGTGGAGGCACCGCCACAATAACCTGTCGGCACTATCAGTCATACTGGCACCGTGTTTGTAGTTCCCTGCTTACCAGAATCACTTCCCGGATCTTCCAGACTTCCAAAGGCATTTTTGGGCTCGTTCGGGCTCGGAAATAGGCCCAGTTTGAAGACGTACAAAATTTAATGTAGTTTACTTTTATGCACTATAATGGGTCAACCCCACTGTAAATCGGGCCCATAAGCCCATATATTTAACATAAAGTGTAAACCGGGCTCACGAGCCCGAGGCTCGCAAACCCAGCAACTTCCAGAGCAGAATTTGGATTTAGCAGAACTTGGAATGAACCGCGTTTCAAACCGACTGAACCGTATCTACGAGACTGACAACTTCCGTATTCTGACCGAGAGCCAATTCTGACCACACTGACGATCAAACCCGTGCGAGTGCTAGTCAATCAAAAAGTCAAAGAGGTTTATAAGTATCTCTAACCTTATATGTATACCAACTGTACATATTATTTACCACTTCCCTAAAGCATGCAAACCAAATATTAACCGGTTCAAGGACTAAACACAGAAATTAGTCAAATGATGCAATTCAAGCCAGTCACTTAGACATCTTAGGATTAATACGGAAAAGTAGTAATGGCTGCATAGGTTATTCAAGATCACCTAATAAAATCAATCAAACTTAGACATCTGGTTTTAGGCTTTATGCATGAAATCAATCCAAACCAGCCAGACTTATGCTATTTGCTAGAAACCACCATGTTTAGATGTATGCTTAGGAGTACCTACTACTTGCTTTGCATGTTCAATCCAGATCGAGTCATGTGCGAGTCTATTTGTTTACACGCTTTGAAACTTGTTTACTTCCAGCGCCATATCCTATGGACTACTATCGAATGCTGAGATGAGAATAAAATGAACATGTCCAGTAAATAAAGCCGGTAATAGATAAGCCAAGCATATTAGTCTCGGGGAGGTCCACGAACCCGGTCTTTTGGTCCGATGCAGGATAATCTTATTGTAGGCGAGTAAGGTTATCTAGTTGGTAGAAAAGAAATTTATAGTTTAATTAGGTGGCGACTCCATTTTTCAAACCATTTTCAAATCGAGAAGTCAACCAAAAGCCTGGGCGAGCAGCTCCCGAACCCCGCTCCGGTCACACCTGCTTTCATTTATGATGCAAGCTTCTGCATAAAAATTAAAATTATAAGGGGTCTTCTTGATTTGCTTGATTCAAAAAGTGTATGCTCTAATGGTAGTAGTGCAATGACTGAAATAAAAATATATCGGAATCGCTTGTAAAGTTTTAGTCGTCAAACTGCTCTCACTTCGTGTAAAACATTACAGCCAGGTAAGATACTCACATTATAAACTATAATTTAAATTTTGTAACTTATTGAACTTTATACGTCATCTTTAGTAATATGTTTTAATGTGCTCCAACTTTGCAAAAATTAGCCATTCAAATTCTTAGCCAAACATCGTCTTCTTCTGGATGCAAAAGAAATTGGAGTTTATTTGATCGTATTCATACTAAAAAAAGAAGCAGGCTCGAGCATCAAAAATTAAACAATCTTGTTTACGTAAATTATAACTTGCGCCTTAAAAATAGGTATAAAAATAGTTTTTCTTTTAATTATTTTTGGTGAAAACTAGATTGTTGTTAATTTGTTATTTATACTTGATTTGTATGTTATGTTTGTAGACTGTATTACAAGAAAAGGTCTTATGATCCGGTAGATTATGAATGCATCAACAAAACGGATTTTTGGATAGAGGAAAAGGATCCATCAAAAGAACTTGACATGGAAGAATTAGAGGACGCACTGTATAAGAAGGATGCAATTCCGTCAGAGGATCAATTCAAAAGTCAAGCACAAACTCAAGTTCTGCATGTTCTAAATGTAAATTATTTGTAATAATAATTTTATTTAATTTTTATTTGTTATTCTTGTTTTGTTAGATGAAGTAAGAGAAGGTGATTATCAAGTATATATATCAGAGGATCTTGATTTTAATCGCACAATTTTGGTGGCGTTGATATAAACAATTATACTCCCACAAGAAATAATATTGACATGAATGTTCCATTTGAAAGTGACAATATTGGTGATGTTGATGCTGTTAATAATTTTAGAGGTTTGCCCTTCAATTTAAGAGTTGAAAGTAATGATGAAATGCAGTTTTGAAGAATAAGTTGATGAACCTTTTAAATTTTTGTTTTCTTTAAACAAATGGATATTTATGTTGCTCTTTTATTAAGGTAGTATCATGAGGTTTATAAACTTATCCAAATAAATTTTGGTGCTTTTGATTCTGTTTAATATATTTTGATAGCGGTGTCAAAATGGGTCGTAACACGATAACACGATTCGTCTAACCTGTAAGTTTGGCGAATCCGGATTGAGGCTTAGCGGGTTTGTGTCGAAAACGTGTCAACCCGTTTATGACACGAAATAAATGGGTCGTGTCACGAGTTGACTCGCGAACCCATGTAACCCACCTAACCTGTTTATAAATTCTATTATTTATAATAAATATAAAAATAAAATAGTTATAATTATAAAAAATATATAATAAAATTACTAAATTAATTATATTAATATAAAAATAAATTAATTATAATTAGAATTTTACAATTTAAAAATTAATTGATAAATTTGAGGCTAAATTATATTTATATGATTTAAAAAATTCTTAAATGTTAAGTGGGTCGTCTTAGTCGTGCCGTGTTAGCCGTGTAATTGTGTTAATCGTGTTACCCATTTATCTTAACGTGTTAATCGTGTCGTGTCGTGTCACTCGTTTAAAATTCGTGTCGTGTTAGGGTTGGGAATTTTGACACGATTAGTTAAATGGGTCGTGTTCGTGTTGACCCTAATCGTGTCAACAGAGTGGATCGACACGACACGAACACGACCCGCCAACCCATTTTGACACCCCTATATTTTGAGTTGGATTTAATGTTTTTATATGTCAGTTTTTGTTAAGTGTGAATTTTTGCATACTGTCAACTTCTTTTACTTGTTGTTTTTATGGATAGTTTATTTAGTCTAATATGCTTATGTGTTATAGAAGTTTTGACTGAGTTTTTTAATTTTAATGAAGGAAAAATGGTGACTTTTTTCCGTTTTTATAGAATTGAGGTTCTTAGCTTTTGCTCTCTTCAATATCAGAATTTAAATGATTAATATGGGTTTTTTGTAGTAAATAGTTGGGCTTTTTATACGAACTACTGTTTTTCTACAAAATTTATATTTTTACTATTCCTTCTTAATATTTACATTTCATACCAACTTTATTTTTTTTTACTATTTTTTTTAGAATTTTACTTTTTATACTAACTCTCATTTTTCAACATTTATTTTTCATTTTTTTTAAATTTTTTTCACCATAATATTCCTGCACTTAATATTTATCATATATTTTATTTTTAGATTTTTTTTGGATGTTGACTTTTTTTGCTTGTTGACATTTTCCGTCAGTTTAAACATCAACATAATATCAACACGATATCAACAACATATAATAAACTGGATAATATTAATTTTTAAATATTTTTTCATACTAATTTTTACTTTTTATATGTTTTATCTTATAATTAATCAGCATTTATTATTTATCATATATTTAATTTTTTATATATCAACTAAAAATCAACTAAAAATCAACATTGTAATATTACAATAATTTAATATTATTATTATCTTTTTCCACCAATGCTAAAATCAACAAAATATCAACCGGAAATTAACATAAAATCAACATTGTAATATATCAATAATTCAATATCATTATTTCTATTTTTCACCAATGCTAAAACCAAAAAAATATCAACCGAAAATCAACATAAAATCAACACTGTAACATTTTAATAATTCAACATCATTATTTATGTTTTTCACTAATGTTAAAATTAACAGAATACTATTCAGAATATTGTTTTTCCCGTTGGATTCTACTTCCTCGTGATCATTGGGAATAATTACTTCTAACTTATATTTCGACATATCACCATCCTGTAATTGAAAAACATAACTGAAAAATAAAATAACACTAATTTTACATATTTTTAAAATTAACCCTACATGAGAAACCACAAAAACATAAACCCATCATGCAAACTCCAATAATGGAATATGCTGACATTTCAAGCACAAAAAGGACAAAAACAAAATCACCACATAACTCTATAATTTAGTTCAATTGGAATTCACACAACAACTTATACATTTCTGTTGGTTTGAATTTGTTGATACAGTAACTTAGATGGTCTAAAACCTCTAGAGTAATTCATCTAAGAAACAATATGCCATACTATTGCAAATCCACTAGATGGTAAGTAATAATCTTGTTAATTCTTATTATCCAAGTCCTGAATTATTTTGTAAAGAATTATTTACACAAAACCTTGAAATAGTTAAAGGCTTTCCACCTTAAGCAACTAAACAATTAATAAATCAGTTGAAAAAAATAGGGCTTTTTATATAAAATACAGGATTTGGGCTAGACTTTACTTTTATACGGCCCAATCCATATCTTTACTTTTCACACCATCAATCTTATGAAATCTAACCTTCTCTTTTGAATTTCTTTCCTTTTTACCGTTTTCTTATTTTCCTTCTCAATTGGCGGTTTCTTCATTCTTCTCCGCCATTTTCGCTGCTGCTCTCCACGATTTATTGTGCGTTATCTCCATTACGGCACGACTACTCTTGATTCTCTCATTTTCATCTCCATTTCGTCATCTCTCATCTCTTCGTGTTTATATAACAGTAAGTACTCTGTTTTTTTTTTTTGAAAAATTTCTTGTTGTCGGTGGATATTGTTACATGCATTTGTGATTTAACATTGTAAAGTTGATTTATCTTATGATTTTGTGTTA
Organism: Mercurialis annua; assembly: GCF_937616625.2. Lineage (NCBI taxonomy): Eukaryota > Viridiplantae > Streptophyta > Magnoliopsida > Malpighiales > Euphorbiaceae > Mercurialis > Mercurialis annua. The sequence goes on along the minus strand of NC_065574.1, from coordinate 41,360,348 downwards.
ATTTTTGTTGTTTTTAACCTTGTTTATATTAATCTGATATTTTTTTGTGTTTTTCATTTTTCATTTTTTCTGTTTCAGTTCTTCTTGTTACATGTATTTGATATTTTAAATTTGAAATATGATTTTGCTTTATGATTTTGTGTTGATTTATTTGTTTTTAATATGATTTAGATTTTGTACATGTTTTAGGTTTTCAATTTAATTTTGAATTCATTATGTAAAACGATGATTCTGTGTTGATTTATTTGTTTTTGATTCGATTTAGGCTTTGTACATGTTTTATGTTTAGTTTTGTTATTCAATTTTAATTTGAGTAGGCAAATTTAGTTTCATTTATGATTCAGTTTTCTAATTTTATTGTGATTTTGTTTGTAAATTGATTTAGTTTCTTTTTTGATATGTTAATGTTTATGTGATTGTTTCTTTTATTAAAATATTTTGTTTAGTTTTGTAACGATTCATTGTGTTTAGATTTGTAAATTCAGGTTTTTCTTGATTATTTGTTGATATGGGGCGTAAATATGTTCGCCATAGACCGGAAATAAGCCATTCGTCGGCTGAAATTGATTCTGAAACTTCGAATCATGATCATGACGACGAAGTAGCGGAATCTAGGCATGTCGAGGATGTTGCTTCTGTTGAAACGGCTCAACCAGTGGAGTCGTTGAAAGTAACAGAATCCGCTGAAATTAGGGAAGAGGATTGTCACGACCCAAATTATTGAGCCGCAACCGGCGCTAGGGAACGGGAGTGGTAGCTCCGGAACCCGTAGCAAGCCTCAATTCACTATTAACTTTTTGCAAATAATAAACAATTAATATCAAACAACGGAAACAATTACATATATATATATATCATATACAAAACATTTACATTAACTGTTTAAACCTCGCGGGCTCTAGTTACCATACCTCGTACGAACTAGCCTCGCGGTACTGTATACATCAGTTAATGTCTCAAAACATCTCACTGGCATTTGGGGCCGTGGATCATATGAAACACGTAGCCAATCAAAAAGCATATAATACAATGACAGTAGTAAATATATACAATCAAAACGAACTGCTGTCTAGGCTACTATTCTGTTGACACAGGACCACTACTGCAGCCTTCACAGAAGTCAGAAACTATACATACAAAACTGACTTCTGGACTTCAAAATTGGCCTCTAGCTAAGTCCACAAACTAAGCACCTGAAAGACATCAAAGGTGAGGGGTCAGTATTTGGGGAAATATTGAGTGAGTTGACATTTACTAACAGTATCAATATAGAAACATAACATCGCATCTCAAGGAAACAATAATATAAAACATATAAACATGTATTTGATCCGTACAAAACTAATATCCTAGCATGCGACACATCTCTCGAATAATCATATATCATTTAACCCAATCGTAATTTCAAGTTGTGAGTCCAACTCACTGGTGGCCCAGCCACTAGATACGGGGACTCCAGACTACACCGTAGCCGAGTGCTCACTCGTATCAAACTATACCTCAAATCTCAAATTTCATATTCATATCATGTTATACATATCAACTCATTTCTCAAATGAAAACACACTAGACCGACTCGACACTGGTGATCACACAGCCTATTGACACCCAATAGGTAGCTAGTTTCTTCGGATCGCATACTAGTTCTCGTATATAAAAACTAATAAAACATATAACATTTCAATCAATTATATATAATGCGATGCGTGTAAACAATATACATATATATCTATATAAAATAACTTTAATATATAATACGTGAAAGTAAAGCGCAACTCACTGTGACCGCTATCCAAGTAATGATGTGGTCGATCTGATAGTACGCTCTCGCTAGTATGCGTCTATTGACCCCACTATTCGCTGACACGTCTGACAAATTGTTTAATGATTAGACGTGCACCTCATACTTTAATACATATAATGCTTTTAAGTTCTAGGGTTTAGTTTTATTTTTAACGTTATTTGTGATCTCGATATTCCTTTATCATAATTACGATATCTCGAACTCTGTTTCTCGTATCCGAGAAACGAATACTATTCTTACATTTTCATTATCGTTGCTCACGTAAAACGTCGAGCTAAAACTTTACTTTTTAATTTATCGGGGTCCTTAATCGTTCTTAGGATCTAATATTGAAAATATCGAAATCCCATTTCTTTAAGGCTAAAAGTCCATTTTAGTCCCTCGGTAAAAAGTCCATTTTAGTCCCTCGTGGACCCACTGCGTGCCCACACAAGGTTGTGTGCGTCCGCACGCCGGTGTGCGTTCGCACACCATGGGTGTGCGATCGCACACCACGTGCGATTCGCACGCAGCCCCCGGAAACGTTGTTTCTGGGCTTCCCGTCGTGCTATCACTTGCCATACGCGTTTTAAACCTCATTTCCGACAAAACCCGTATTTTGGTTTTTCCAAAAACGCTAAAACCGAGCTTAAATCAATAAATTCCTAATTTAAACCAAAACCACCATTTAATTCGAATTTCCCACAAAATATCAAGATATTTACCTTGAAACGAAGATTAGGATCGATAGAGGATTCGATTCTGAAGAAATCGCCGCTTGAATCACTTGAATCGGACGTCGAACGGCGAAACGGCGGCGAAACAACGTAATCGGCGATTGATGTCCTTTTCTATCGATCCTTCTTCTGCTTCTTCATTCATATCCCAAATCTTATATATTCCGGCTAAAGGTTCACTTTGGTCCTTATTCTTTTTGTTTCTTATCCTTTATCCTTTAAACTTTTCTTTTATTCAATTAAATCCATAACTCGATCAATAACTTCTTAAATTATAACTTATACGTATTATTTATATCCAATAAATAATACGAAGCTCGATACTAATACTTTCTCGTTAAAATCCTAAAATTTCTGTTTTCGACACTAAGTGGCTAAATTACCACTTTGGTCCCTGCACTTTATTTCGAGCTTTTCTTGACATTTTTCCTTTTAATCCCAATTCTAATTTTAGAATTGAAGTATTTTATTAAATTCCTCGTATAAAATCCTTTCCAAAACCGACATACTAAAACTTATTTATCGAAAAACTTTCCGATTTTGCCATTCTAACGAATTCAGATTGGACACGTAGTCCAATTAGCTAAATAAATATTTTGGGGTATTACATTCTTCCCCCCTTATAAATATTCGTCCTCAAATTTTCATAAGTCTTGTTGGGATCTTAATTTATCCTTACAGTTTCCTTGACGTCCAATAATACATTTTGATCGCAGCGTCTCTTTTTACTTAACTCTTAGTTTTCTATGCTCAGCTATAACTTCATACTTGTTGCTAATCGATTATCCATTCAACTCATAATAGCTGCTTGTTGTTACGTCGTTGTGAATTCTCTTACTGGTACCTTCGTCTCATTTGTTATCTTTTCCAAAATAAAATGCTTTTTGGACGTATTCTTGATGTCGTAGTCTTTGCGTCATTGCTACCTGGCTGTCACTAATCATAATCTAATGTTTCCTCGTTCTATCATTTCATTCTTAGTATCCATGGGGTTTCCACTTGTCTTCTTTATACGTGAATAGTCACGACATGTCAATTTTATCCTTAATGACGTACTTACTTTATTCATATTTCTACAAGCGTTTTCCTTAATAATCATAATTTGTGGTGATGATCTTTACTATCCTTTGTAGTTATCACTTTCCTTTCTTAGCTGGTTCTTGTCATTTCTCACTCCTTTCTATCATTGTCTGACACTTCGTTCTTTATCAACCAATTTTCTTCAACTTACTTCATATCCAACACATTCACCGTCTCTTAACATAGTTAAACCTGATACATTCTTTACTATCTTCAATTTCTTCTTCCTTTACTTTTTTGAACTATCGTGAATTTCACGTCATTTGTTGATTATGATCCTTCATTCCTTTTTGAGTTATCCTAAATGTTTCACTTCACGTTACCTTAATTGTGTAACTTGTACAGTCGTCTTCTTTGACCGTTACTATTCGTATCCTCATTTTCTTATCTTCTTCACCTTCCCTCTAATTACTCCTTTGAGGTTCATTTTGAGTTTCTTATTGACTTTTTAGTCAAAGCTGTCTTCTCTTTAAATCACAATTTCTTATTTATGATAACCTCATAAGAATCTCATATGTTTCTTTAACGTTTAATTATCTCGAGAATCTTTCTCGTTAATTAACCTTCGTTTAACTCTTTCTTATCTTTAACTTTTAACTTTAATAGATTCAGTAGGTCCTTAATAACTTATTTATTTCCTTAATCGTCATTCTTCAGGGTATCATCTTATTACTGTTTATGACCATTTCTTAGTTTGTCCTTATTCTGTCTTCCATCTTCTTCTCGAAATATTTTCTTAACACTTACATCATGATTTCTTTATACAATACCACTTTTCGTTCTTTATACTTTTAATCTCTCTCTTCCAATATGACTTTCGATTGTTACCTTACATTTCTCAACATAAGGATAATCATTACATTTATCATCCTTATGTACTTGCTACGTTTCTTTCGTTTAACATGACTTTCTGTCATTTTATCCTTCGTTCTTTCATAAGGATAAATATAGTATCTTTAAATATTTCCAGTGCATCGCAGTTTATCTGTATATGCTTTCCGGCGATAATTCCTTATTCACATTCTTCTTTAGCTTCATTAGCCTTGTTGCAATAATTAGTAACATGGCTTTATTCTGTTATTGGGGTTTCTTTTACAATTTTATTCTTATTTATTAAGAATCTTTTATTATTCGTCGCAGGGCTTTATATCCGAGTTTACTTACTAAACAAAACGATTTTAAAACTTCTTTTGGCTGCGCAGCTCTTTCTAAATCACTTTTCATAAATCATTTGAAATCGTTAGTACAATTGTAGCTCAGAGTGATGACACCTCTCATCACCAAGGAGTTGCTCAAAATCACATTTTCTTTATCATTGTAAAGATATGATGCATGGTCTACATTTTGAAAAATTAATTTCTTATGCATTCCTATCGTGATTATGCAATATCACATGCGATGTTTGAGCACAATTCTACTTTGAAAAATTATAAAAACTTTCAAAATTTTCATAAAATCGTAAGTTTACTCTAGATTATACGCTCTGCGACTATTAACGGCTTTCTTTATATTTATTGGGTATGTTTCAAATTTTTGTACTACTGTCAAATTTTTGTATTGCTGTCATTTCTGTCATTTACAGACTGTTCTTCTGTCACATCTCTTCTCTCTCCATATCTCCGACAACTCAATCAAATTCAAAATTTTCTACTGCTGTAATCACCATATCCATCTTTTCCTTTACAGTTTCTAGAACGTAACACAGGAATTACGTTCACTACAAATATATTATGTAGTGTATATTATATTATTATTTTTGTAAGTTATGTTTATATATTCTTGGCCGAATGTACAAAAAAGCCCCTCAACTTTTTCAGAAAGTACAAGACAGCCCTTAAATTTTTTTTGGGTCCAAAACGACCCTTTAATTTTTTTTTCCGAACAAAAAAACCCTTCCATCCAAAATCTTCATTAAATGGTGACGTGGCGCATAGGAAAAAAATTCAAAGTCATCCTTAATATTTAAAATACTTACCATTTTTATATTTTTAATTTTTTTTAATCATTTTCACCATCTTCTTCTTTTAAACATCAATAATTAAAACCAAATCAAATTAAACTAAACACAATCAATAATGACCTATTCTAACCACCCATTCACCCACTGATTTCCGGACCGTCGCCTCATCCGTCACCGCTCCACCGCCGCCTCGCCCACACTCCCACTGCCGCTTCGCTCCATCCTTTTAGGGATGAACCGTTACTGTTCATCCCAAAAAGGGATGACAGCAGCTGTGTGTTCATCCCTAAAAGGGATGAACAGCCAGTGTTTGTCCCGGCTATTCATCCCTAAAAAGGGATGAACATGAGCTGTTCATCCCTTTTAGAGATGAACATCTCAGTTCATCCCATAAATGGGATGAACTTTCATCCCTTAAAAGGGATGAATATCTCAGTTCAACTCTTAAAAGAGATGAACAGTGGATGTTCATCCCTTAAAAGGGATGACACCACCGTCGGAGAAAAACATTGAATGCCGGAAAGAAAATTCCGGCGGTCGGTGAGTGGTGGCGGCCGAAAATCTGTGGTTAATTAGATTTTGATTAATTTAATTGGGTTTTGAAGTGTTTATTTAGTTTTTGATAGGTTTAATTGAGTTTTAATTTATAATTTTAATTAATTATAGGTTTTTAAAAGAAGAAGATGGTGAAAATGATTAAAAAAATTTAAAAACATAAAAATGGTAAGTATTTCAAACATTAAGGATGGTTTTGAATTTTTTCCCTATGCGCCACGTCACCATTTAACGGAGATTTTGGATGGAAGTGTTTTTTTGTTCGGAAAAAAAAATTAAAGGGTCGTTTTGGACCCAAAAAAAGTTTAAGGGCTGTCTTGTACTTTCTAAATAAGTTGAGGGGTTTTTTTGTACCTTCGGCCTATATTCTTTTATTAAGCGCATGTTTAACAACAACGCTTCCTATAGGTTCTCACTTTTCGAGGTATTATTCTATAGGCGTATTCTATTCTATCATGCAATGCAGCAGATATATAAACACAACAATGCAAACATATAAACACAATTACGTAAAGCACGTAAATTGCTAATACCTGGAGGTGCCTGATGCGGAACGCTAGGTTCCCTAATAACTACGCCTGTGCGACGGCCCCTAACTGTCCTACCGGAGTTTCTTCCGCCCCTTTGTACAAAATAAGGGTTAGTTCTAATTCTGGAGGACGTGCTGACGTAATCTGGGTGGTACTCACGTCTAAAGTAAAAGGGTCGTACCGGATCACCCGCCCACTCATGCTCTGTTTCAATCCTACGGGCCATTGTAGTAAGTGTGCTAACATGTTCGTCCACGTGCTCATACAGCTCATCAAACTGAGGTCCTAAACCCCTGACATACCTACGATTAATAGTTCTATTGTTTTCGTTCAGATCAGGGACTCCTTCAGCCATCCGCAGAAAATCAGTAGAGTACGCTCCTACAGTTAACATCCCTCTAGAAAAAGAACGCATCTGCCTCCTAACCTGGTTTAGGGCTATCTATGCCTGACCGTTGGCTATGTCTGTATCTTCTCTCAAATTGCGGTATCTCCACACACCAGACCAGAAATAGTCACCTCTGTACTCTTCGACGTCTAATTCATCTAACTGTTCTTCTTCTTCATACTCTTCCTCCTGAGGATCTTCCTCTTCTGCCTCCTCTTCTAATTCTTCTTCTGGATCCTCCTCAGGATCTTCTTCAAGATCTTCTTCCGGATCTTCCTCCGGTTCCTCTTCCTCTTCTTCGCTGTATTCTATCTCCGGCGAGTGCACCCTAACTCTGTTTCCAGATTAACTACCTATCTCCGACACAGACATAATACTATTCGGATATATTTCTGGCGATGCTCTAGTATTTGCGTGGAATCCATTCTGATGGACCCCAGATGGTTCACCTACTTCATTATGAAACCCGTTTTGAAATATAGGAGGCGCTTCCTCTCGTTCTTCCTCAGCATGCGACTGAGCTCCATTTTGCCCAGACATGTTGAAAAGAAACAATTTCAAACGTAAGCGACCATCTGAGCCCATTTCACACGCAATTCCAATATCAGCTTATAAAATGCTGTAAAAATTTAGTATTTAATCCAGCCGCACGTAGTTCGCAAGCAGATAATCATTTAACAATTCCCAACGCAAGAAATAAACACTTAGTTATCTCAGTCGCCTGTAATTTGCAAACCTATAACCACTTTCTATCTCTTAGCGTAAGCAACAAATACTTAGTTGCCTTAGTCATCCATATAAACAGATACTATTCACTTACTCACTTAATAGTCCTGGTTCGCACGCGTTATACTACATATTACCAATGCATCTATCACATAATTACAGACAACTAAGGTCCGACTCAATGCTACAGCAGTTCCTAGGTATACTTACTGACAAAATACTTCCAGTCAAACAGACAATCAGACAAATCTAGCAGTGGTAACTGGACCAAACTGCTCTGATACCAACATTGTCACGACCCAAATTATTCAGCCGCAACCAGCGCTAGGGAACGGGAGTGGTAGCTCCGGAACCCGTAGCAAGCCTCAATTCACTATTAACTTTTTGCAAATAATAAACAATTAATATCAAACAACGGAAACAATTACATATATATATATATCATATACAAAACATTTACATTAACTGTTTAAACCTCGCGGGCTCTAGTTACCGTACCTCGTACGAACTAGCCTCGCGGTACTGTATACATCAGTTAATGTCTCAAAACATCTCACCGGCATCTGGGGCCGTGGATCATATGAAACACGTAGCCAATCAAAAAGCATATAATACAATGACAGTACTAAATATATACAATCAAAACAAACTGCTGTCTAGGCTACTATTCTGTTGACACAGGACCACTACTGCAGCCTTCACAGAAGTCAGAAACTATACATACACAACTGACTTCTGGACTTCAAAATTGGCCTCTAGCTAAGTCCACAAACTAAGCACCTGAAAGACATCAAAGGTGAGAGGTCAGTATTTGGGGAAATACTGAGTGAGTTGACATTTACTAACAGTATTAATATAGAAACATAGCATCGCATCTCAAGGAAACAATAATATAAAACATATAAACATGTATTTGATCCGTACAAAACTAATATCCTAGCATGCGACACATCTCTCGAATAATCATATATCATTTAACCCAATCGTAATTTCAAGTTGTGAGTCCAACTCACTGGTGGCCCAGCCACTAGATACGGGGACTCCAGACTACACCGTAGCCGAGTGCTCACTCGTATCAAACTATACCTCAAATCTCAAATTTCATATTCATATCATGTTATACATATCAACTCGTTTCTCAAATGAAAACACACTAGACCGACTCGACACTGGTGATCACACAGCCTATTGACACCCAATAGGTAGCTAGTTTCTTCGGATCGCATACTAGTTCTCGTATATAAAAACTAATAAAACATATAACATTTCAATCAATTATATATAATGCGATGCGTGTAAACAGTATACATATATATCTATATAAAATAACTTTAATATATAATACGTGAAAGTAAAGCGCAACTCACTGTGACCGCTATCCAAGTAATGATGTGGTCGATCTGATAGTACGCTCTCGCTAGTATGCGTCTATTGACCCCACTATTCGCTGACACGTCTGACAAATTGTTTAATGATTAGACGTGCACCTCATACTTTAATACATATAATGCTTTTAAGTTCTAGGGTTTAGTTTTATTTTTAACGTTATTTGTGATCTCGATATTCCTTTATCATAATTACAATATCTCGAACTCTGTTTCTCGTATCCGAGAAACGAATACTATTCTTACATTTTCATTATCGTTGCTCACGTAAAACGTCGAGCTAAAACTTTACTTTTTAATTTATCGGGGTCCTTAATCGTTCTTAGGATCTAATATTGAAAATATCAAAATCCCATTTCTTTAAGGCTAAAAGTCCATTTTAGTCCCTCGGTAATTTTAGTCCCTCGTGGACCCACTGCGTGCCCACACAAGGTGGTGTGCGTTCGCACACCGTGGGTGTGCGTCCGCACACCGGTGTGCGTTCACACACCTTGGGTGTGCGATCGCACACCACGTGCGATTCGCACGCAGCCCCCGGAAACGTCGTTTCCGGGCTTCCCGCCGTGCTATCACTTGCCATACGCGTATAAAACCTCATTTCCGACAAAACCCGTATTTTGGTTTTTCCAAAAACGCTAAAACCGAGCTTAAATCAATAAATTCCTAATTTAAACCAAAACCACCATTTAATTCGAATTTCCCACAAAATATCAAGATATTTACCTTGAAACAAAGCTTAGGATCGATAGAGGATTCGATTCTGAAGAAATCGTCGCTTGAATCACTTGAATCGGACGTCGAACGGCGAAACGGCGGCGAAACGACGTAATCGGCGATTGATTTCCTTTTCTCTCGATCCTTCTTCTGCTTCTTCATTCATATCCCAAATCTTATATATTTCGGCTAAAGGTTCACTTTGGTCCTTATTCTTTTTGTTTCTTATCCTTTATCCTTTAAACTTTTCTTTTATTCAATTAAATTTATAACTCGATCAATAACTTCTTAAATTATAACTTATACGTATTATTTATATCCAATAAATAATACGAAGCTCGATACTAATACTTTCTCGTTAATATCCTAAAATTTCCGTTTTCGATAGTAAGTGGCTAAATTACCACTTTGGTCCCTGCACTTTATTTCGAGCTTTTCTTGACATTTTTCCTTTTAATCCCAATTCTAATTTTAGAATTGAAGTATTTTATTAAATTCCTCGTATAAAATCCTTTCCAAAACCGACATACTAAAACTTATTTATCGGAAAACTTTCTGATTTTGCCATTCTAACGAATTCAGATTGGACACGTAGTCCAATTAGCTAAATAAATATTTTGGGGTATTACAAGGATGCATCGATTGGAATTCCTATTGTTGAAGAAAAGGACACTGTAGAGCAGCCTAACGTGTTGGAGATCTCCAAGGAAGCTTTGAGCATGCTTCCAAGATCGCCAAAACCTACGTTGACGAAGTCAATGATAATCGGAAGTAGGCTTAAACTTGCTGCTGTTAAAAATAGTGAAGATCTGAAAGCCGCTGCAACTGATTTACAAGATAAAGATGAAAATGTATTGAAGCCGGCTGTTCGATCTTCAAAGCATACAAAGACTTCTGAAGACTCTTCTATTGCTGCTGATGTAATACCCCAAAATATTTAATTAGCTAATTGGACCACGTGTCCAGTCTGGATTCGCCAGAATGGCGAAATCAGAAAGATTTCCGATAAGACTAAGATAAATAAGTTTTAGTAGGTCGGTTTTAGAAAAGATTATTGCGGAGAAATTAATATCATATTTCAATTCTAAAGTTAGAATTGGAATTAAAAGGAAAAAATGGCAAGAAAAGCCCAAAATAGAGTACAAGGACCAAAGTGGTAATTTAGCCACTTTGTGTCGAAAATGGAAATTTGAAGATTTTGACGGAAAATATTAATATCGAGCTTCGTATCATTTATCGGATATAAATAATACGTAACAGTAATAATTTAAGAGTTTATCGATTTAGTTATGGACTAAATCGAATAAAAGAAAAGTTTAAAGGATAAATGATAGTAAACAAAAAGAACAAGGATCAAAGGGGCACTTTATCCGAATTATATAAGAAATGAAAGATTGAATTGGATGCAGAAGGAAGGATCGAGAGAAATGAGAAAACCTTCGACGATACCGTCGTTTCGCCGTTCGACGTCCGATTCAAGCGATTTTTGCGGCGATTTCTTCAGAATCGAATCCTCTATCGATCCTAAGCCTCGTTTTAAGGTAAATATCTCGAGAATTGGTGATAAATTCGAATATATAGGGCTGATTTTGTGAAATTGTGTTTAGGATTGAATTTGACGTTTTTTGAAGTTATTATAGCGTTTTAATGAAAACCGAGATGCGGGTTTTGTATAGTTGAATGTATAGCACGTCGGGATGGTTAAAAAGCCCCGGAAAACGACTTTCCGGGGGCTGTCACGAGTGTGCGTTCGCACACATTGAGTGTGCGTTCGCACACATTGAGTGTGCGTTCGCACACATTGAGTGTGCGTTCGCACACTCCTTGAATTTTAGGGTGTGCGTTCGCACACTCATTGTGTGCGTTCGCACACTACCTAAAACTTGGCAGATTCAAAATCTCAACGGTCAGTTTATAGATTTGCCTCTTAGGAACGCCTCTGTCAAATTTCATCTCGATCCAACGGTTCAATTGGGAGAGATCTTCATTTTACTAAACAGTGTCAGTGTGCAGGCAGCACCTGCGCATTGTCCTGAAAACTCCTTGAAACTTCATCGAAATGAAACTAAACCCTAAAACCTAAAAGTATTATACGTATAGGAATACGAGATTAACGTCTAATCATTAAACGTTAATTATTTATCAGACGTGTCAGAGCAGAGAGGTCAGTAGACGTGGGATAGCGAGGGCATATCATTTCATCGACCACATTATTGATTGGATAGCGGTCACTGTGAGTTGTATTTACTTTCGTGTATTATATATTAAAGATATTTTATATAGATATGTATATATATATATATATATATATATATATATATATATATATATATATATATATATATATATATATATATACTGTTTATACGCATCGCATGTTATATAATTTGATTGAAATGTTATATGTTTCTATTAAGTTTATATACGAGAACTAGTATGCGATCCGAAGAAACTAGCTACCTATTGGGTGTCAATAGGCTGTGTGATCACCAGTATCGAGTCGGTCTAGTGTGTTTGCATTTGAGAAACGAGTTGATATATATAACACGATATGAATATGAAATTTGAGATTTGAGGTATAGTTTGATACGAGTGAGCACTCGGCTACGGTGTAATCTGGAGTCCCCGTATCTAGTGGGCTGGGCCCACCAGTGGGTTGGACCCACCAGTGAGTTGGACTCACAACTTGAGATTTACGATTGGGTTGAACGGTATATGATTATTCAAGAGATGAGTCGCATGCTAGGATATTAGTTTTGTATGGATCGAATACATGTTTATATGTTTTATATTATTGTTTTCTTGAAATGCGATGCTATGTTTTTATATTAATATCGTTAGTAAATGTCAACTCACTCAGTATTTTCCCAAATACTGACCCCTCACCTTTGATGTTTCCAGGTGCTTAGTGTGTGGAGTTAGCTAGAGGCCAATTTTTGAAGTCCAGAAGTCAGCTGTATATGTATAGTTTCTGACTTCTGTGAATGCTGCAGTAGTAGTCCCGCGTTGACAGAGTCGTAGCTTAGACAACAGTGTATTTTGGTTGTACATATCCTTGTTGTCTTGTTTATATGCTTTTGTAGGCCACGTGTTTTATATGTTGTCCACGGCCCCAGATGCCGGTGGCATGATTTGGATACACTAACTTTTGTATATATTGTCGCGAAGCCATTTCGTACAAGGTACGGTAACTAGAGCCCGCGAGGTTAACAAAGCAGTTAGTGTAAATGTTGACGTATATATGATTTGTATATTCGGTTATGTTGTGTTGTATTATTTGTTTATTATTTGCGAAAAATTAATAGTGATTTGATGCTTGCTACGGGTTCCGGAGCTACCACTCCCGTTCCCTAGCGCCGGTTGCGGCTCAATATTTTGGGTCGTGACAATGTTGGTATCAGAGCAGTTGGTCCAGTTACCACTGCAAGTTTGTTTCAGTGCTTGTTAGAGAGCAGTTGGTCTAGTTACCACTGCCAGTTGTGTTTGAATGTCTATTTGACTTGGAATACTTTGTCAGTAAGTAAACCTAGGAACTACTGCAGCAAGAGAGTCAAACCTTAGTTGTTTGCATTTGATTGATATGTGCATTATTAGTAAGTTCCATAAAGCGCGCGAACCGAGATGGTTAAATGAAGAAGTGATGAATATCTGTTTATATGAGCGGCTAAGGCAACTAAGTGTTTATTACTTGTGTAAGGAGTATTCAGTGATTACGTATTTGCGAATTACATACAGATTGATTGAATGTTAAATGTTTATAGCACTTTATAAGTTGATATTGAAGTTAAGAGAGGAAAGATGGTCAGTGACATTAGGAATTGTTTCTTTTCAGCATGTCTGGGCAAAATGGAGCTCAGCTACATCCTGCAGAGGAACAGGAGGAAGCGCCTCCTATATACCAGAATGGATTCCACATAGATATTGGGAGATTATCTGAGATATATCAGAATGGTTTCATGTCAGTATTAGAAATTGGTAGTTCTTCTAGGGTTAGAGGTAGAACTCACTCGCTTGAATTGGGGCACAGTGAGGAAAGTGAGGAAGATCCAGAGGAGGATCTAGAGGAAGAATCAGAAGAAGTTCCTCAAGAGGAGGACTTTGAAGAAGAAGAATTATCAGACGAGTCAAACGTCGAGGAGTACCGAAGTGAATATTTCTGGTCCAATGTGCGGAGATACCGCAATCTGAGAGAGGATGCATAGATAGCAAATGATCAGGCGCAAGTGGCTTTGAATCAGGTTCGGAGGCTGATGCGCTCCTTTTCTCGAGGAATGTTACCAGTGGGACCGTGTTCCACTGACTTTTTACGTATGGTCGAGGGAGTCCCAGATCTAGATAAAGATAATGAGACAATTAATCGTAGCTATGTCAGGAGATTAGGACCAGAGTTTGATGAGCTATATGAGTATGTTCACGAGCACTTTGGGACGCTCAATATGATGGCCCATAAGATTGAGGCTGATCGCGAGTGGGATGGCAATCCTGTTCGACCCTACTTTTTCGAACTTGCGTTCTATCCAGACTATAATAGTCGATCCTTTGGTATTAGGACTAACCCCTACTTTGTATATAAAGGCAGAGGCAACACCAGTAGAAAAGATAAGGGTCGACACACTGGAATAGTTATTAGGGAATCTAGCGTTCCACATCAGGCACCCTTAGGTATAAATGATTAATATACTTTGAGTATTTGTGTTTATATGTTGCATTGTTGTGTATATGTTTACTGCATGGCATGATAGAGCATAATGAGTAAAATATACCTATAGGATAATACCTCAAATAGGTAGGGCCTATAGGAAGCAATATCGATAAACACACGTTTAAGAAATGAATATATAAACATAACTTACAAAAACAATAACATAATAAACGATAAATAATACATTTATCGCGAACGTAATTCCTGCATTACGTTCTAGAAGTCGTGAAAGAAAAGATGGAATACTGGAAAGGAGATTTGATATGAAAGAACTGATACCTACACTCATAAGTGATGTGTACCAATATCTATACTTGTACATGGTATGATACAAGTGTAGTAAAGAGGTGAAAATAGTAATTACGGCTATAAGAAGTTTCAGAATGAATTGGGTTATCGGAAACATGGAAGAAGAAGTGATATAGCAGAAAAATACTCAGAAGATGTCAGAAAGCGACGACAATAGTAAAAATCATAATATACCCAATAATAATAAAGAAAAGCCGTTAAAAGTGTCGCAGAGTGTACAGTCTGGAGTAAACTTACGTTCTACGAAAAGTATGAAAGATTTTTAAGATTTTTCAAAATACAATTGTGCTCAGTCATCGTATATGAAATCACATAATCACGATAGGAATCCATAAAAGAATGATTTTCAAAGCATAGACCATGCATCATATTTTCGTAATGATGAAGAAAATGCGGTTTCGAGCAACTCTTTGGTGATGAGAGGTGTCATCACTCTGAGCTACAATTGTATTATCGATTTCAAACGATTTTAGAAAAATGATTTAAAGTGCTAGCTAGCCAAACAATGTTTTGAAATCATTTGTTGAATAAGTGAACTCAGATGTGAAACTCTGCGATGAATAATAAAAGATTCTTAATAAGTAAGAATAAGACTTGTAAAACAGACCCCAATAACAGAATAAAGCCATGTTAACGATTAATTGCAACAAAGCTAATGAAGCTAAAGGAGAATATGAATAAGGAGTTAACGCCGGAGAGCATACGCAGTCAAGATGCGATGCGCTGGCAATGTCTAAGGATACAATATATATCCTCATGTTAGAACAAATGATAAAATGACAGAGAGTCATATTAGACGAAAGAAAAGTAAAGGATACGAAAGGACGAAGAATATAATAATTATCTTTATGTCGAGATAAGTAATATAACGATCAAGAGTCATATCGGAGGAAAGAGAGTAAGAGTATAAAGGACGATGAAGACGATAATATGTATGATGAATATCAAGTAATATTCTAAGGATATGTAACCTTATCATTGTCAGCTTTAGGAGATATAAGACACAGAAACGGAAAGAAGAGGAATTAAGTTATAAAAACCCAATGTAAAGACAGAGGTAACTTATACAAACATATATACATCGGTAAATGTAAAGATGACGAGAAAAGTTAAGTTGTAAAATTCTAATATAAGGGGAAAGGCACATGTATAGGCATACGTGCCAGTAAATATAAGAGTGATGGATAATATGGAAGAAATTATAATGAAGAAACTCATATACCCTCGAAATTTAGTAAGATGATTAGAGAAATGAAGAGCTCTAGAGATATATCAGAAGGATTATCAAAATAGAACAGCAGTAGCAGAGCAATTATAAACGGAGGAAAGACGTAATAAATACAGTAAGTAAAGTATAAGATGATACTTCATTGTTATTAAACAGATAAAAGTGAACTGTATCTAAGAAGTCGTGATGTTACAAGAACGAGAAATGATGCTAGTACATAAAAATGAAGTTGTTTAAAAGATAACTAGAATCTGGACATAAATGCTGAAGAAACATAAGGTATATAGGACAACAAAACTGAATTATTCCCTAATTATGGGAAACACAAAGTCAAGTACAATCTAAAATGTTAAGAATAAGCGGAAAACACTTCAAGAAGAAGATGAAAAACAGAATAAGGACAAACTAAGAAACAATCATAACCAGTATTGAGCCGATACCTTGAAGGGTGAGAATAAAATAGTGGAACTATTCGGAAGCAAGAAGTAGAAGTGTAAGATGAAAAAGAAAGTTGTTTATACAGTAAGAAGGAATGACGATAAAGAAAGCAAATAAGTTATTAAGGATTTACTGAATCAGTTAAAGATGAAATTAAGCAAAGCTTAGTCAGTAAAAAGAATCCTTAAGAAAGTTAAAATGTTAAGAAACATATGAGGTCAACGAGAATAAGGAATTGTGATGTAAACAAGAGACAGTTTTGACTGATAAGTCAATAGGAGACTTGAGACGATCTTGAAGGATCAAATCAAGATAGGATAAGAAAATGAGAATACGAATAGTAACGGTCGAAAAAGACAGCTGTACAAGCTACACGATTGAAAGTAATGTAAAGCAAAACATTTAAGGTAATGGAAAAGGATGAGGGACTACGATCAACAGAACGACGTGAAGTTCACGATAGCTTAAAGGAGCAAAGGAAAGATTAAAGTGAAGATAGTAGAAGATGTATCAGATTCAGCTTGCTAAGACACAACGATTAAGATAGATGAAATGTAGTCTGAAAGGAATTAATTGAAAAAGGAACTAGGTGGTGAATGGTTGAAAAGAGAAATAGGAATTAAAGATTTTCGCCTAGAGAAAAGCGTGGCAACAAGGGATGCCAGCAAGATTAAAACCGTAGATTCATTGTTATAAGATGAATTCTCATGGAAGGTATGAATAAGATGAATACGATAGTAAGGATATGAATAACACATCGATAACTATTCGAGGATAAACGAGATAGATAACAATATGAGTATTATCAAGTAGAGTAAACTAATAAAATGTTAAGTGAGAATCAATTAACGTTAATGATGGTCGGAAGGAAGATCACAACCAGTTGTATATGACGAAAAAATTACAATATCAACGATACGTCTAAAGCGACACTATTTTAGAAAGGCAACGGACAAGACGAGAGTAACAATGAGAAGATTGTCAGTAATACTATGACAAGAAAAATATAAAGATAATTTTATGATTCCAACAAGTTTTATGAAAATTTGAGGACAAATTTTTATAAGGGGGAAGAATGTAATACCCCAAAATATTTAATTAGCTAATTGGACCACGTGTCCAGTCTGGATTCGCCAGAATGGCGAAATCAGAAAGATTTCCGATAAGACTAAGATAAATAAGTTTTAGTAGGTCGGTTTTAGAAAAGATTATTGCGGAGAAATTAATATCATATTTCAATTCTAAAGTTAGAATTGGAATTAAAAGGAAAAAATGGCAAGAAAAACCCAAAATAGAGTACAAGGACCAAAGTGGTAATTTAGCCACTTTGTGTCGAAAATGGAAATTTGAAGATTTTGACGGAAAATATTAATATCGAGCTTTGTATTATTTATCGGATATAAATAATACGTAACAGTAATAATTTAAGAGTTTATCGATTTAGTTATGGACTAAATCGAATAGAAGAAAAGTTTAAAGGATAAATGATAGTAAACAAAAAGAACAAGGATCAAAGTGACACTTTATCCGAATTATATAAGAAATGAAAGATTGAATTGGATACAGAAGGAAGGATCGAGAGAAATGAGAAAACCTTCGACGATACCGTCATTTCGCCGTTCGACGTCCGATTCAAGCGATTTTTGTGGCGATTTCTTCAGAATCGAATCCTCTATCGATCCTAAGCCTCGTTTTAAGGTAAACATCTCGAGAATTTGTGATAAATTCGAATATATAGAGCTGTTTTCGTGAAATTGTGTTTAGGATTGAATTTGACGTTTTTTGAAGTTATTATAGCGTTTTAATGAAAACCGGGATGCGGGTTTTGTATAGTTGAATGTATAGCACGTCGGGATGGTTAAAAAGCCCCGGAAAACGACTTTCCGGGGGCTATCACGAGTGTGCGTTCGCACACATTGAGCGTGCGTTCGCACAGTCCTTGAATTTTAGGGTGTGCGTTCGCACACTCATTGTGTGCGTTCGCACACTACCTAAAACTTGGCAGATTCAAAATCCCAACGGTCAGTTTATAGATTTGCCTCTTAGGAACGCCTCTATCAAATTTCATCTCGATCCAACGGTTCAATTGGGAGAGATTGTCGTTTTACTAAACAGTGTCAGTGTGCAGGCAGCACCTGCGCATTGTCCTGAAAACTCCTTGAAACTTCATCGAAATGAAACTAAACCCTAAAACCTAAAAGTATTATACGTATAGGAATACGAGATTAACGTCTAATCATTAAACGTTAATTATTTATCAGACGTGTCAGAGCAGAGAGGTCAGTAGACGTGGGATAGCGAGGGCATATCATTTCATCGACCACATTATTGATTGGATTGCGGTCACTGTGAGTTGTATTTACTTTCGTGTATTATATATTAAAGATATTTTATATAGATAGATATATACTGTTTATACGCATCGCATGTTATATAATTTGATTGAAATGTTATATGTTTCTATTAAGTTTATATACGAGAACTAGTATGCGATCCGAAGAAACTAGCTACCTATTGGGTGTCAATAGGCTGTGAGATCACCAGTATCGAGTCGGTCTAGTGTGTTTGCATTTGAGAAACGAGTTGATATGTATAACACGATATGAATATGAAATTTGAGATTTGAGGTATAGTTTGATACGAGTGAGCACTCGGCTACGGTGTAGTCTGGAGTCCCCGTATCTAGTGGGTTGGGCCCACCAGTGGCTTGGACCCACCAGTGAGTTGGACTCACAACTTGAGATTTACGATTGGGTTGAACGATATATGATTATTCAAGAGATGAGTCGCATGCTAGGATATTAGTTTCGTATGGATCGAATACATGTTTATATTTTTTATATTATTGTTTTCTTGAAATGCGATGCTATGTTTTTATATTAATATCGTTAGTAAATGTCAACTCACTCAGTATTTTCCCAAATACTGACCCCTCACCTTTAATGTTTCCAGGTGCTTAGTGTGTGGAGTTAGTTAGAGGCCAATTTTTGAAGTCTTGAAGTCAGCTGTATATGTATAGTTTCTGACTTCTGTGAATGCTGCAGTAGTAGTCCCGCGTTGACAGAGTCGTAGCCTAGACAGCAGTGTATTTTGATTGTACATATCCTTGCTGCCTTGTTTATATGCTTTTGTAGGCCACGTGTTTTATATGTTATCCACGGCCCCAGATGCCGGTGGTATGATTTGGATACACTAACTTTTGTATATATTGCCGCGAAGGCAGTTCGTACAAGGTACGGTAACTAGAGCCCGCGAGGTTAACAGAGCAGTTAGTGTAAATGTTGACGTATATATGATTTGTATATTCGGTTCTGTTGTGTTGTATTATTTGTTTATTATTTGCGAAAAATTAATAGTGATTTGAGGCTTGCTACGGGTTCCGGAGCTACCACTCCCGTTTCCTAGCGCCGGTTGCGGCTCAATATTTTGGGTCGTGACAGCTGAACTGGCTAAATTGAAGGCATCGTACACTGTCAAGAAACCAGCGAAGCGTGTTTCATTTGAAACAAGCAAAGAAGATAGCCGTGTCGAAGAAGTTGTTGTTCCGGAGAAAAATGTAACAAAGAAGTCTACGAGTGGTGCAAAAAGAAAAGTGTCATTTGAATCGATTAATGACGACAGCGTGACTGATAAAACTGTTGAGGTATTAATCTATGTTTATTTTTTTATTGTTGCTGTTTGTTTTTGGTTGAATATAATTTTGCCTTATCGTGTTTTTGTAATTGTGTATGATTTTTTTTTTAGAAATCACCGATAAAAAAGAAAATTATTAAGAGTGCCGCTGGTACGAAAACAAAAGCTTCTGTTGAAACTTCTGAACATGAAGAAGTTCTGGAGGAAAAATCGATGAAGGTATTGTTCATTTAATTGTATTTTGTATAGTTATTTATAAAAACTTGTAGTGATTGTTTTTTGTTCATTTGTTTTACGTTTTTTTTAATATTTGCATTTTACTGGTGACATGCTGTTGATATAATGTTGACATATTGTTGATATATATAGGCATATAAGACTAGGGCAACTTCTGGTTCTGGAAAGAAAAAAGCTTCTACTGAAACCTTTGAATCTGAAAAGGTGGTGGATGATGTTTCCATCAAGGTATTGCATTTTTTGTGTTTTTTTATATGTTATTTTAACTTCACTTATTTAACTTATAATTTTAAATTTTATTTTTAATATATGTTTTGACCTGGTGTTTTTATTATGTTGACCTGTGTTAATTTGATTTGAAACTTAAACTCATTAACTTTATTCCATTGCTGTTTTTATGCTGATTTTCTATTGACATGTTGTTGGATTTATGTTGATATGTTATTGATGTGTTGTTGATATTTGTGTTGATGTTGTAGTGACTTGAACAGGCACCTAAGACTAGGTCAACCTCTGGTTCTTCAAAGAAAAATCTTATACTGCAACCACTGAATCTGAAAAGATTTTGGATGATGGTTCCATCAAGGTATTGCATTTTTGTGTTTTTTGAAATGTTATTTTAACTTGGGTTAATTGCAAATGCATAGACGAACTTTACCCTAATTTGCAAGTACAACATAAACTTTAAAACTTGGCAATGTCAGTAACCAACTTTCATTTTTTGGCAAATTGGTACACCGACCAATCACGCAACGACACATGGAGGTATATTACAATGTCCACGTTAGTGTTTTTCGTGTTTGGTGTATCGATTTGTCAAAAGTGTAAAGTTGATTACTAACATTGCCAAGTTCCAAAGTTTATGTTGTAATTGCAAATTAGGGTAAAGTTCGTGTATGAATTTGCAATTAACTCTTTTAACTTCATTTTTCTAAGTTATAATTTTTAATTTTATTTTAAGTATATGTTTAGACTTGCTTTTTATATTATGCTAACTTGTGTTTATTTTGTTTGAAACTTGTATAAATTAAGTTTATGTCATTACTGTTTTTTTGATGACCTTGTGTTGACATGGTGTTGATATCATGTTTATGTGCTGTTGACATCCATGTTAATGTAGTCTATTTTTAAATTTTTAGGCTGTTACTATTATGTTTACTGATTGAATTTATGTTTTAACAAATTTTGTCTAATTTCATTTTTATTTTTTGCAATAGATTTGGTCTCCTTGTTGGAAAGTTGGAGACATTCCTACCACAAGGGTTGACCATTGTCTGGAGCATAATGTTGCTGATCAGTTGAGAAGCCATTTGTCGGAAGGACAGCTGGAATTGTTCAAGCAAACATGTTTTGGATTTGTTCTGGACATGCCCCCATGTTTGTTTCAAGGGCAGGTTATACAATCGCTGTTAGCGAGGCAGCTTATTCATCCAAAACAGAATGAGATGTGGTTTGGTGTTGGTGAGTATAAAGTCAGATTCAGCATTGAAGAGTTTGCAGTTTTAACCGGATTGAATTGTACCGGTGAAATTCAAAAGGTTGGTTTTGAAGATTCAGGCAATTCTTTTGTTGATAAGTACTTTTTTGGTAAATCGAAGATTAATAGGCAGTATGTGATAGAGTGTCTACTGTCGAAGCGATGGGAGTGTGATGAAGATGCTGTCAAAATAGCTTTTCTGTATGTATTAGAGATTTATTTTTTGTCTGCTTTTGATTCTAATCTTGTTGAGGGTCATCATTTGGACGTAATAGCTTTCGAGGACTATAACTGTTACTCGTGGGGTAAAGAATTTTTTTTTATACCCTTAAGTGTTTGAAGAGCAAGGACCTTTTGAAGAAGACCAAAAAAGAAGGGTATTGCAGATTGCTTGGTTTCCCTATTATTTTGCAGTATTTATTTTACGAGTGTTTCCCGGCTGTTGACGGTAATATATGCATGCTTGTGGGTAACAAAGTGTCAAGATGCTTGAATTGGACTTCAAGCAAAACTCCTATCGTGATCGATTTGGAAAGCGATTTTTCTAATCTTGGATCAAATATATTTTTTGTTTACAGTATTTGTATTTTAATTGTTTTTTGTTTTTTTTTATATTTGTTGATTTTCTTTTATGTTCTTAAATGTAGCTTAAGTTTGAAAGAATTTTCCCTTCTGCGGATGAGAAAAGGGTTTTAATGCTGAATGACTTTTTTGGCTCTGTAAAGAAGAAGGGCAGTATCCGGAAAGCTCATACCGCTGACGATGACGATTTGGCTGTTGTTAATGATGCGAATGACCCTTTTTGTGGCTTCTGCATCAACACAAAATCGACAGCATATCAACAGTATGTCAAAGAGGGTTGGGAATCTTGAAAAGCAGTTGAAAAGTGTTATTCTTCAGCAGTCTGAGATCAAGAAGGATCTTAAATCCTATCATGATGATATTGATAAGGGTATGATTGAAATACAAGCTGTTTTGAAGGATTTGGTCACCAAAATGGACTGTTATATTGAAAAGTCAGAAATTATTAAGGTGCAGTTTTTAACTTTCTTTATTTTGTTTATATACATTCCTTTATTTTTGAAATTGTTGTGTTGATATATGTTTTGAGTGTTTAGCGTGTTGACGATAAGGAAGATCAAGGTGATCGTGGTCATAAAAGTGATTCTTGGTCGGAAAGCTGTGAGGATAATCAGAATAAAGATAATGAGCTTAATAAGGCTGAAGTTCTTTCTGCTGTGGATAATGCTAATGAGAAAGAAGAATATAAATATGTGGAAGGTGGTGAAAGAGAGGTTGAACAAGCTACGGACGATGTTTCCGAGGTTGATGTTGATAAAAATTTGGACATGAATGAGGTATTTGTGATTTTTCATTGAATTTAAAGTGTATTATATTATTGTTCTTAACTGTTTTTACTTGTCTAAAAAATTGAAGGGACAAGACGATTTTTTAACTGATTCTCAGTTAACTCAATTGGACGAACAAGTTGCGTCTATTTGTAGGAGCCGTGAGCTTGCTTCTTCGAGTCAAGGACTTGGTCAATCTGGTAAATATTTATGTATTTTGTGTTGTTGATGAATTGAAATACTTTATATGATTGTTAAATTGTCATTTTTATTAATTTGTTGCTGTTGATATCATCCTGCATCAACATGAAATCAACATGAATTCAACATGAAATCAATATGATATCAACATGAAATCAATATGATATCAACATGAAATCAACATGATATCATAGTTTGTGTTTGTTGATGTTGATTTTGTTTCTTTATTTATTGTAGACTGGATTGCATTGCCTTATAATGAAGCTCCTTGTCCCTTGCTTGATCTTGAGTACACTGAACTTGATGCATTTAGAGACATGGAAACTTTTAAATGGATTGAGCAAGGATGGAATAGGAAAACTTGGTAATATAACTATATTATTGTTGTTTCGTATTTTATAGATTTGTATCAAAAATTGTTGACTGGTTTTATTTTTTGTATGTTTTATAGTTCGCTTATTGGGAAATATGATGTAATTAGTCCTCCTTTTGATATTGGCGCTGATTTAATTACGAAGAAGATTTTTTTCACACTTTGAATTTCTGTGGTGGAGAATTATCTACTTCTGTAAGTATTTTTTAATTGTTTTAATTTTATGTTGACATTTATTTTGGTTTACTATTTTTTATACTTTTTTTTGTATGTTACAGCATATCGATGTTATCTTTTACTACTTGAGGAAGAAGATTAAATTGCTGTTTGACAACAAAATGAAGTTTTCTACTACGGATTCCATTTTCAGTCAGATTTTAGTCGCAGAATATTTTTCGTACGTTGCGTCTGGTTGTGCTGAATTTAAAGTTACGCCTGGAAACTCCATTCTTGAATACTATATGGGAGGAGGCTGTTGATATGGTAAGCGTTGGTTGGATGTGAATGAGCTTTTATGTCCCGTAATCATCCTAGACCCGAATCATTGGTTTCTCGTGCGGCTTAATTTCGAAGAATGCAACGTGTATGTCTACAATTCCTACAAGACTAAAAAGATTGAAGAAAATATTGCAAAAATGATAGGAGCTTTTACGCACTATCTGTTAGTGATATGCACTAAGTCAATCATGTTTGACCATGTTTTGACTTTATTATTTTGTTACTTATTGATTGGCAGTTTTTATTATTTTATATTAATAATTAAAATACATGAATGGTTAATTCTTCCTTAGGTCATCAAGTATGTGAATTGATAGTAGAACCCTTAGGTTTTATAAAAGAATTATATACCATCTATCCCTAGTCTTAATAGAACATTGAGACTAGTATGATGTTGACTGATGATTATGTTTTACTAATCATGTATATGAGATATTAAGTCAAATTATAGGTGCTATTTGAGAAATAAGGCACTGGATGACCCACTGTGAGAATACTACATAGATCACTGTCATAAGTAATTCTCATTACAGTTCTATTAGTATAATCCTTTGACCTTGAAATCATCATGGATTTCTACATAGCTATTTCATATTTTGATACAGTCTTACATTATCTTTAACAGGAAAATGGAATAGATTGTCATTGTATATGAAAGTAACTATGTGAGAAATGTGAGTGACTGAGAAGGAATTTGTCCCTTATTTATTTGAGTAAGATATCTATGAGCCCCTTAAAGAAGATAGACTGAAGGAAATGCATGGCCATGCTAAATGAATTGATAAAGAGTTATCATTTTCAGTCTACTTAGAGTCAAGAAACTAATGATTGAATATTATAAGGATGACATGACTATGCCTTATATTCAATCTGGATATCGAGAGACAAAGGGATTAAAATATTATTGTAAATGGTTAAATCGGATTGTCGATATTCGTATAACTTGGGTAGTCATAATGTTTTGCTAGAGGCCACTTATGACTTGTAGGCTGAAATAGGGATTTCGGGCCTACTGCCAACATTATATGAACCTACAGGGTCGCACACTAAGAACAGGCCCAAAACAGTTATGGGTTGTACAAGCCCAATGTGATTAAGTGATTAATTATTATATATATATATATATATATATATTAATAAATATATATTAATTCAAAATTTAAGGATAAGTGTTTTTCTTAATTTATTATTTTTGAAAATAATAAATATAATAATTAATATATATGGATGATTATCAAAAAGGAGTTTTTGATAAACATAAACTTGTAAGAATTGCAATGAGATTGAAATTCGAATTTGTCTCAAACCCTAGTGTTGTTGTATGACTATAAATACACATTGAGGAATAGTTTTGAGAATCACAAAATTCATTATTCACTAAATCACTAAAATTCGAAATTGCTTGTGAAGCAATAGTGCTAGCACACAACCACTAGTTTTGGCTAAGGTCTGTTCGTGTGGATACTCGTAGAGGACGCATTCTTTTGGAGGCGTTTCTGATCCGAGGCCAGGTATCACCAAAGTGAACCACCTCCTTCCTTCCTACATTGCTGTTGAATTCGACATACAAGTAAGTATTAATTCTGTTGTTAATCTATTTATTCGAATTACATGGATCTTGGTTTGGGTTTTAGATAAAATTTTGAAATTCCGCTGCGTTAAGAACCTAGAAAATCCAACACTATCTTCCTGTTTTTTTTGAAACAAATGGACTTCTATTCGTCTAGGAATGAAGTTGTATCATTTGCCTTATCTTCTAGTTTCGAAAGCAGATATTCGCCTTTCTCTTATGAAAATGTTGCTGAAGTGCCCGTTCAAGTTAAGAGGTAACTGTTTCTATTTTGTTTTCCTCTATGTTTTCATTTGATTTTAATACCTTTTTCTGATTTGTTAAATTTTCTTTTAAACATTGCGTGATTGTGGGGCTTTTACTTGTTTGTTTGCGGAGTATCTAATTCATGGCAAGCCTATTACTTCGTCATTTTTGGGAGATGAAATGGAAAGGTACCGAAATCGACTTTGTCAAGGCTTGATTTCTTATGCGAAGTGGAAGATAGAAACTGATTATAAAAGTGACGTTGAAGGAACCGTCCAGCTTCGAAGAGATATGAGGAGGAATAATGTTTCTAATTAGGTGTTATTATTTTGGGAACTCTTGTTTTGGTTTTATGTTCAATTATTTGTTTGTTTTTAAATATGTTTGGTATCTGAATTATCCTTGTTGTTTTTTCATATTGTTTTGAACAGTTTACTGATAATTTCTTTTATTTGATTCAGTAACTTTGAATTTTGTTTTAATTTTAGTGTTCTTTAAAATAATCACTATCATATCAACATGATGTTAACATGAAATCAACATGTTGGCAACAATGACATCAACATTGAATGCTTACTTATTCAAAAAATTCGTAAAATAAAACATTAGTTTATAGAAGTGAAATTAACAGAATGTCATCAGGCTATCAACACAGCATTTTAACACTAATTTTACTTTTTCTAAAAAAACTTAAATATCAACTTTCCATCAACACCATATCAACATGTTGGCAACATGATGTCAACAATGAATGCTTACTTATTCAAAAAATTCGTAAAATATAATATTAGTTTATAGAAGTCAAATCAACAGAATGTCATCAGGCTATCAACACAGCATTTTAACACTAATTTCACTTTTTCTAAAAAAGCTTGAGTATCAACTTTCCATCAACACCATATCAACATGTTAGCAACATGATGTCAACAATGAAAGCTTACTTATTCAAAAAATTCGTAAAATGAAATATTAGTTTATAGAAGTCAAATCAGCAGAATGTCATCAGGCTATCAACATAGCATTTTAACACTAATTTTACTTTTTCTTAAAAAGCTTTAAAATCAACTTTCCATCAACACCATATCAACACAACATCAACATGATATCAATATAAAATTGATTTTTTCAGTCAAATTTCTAATTAAAAAAAAAGAAATATGAAATTCAATCACAGCAATTTAATTTGAAAGAAATTAATATGTCTGTAATTATAGTCATCCTCTGTATGTTTTTTCATTGTGACTCATCTTCTTGCAAACCGTGCATTTATTCTTTGACCTTTTTACATGTCCTGTCAATATGCGTTTCTTCTTCGGTCTCCCAGATTTTGTTCTTGATTCTGGAGGCATCACGATTATATCTTTTACTTCTTGAGGTGTATTCCATGTTGACTTATTCGTCACTGGATACACAGTGTGTTTGTACGTGTTGACGTACGTCTCCTTCATGTAGTACTTTGAACAATTGAACAAAAGATCTTTGTTGTATTTCCTAATTACAGCAACTGCGTGCGGGCACATTATTTTATCTGTTTGAAATTTTCTGCAGCAGTATGTCTGTGTGTCCAAATTGACCGAGAAGGGAGTTTTGGTTTTAGTGACAGTATATATATTGTCATTTGCAGGGCATACCTGACAAAAAAGAATTGAGTTAGAAAACCAATTTTTTGTCATCCACATCAACAGAAAATCAACAGGAAAACAACATGTCAACATCTCAGTAGTTTTGCAAATGAGTTTACCGTTAGATTCATAGATCGAATGTAGCTTTCATTCAATATATCCTCAGCCACTTTTGTCATATCTGTTTTTAATGATCTTGCACAATTTCTATTTGCATGAGTCCACTTTTGCACAAGCGAACGTAGAAATTCGAGCTTCGTCGTTATGGGCAGTTCTCTTGCAGCTATGTTTGTTGCATTTAAAAATTCTGCAATGTTTGAAGTCATTGTTGAATACCTATTGCTGGTGCAATGGACTATCCTCCACATTTCAAAACCAACTTCGCTGAGGTACTCCCTTATCTCGGGGTCAAATTTGTCAAGTTCCGCCATGTGTTTTTAAAACTGCTCAAGCGTGTAAGCTTTGGCTGCCCCATCACCTTCGCTCTTCTATATCTTGCCTTGACATTGTTGAAAATATGGTACGTACAAATCCCATGATGTGCTTCTGGGAATACCTTTTCAATTGCTTTGTTAATACTGTCACGTCGATCCGAGATAATGCACATTCCTTCCCTCATGCCGAATGTTTCTCTAAGTTTGTTAAAAAACCACTCCCACGAAGCATCATTTTCAGAATCTACAACACAAAATGCAAGAGGAAAAATTTTATTTGTTGCATCTTGAGTCGCTGCCGTTAGAAGAGTTCCTCCATAAGCTGCTTTGAGGAACGTACCGTCCACTACAATTATCAGCTTCCAAAAACCCCATCCTCTAATTGATGCATTCAACGATATGACAACATAAAGAAATCTGTCTTCTCTTCTTTCCAATTCAGTAGCAGACCCGTGATTTGTTGTTTTCAGCGCGTGTAAATAAGAAGGCAGTAATTGGTATGAATCAGTCGGATGTCCTCTCGTGAGCTCTAATCCCCTCTCTTTTGATCTCCATGCTGTTTGGTAGCTTAGTTCGACTCCATATTCTTTCTTCATATATCTAATAATATCGGCAGGCGTGTAAACAGTCTTGAAGTTTGAGTACTTATCCTTTATGAAGTTTCCAACCAAATCATACGTTGCCTGCCTTTTATCGGCCATCCTTTCCCCAACTTTGCAAGTGTGTACATTGTTAAATTTTCGCATAATGAATACACTTGATTTTTTATTTCTCGACGCTCTCAATATCCATTCACAGTCAGGCTCATTGTATATTGCTATGTACTCAATTTTGCACGACTTGCAAGATCTGAACTAAAAATGATTGTTGATCGCGTAAATGCTTAATATAGTCTTTAGTGTGCTCTTGTCTTTGTATTTTTGACCTTCTTCAATTTATGTCACCTTTATTTCATTAATGATCGTACTTTCTACGTAAGGACTCTGCACTTCTTGATCCTCATCTAACAGATTTCCCATGTCCATTGCATACTAAAATATATTTGAAACTGAATTGGAATTATCAACATTTGTTGAATACTCTTGGAGTTCACAAACTATTGTATTTCTGTTGACATTTTGGTGTGTTGATCTCGATGATGATACATACAATGATAAATCTCTGATTTTTTGTTCAATTTCAATGCAGAGTGGGAAGTGTGTTGGATCTGATGATTTTCCTTTCATCATAAAGTAGAAATTTAAAGCGTCATCATCTTGTATTATTATTGGTGGATAGTCTGCTTTAACCTGGATAAGAGTAAAAATAAACAAGAGTTTATGCAAAAAATCAACAACATATCAACAACACATCAACAAGATGTCAACATAAAGAAGAAAATAAATGTAATCTTTGTAAAATCTATTAAAACAACAAGATATCAACAACTCATCAACATAAAGTCAACAACATGTCAACCAAAATATATCAATTTTATACTAATTATATTCTGTCAATATAAATTTTAACAAGTATTTGTAAATTTATAAGTATTAATATACCTGATACTTGATTTGCATATTTGTCTCTTCTAAATTTATTTGTAGCTGTTTGGCTAGTAATTTTTCAAGATGTTGCATGCTACAATCTGTTGAAATTAGAAGTCCTTTAACAGCAAAATCTGTGTATTGCAGCTTATCATTCCAAAAACCATTGTACTAAACAAAAACTGCAATACTATCCATTCCTGAATCAAAATCAACATGAAAAGTAAAATCAACACAGTTTCATGTTTATATTTTATTTTTAAATTTTTTATTTTACTTAATAATGTCATTCTGTTGATTAACCTAATTAAACTATAAATTTAAGAAAATTAACGTCAACAACAAGAAATTAAATCTGAACTTGAATTATCTTACCTGTTTGTTTCAGATTGAGATCTAGGTGTTGCTTCTTTGTAATTTGAAAATGAAGACATCGAATTAATGGAGATAGCTGATGAAGTTTATCAAAATCAGTTCGTGATGAGAAACTGAGGTAGAATAATGATTAATGTTGACAGATTAATTTGTTTAAATTTGAACTGAGAGGAAAAAAATCGTGATTGAAGATAGAGAAAGATGAGCTGAGAGGAAGAGAGAGAAAGATGAGCTGAGAGGAAGAGATAATTAAATGATGAGGAGAGAGAAATTAAATGAAATTATGAGTTGAATGCTATTAGGGTTTAATATATAGAGTCCGTATGAAAGTAATAAATTGGTCCGCATGTGGTAGTTTAGAAAAGGCAAACCTGGACCCGTATAAAAGTTAAAAAGTTGGCAAATTAGGTTGTTTGTGTAAAAAGCCCAAAAAAGTAATCACATTTTTGCTATCACTCAAGTGAACATAATTTTGGTTGAAGCCTTTTATCAAACATCCAAAGGCCAATAAAAAATTCATTAGTTTGCAAACTTAAAAAAACAATATTAAATGGATTAAAATAAATGACGTCATGAATTAAAACTTGAACTTCATTATCATCCATGGACTTAATATGCTCTTCTATCCATTTTTAAGTACCAAATTCAGCTCCAAGAACCCTCTGTACTTGCTCATGTACAATATTCTTTGTCACAAAGAATCACTAAAACAATAAAATTTATTCATCACCCACACAATTACCATAACTAACAAAAAAAGGAGAAAATTAATTGGCAAAAACCTGTTACACAAAGCATTGAACAAAACGTTTGTCAACAGCTCCGGTGGATTCAGGGAGGGCAGAGAGTAAGAGGCGACTGCGTGAGCTAAGGTTGTAGGCGACCATAACATTGAACGGAGGGAGGGGAAGAGCGAAGTGGATGATGACGAGGAGACGATTATTGATAGAATCAACGACAAGGCCTAAAACAGTGAAGTTTGGAGGAATTGAGGGATCTGAGATCCCATCGTCAAAAATGGATCTGAGACGATAACTCCGGCTTTCCTGTAGCCTCAGCGGTGAAGCATTTACGAAAGCTGCATGCTCTTACCTGAGCCGATTTCGCCGACAATAACTACTATTGCCATGGATTCTCTTCAATAGTTTCTAAGGAACGCCAATTGTTTTTTTGATAGGATGTTTTTGTTGATAGACGCTATTTTTATGTTGAGCGAAGGCGGTAGGAGTTGCCAGAAAGATGGTAATTAGATGATACAACAAAAAGGAAGAAGAGAGGAGGAGAAGATGGGAAAGAAAAGAAATCAGTATAAATGATATATTTTAGTCCGTGTACCGTATTTTTTCAATATGAAACTAAAGGTTGTATTTTTTCAAACAAAACCAATATGTTTGTTATTCATGTAAAAACCCTATATAGTTCTAATTTTAATGTAATTTATTATAAAAATATTGCTCTTATAGAATTACAAAAATAACTATTAAATATATTAATATTTTAAAATACAATTGTGAGCGGAGCGAGGTTCGGGGGCCGCTCGCCCAAGGCTTATGGCTGACTTCTCGATCTGGAAATGGTTTGAAAAATGGAGTCGCCACCTAGTTCAACTAGGAAATGCCTTTTAACCGACTGGATAGCCTTACTCGCCTCTGGTAAGACTATCGTGCATCGGACCAAAGACAAGGGTTCGTGGACCTCCCTGAGTCTCATGTGCTTGTCTTATCTGTCACCGGCTTTATTTTTTTGGACATATTCGTTTTATATCTCATCTCAACAATATATGCAGTTCACAGGATATGAAAGCTGTAAATAAACAGTGATGAAAGCAGTAAACACGTTTGACGCGCATATGACTCGATCTGGACTGGCATTTGAGGCAAGTAGCAGGTACTCCTAAGCATACATCTAACCTTAGAGGTTTCTAACAAGTAGTCAAAAGTCTGGCTGGTCTGGATATTTTACATGCACAAAGCCTAAAATCGGATGTATAAGCATGATTTGATTGATTTTATTAGGTGATCTTGAAAAACCTATACAACCATTACTACGTTTTCATGTTAGTCCTACGATGTCTAAGTGATGGGCTGGATCTGCATTAATGGGCCAATTTTGAGTGATTAGTCCTTTAACCTGTTAATTATTGGATTTGGATGCTTTTGAAAAGCAGTAATCAATATCAGCATGCTCAGGGGCAGTTGGATATACATACAAGGTTAGAAATACTTTTAAACCTCGTTGACTTTGAGTGCCTGACACTCGCACGGGTTTTGACTATCGGTCTGGTCAGAATTGGCCTTCAATCAGATCATGAGAGTTGTGCATCTCGTTGATCCGGTTCTACTGGTTTCATCCGGAGTCGATTCCGAGTTCGGGTTGGCCCGGTATCGACTCTGGAAGTTACTGGTTTACTGGGCCTCGGACTCGTGGGCCCGGTTGGCTGGGCAGATTACAATAGCGGGCTTCGAGGCCCTAAAACCATCGAGTTAAGCCCATTTACTATTAAAAACAGGTCCTAATACTAAAACAATATTTCTGGAATCAAACTGAGCCTGATTCGGAGTCCGGATGGGCCCGAAAACACGTTTTGAAGTTCGGATCGCGTCTGGAAAGATCTGAGGAGCCATGAACACGGTGCCAGTTTAACCTAGCGGCGCCGGCAGTTCATTGTGGCGGCGCAGCCACTTTATCCCGGTGGCGCCGTCGGCTTCAGTGGCGGCGGCGGCGGTTCGTCGGCAGTTTCAGGGGTCGTTTTGTTTTTCTTCGTTCTCACTCGTTTTAGCTCCGTTTTTCATGGAAAAGTAGTCAAAACATCATTAAATCGAACAAGGAATCCAAAAAACACATAATAGAAGTGTTTTAAGCTCATCTACACGAATTTATTTTTCTGGGCCGCAACTATTTTTAGGGTTTTCATAAGGTAAAATTAGCTAAAATCTACCTACAACATGCGTTCTAAGGTGTTCAATCGATTGTTTTCTGGTTCTGAGCATTAAAAACAGCTAATTACAGTGATTAACATGCTTTTTCATCGAATTTTATGGTGATTAAGAAAACATCGAATTAATTGATTAAAGCTACTTTAATGGCAAAATTAGCAAATAACCTAAACATGCAACCTAAACATATTTACAACAATTATGGCAATCATATATGCAATATTTATGGCAAAATCAAAGGAATTTAATGAGGGTCCTCAGAAGTACCGTTCTGGGTCCTTGGCTCGTTTTCTGATGAAGTGGATGCGGAATCCAGCTTCGGATTTGTGCATTGCTCGCGTTCTTGGAGAATCAACATGTGTTCAGTGTTTTCAGGACTGGATTTTTATGTGTGTGTGTGTGAGGTGGCCGAATTCTACTGGTAAATTTTAGGGTTTGTGTGCCTCCGTGTCTGATTTCTAGGGTTTGTGTGCCTCCTCTAGCCAGGCTGGCTTAAGGCTGTATTTATAGGGATTAGGGTTGACCTAGGGTTTAGTTGGAGTCTTCTAGGTTTAAACTGTTAAGGGATAAGGTCTTAGGTGTTAAGATTAGCATGAAACTCTATTTAATTAATTAAATTCGTAACTTGACTTGCTAGCTAAGTAAAAGATTGCTAAAAGTCTATTTTGGTGCCTAAAAGTGTTAAAAAAAAGGCTACTAAGGTCCTATGGCTTTGGTTCAGGTCAATTTCAGTCCGTCAAACTTGTAAATTGGCCCATAAACTTCTAAGATATGGCAATTAGTCTAATTTCTAGACTTATATTACAATCTCTTTGGATTTTTATGGGCTATTCACGCCAAATTACGTTTTAATCCTCCAAGTTTACTGCTGTGCTCAGATTATGCCTGCTTAGATTTCAGCAAGCAAATCAAAAGCTCGTCACCCGGACAGATTTCTCTGGAAATCATCATTGGACGCTTCAGTTCCTTATCACTTTTTACCTATCCGAAAAATAGGTGTCTACAGTTTGCCCCCTCTTTAGCGAGAATTGACGAACTAGGTCAATTCTTGTTAAAGAAGAGACTTGTTATTAGACGAGCGACAAGGATACTTCCCACCGTCGAGGCTCTCGCTCGCCTGGTGGTATGGTAACGCCCTAGCCTGAGCATTACCCGCTGTGGTGCATGACTCTGGCCTCATGCACCTCTGGTTCTGGCCTACTCCGCATCTGGCTGGGAGTGGTTTTCTCAACTGTCGTTGAGCCCGGGCTGCCTGAGTGCGTGCTCCGTGGAATGGAGCTATAAAATCTCGGCCGTCCCGAGAGTGGTTCGATGGCTTGAACCCTGGTAATTGTCCTTTCTGAGGCTTTCTTATAGACAGAAAGGATCCCTTGGCCGTCCCAAAGGCCACCTATATTGCATAGGTGTCTGGATTCCGTTAATTATTCCATGCTTAACGGATGCTGGTGTCTTTCTACCAGGCTTTGGCGTCTTTCTGCCACTTATGGTGTCTCTCTACCATGTTTCAGTGTTTCTCTACCGTGGTTCGGCGTCTTTATGCCGTATCTTGGTGTCTCTCTACGTTCTTTGGCGTCTTTAAGCCGTATTTTGGTGTCTCTCTACCATTCCTAGGCGTCTTTATGCCGTATCTAGGTGTCTCTCTACCATTCTTCGGCGTCTTTATGCCATTTGAGGAGTCAAACTCTTTTGGATCCCGTCTTATGGGCCTTTTCCCTGATTCTTTGGGTTTATTCTGAAGGCTTTAGGACTTGCTTGAAGGCTCTGGGTCTTGTCTAAAGACTATAGGACTAATCTGAAGGCTCTAGGTCTTGTCTGAAGGCTCTGGGTCTTGTCTGAAGGCTCTGGGTCTTGTCTGAAGGCTCTGGGGCTTGTTCTGATCCACTATGGCTTGTTCTAATTCTCTGGGACTTGTTCTGAAGGCTCTGGGTCTTTGTCTGAAGGCTCTAGGACTTGTCTGAAGGTCTTTTTTTGTCTGAAGGCTCCGAGACTTGACTGAAGGCTCTGGGACTTGTCTGAAGGCTCCGAGTCTTTTTTTGAAGGCTCTGGAGCTTGTTTTGAATTTTCTGTGGAGCCTTTTGGTTCTGGGTTTATTAGAAGAAAAATGGCCCTAAGTAGCCTGTCCATGGAAGGCTTGCGCTTATAAACGCCTTAGGGGAAAGTGGATACATCCTTATTCACTTTAATCCGTCCCTTCTCAGATTTGGGTGATTCGGTCTGGCATTCTTTCAGGATTTCGGCCTTTTAACTGAGATAGGTTTTCTGCTGTTGAGATTTTGGGATATGTTTTATATTCTGACTCTGAGTCTGGGAGTTTCTTGTAAAAAGTAGTTGAGTGAGTTGGCATGTATTGGGGTACACAACATACAACAAATGGGTTTGTGTTTAAACTGTATTTGACTTGTATACTTACTTGGAGTATTTTGCGGATCCCTTCGTGCGGAACATCCCTCCGGGGGAGACTTGGCTTCGCTGGTTGCAGGGCACTGCTAAGAGATTTGGCATGCGATATCTGATGCATGGCTCTAATTGTTGGTCCTTGCTTCTGGGTAAGCGCGTCTTTCGCTGGTGGATCCGGCCTAGTTCTTTTATGATTCCCGTGGGACCGCTATTGTCTGTGTTGCGCGGGAGGGACGTCGTGCCCCCTGCTCTTTGTCCGGACCGCAGAGGTTATACGGTGGCTGGGTTTGTATTCTGCTCCTAACGAAGCTACTTGGACGACCTGGTGTTACCCCGTCTTCTATGTGAGCTGCCTCCAGTTGGAGTGCCATGCTTTCAGGTTCCGGACGATGTTGATATGCTCTTTGGGAGCTAGGATGGCGACTCTGAGTCGTTGTCACAATGGTGGAACTCCAACGAGTTGATTGTACATTCTTGTATTGTAGATGTCGTATTGCTTTGACAGTGTATTTTGAATACATGTTTGCGTTCCTGTCTTGTGGGAAACTTCTAATTCTTGACTTTTGGCTAGTAGAGACCTGATGCCCCTGACATTTGGCTAGTAGCGACCTGATGCCCCTGGTTCTCTGGCTAGTGAAGACCTGATGTCCCCGGTTCTGCTGTCGTTAGAGACCTGATGTCCCCGGTTCTGCTGTCGTTAGAGACCTGATGTCCCTTGTTATTCTGATGTTGGATTCTTGATGCCCCCCTATTTTCTGGTTTGCGGAGACCTGCTGCCCCCTTGTCTTTTGGCCGGTGGAGACATGATGCCCCCTATCTTCTGCTTTTGAAGCTGATGTCTGATGCTTGTTCTGGTGTTGGAGTAGGGTTGGTGCCTTGTCCTTATTCTGGGGTGAGATGGATATTCGGAGCCTAGTGTTTCTGGGGAGTATTTCCATGCATAGTGGCCCGTTGTCTGGCTTGTAGGTTGTCTGCTCTAGGTGTTTCCGGGTGGCGTAGGCTTTGCGCCTGCTATCTACAGTGGTGGCTTTTGAAGATAGAGGGTTGGCGCATGCTGGTTCTGGAATGGGATGGAGGTTGTGACCCGTTGTTCCTGGAGAGGTCAGTTATATACCGTATCTGCACAGATGAGGGTAAAAATGCCAAAATGAAATATGATCTATTCTATATGTATGCATGTATGCAATATTTTGCTCTGACTGCTCTCTGGTTTCTTGCAGTACTACATGGACGATCTGGGCCATAAGTTGCATCGGGCGGAGCTGGATCCTGCTGACAGTGGAGCTGATATTCCCCTTGGGTTTCCCTGGCGGTAGCTGATGTGACGATCGTGGTCTTCGAGCCCGTGGTGGTCGTAGAGACCCTGCTTCTTCTTCTAACGGTGTGCAGGCTGGGTGCGACAACGATGCTGACGATGAGTTCTCCGGTGGCGATGATGGAGATTCTGAGACCCTGGTGTAGAACTGGGATTCTGACAAGTAGAATTTTGTCCTTTGTAGAGCCTTCTTGTATGTCAGTGCATCGTTTCCTAAGCGCGGATACTTTGCTTGCTAAACTTCATTGTCACTTTCGTGTTCTGGATGTCTTGTTTAAATTTCTAGTTTCCAAAAAGTGATCTAATTCTTCGTCTTCTGTTGTGTTTAGGAGCCCATAGTCCCGTGATGACCAAATTGTGGGAAGCCTCAGTCCCGACATGTTGCCGTAATTGGGAGCCCGTAGTCCCTAAGTGTTTGAGTCGTGGGAAGCCTTGATCCCAAGATATTTCCATGATTGAGAACACGTAGTCTCGTGACGATTGTGAGAAGCCTTAGTCCCATGATGTTTTGGGAACCCGTAGTCCCGGAGTATATGAACAGTGGGAACCCGTAGTCCCGTGATGTTTGGATGGTGGGAGGCTGTAGTCCCACACTGTTTGATTTAGGAAATCTTCTGTCCCTTGCTATTGTCTTGCTGGTGGGAAGTCGTAGTCCCATGATCCTTTGGTTCATGGGAAGCCGTAGTCCCTGAGTTCTTGAATTGTGGGAGCCCGTTGTCCCTGAGTACTTGAATATTGGGAATCCGTAGTCTAGAGATTTTTAACTAATGGAAAGTCATAGCACTGTAATGTTGCCGTAATTGGGAGCTCGTAGTCCTATAAGTATTTGAGTCGTGGGAGGCCTTAGTCCCATGACCGATGCCTCTTGCTGTGTAGTAGCAGAAGTTTGTTAACTTTCATAGAGAGGGGTCTGATGCCCCCCTGTTATCCGGATTTCTGTCTCATGATAGTAAAGGCATCGCGCATGTATTTAAATACTCTTATCTTGATTCTAGGGAAGAGGCCCAACGCATGTCTCGGGTACTTTTGGAGGTAGGAGGTCGTCAACCCGTTTTGTCTCTAGGAGGAAGGCCTGATGCCTTTTCTGCATGCTTATGGGGGTAAGGGGGCTGGAAGCCTGTCTTGATTTCTCCTGGGGTAGAAGGTCAGAGGTTTGTGCTTGATTCTGTAAGAGGCCTATTAAAAAGACTCTGACATTTGCTGTCATCCAGATTTCTTTCACCGGGCAGTAGAGGCCTGTTGCATATGGTTTTCGAGGCGTATCTTGCTTGTGGAGTTTCTAGGCCTATGCTGATTTTGTAGGAGGTCAGAGGCTTGTGCTTGATTCTGTAAGAGGCCGAAAGCCTGTTGTGGGGATTCCAATGGCCCCTTGCTATCCAGATTTCCGTCTCTGGATTGTGGCGGTATGGTGCCTGTCCTGCTGTACTTGTAGAGTGGTGGGGACCTTAAAACTCCAAAATTCGAGAAAAAAGGAGTTCTTCCGCCCTCTGTTGTTATCTGTCTGATGAAGTCTTTTGCCCCCTACTGTCCGGCTGAGGAAAGCTTCTGCCCTCTGATGGCTGGCTGTGGAAGTCTTCTGCCCCCCTGCTGTCTGGCTGTGGAAGTCTTCTGCCCCCCTGCTGTCTGGCTGTGGAAGTCTTCTACCCCCTTGCTGTCTGGCCGTGGAAGTCTTCTGCCCCCTGCTATCTGGCCGAGGAAGTCCTCTACACCCTTGCTGTCTGGTTGTGGAAGTCCTCTACACCCTTGCTGTCTGGCTGTGGAAGTCTTCTGCCTCTAATTATGGAGATTTATGAGCCTTTTCAGGGTGTCCAAATTTGCAAAAACTGGCCCTATTTTTCATTTTTCTGTTCTTGTCCATTCTGGACTTGGTATTCTAGGCCTTGACGGGAGTTCAAATTTGCGAAAATTGGCTCCATTTTTCATTTTTCCCGAGCTTATCTATTGTAGACTCAATATTGCCCCCTCATTGAAGCATTCAATTTTCTGGTGGGGAACTGGATGGTTCAATGAAGAGTCTTCCTCTCGCTTTGCTCAATCTGGCTCCTGCAGTCTGGCTTTGGACAGATCGATAATTTTTGATGTTCCGCTCGGCTGTTCCAGATAGCTGAGGCCTTTTCTGCTTTTGAACTCTATGATGCTCAATCTGGTTGTTCTGGATGATTGAAAACCATATTGTCATGTTTTGATTGTCGGGAACTCGTCGTCTCGTGAGATCACATGGTGGTCTTGATGCCTCCAGATTCTGCACTGTAAATCTCTGAGCTTTGCATTTTGCGAAGATTGGTTATGCTTTTCGTTAACCTTCCATTCCGGACTCTATTTTGTCCCCTCATTGGAGCATTTCGTTTTTTTTTCTGATGGGAGATTGGATGTTCTAGCAAAGAGCCCGGCTACTTTATTAATCTGCTTTGAATATGAGGCTTAGCCCTGTAGGATTTGTTTGGTTTCCGTTTTGACAGTATATGCGCATTTCAACGATTACATGGCGCTACTGGGAAGTGTATCTGATTATTATTATCATTATTTTCCATTGTCTCAAAGATTGTGCTTTAGAATTTACGATCGTTTGTTTGTCCTTTCTAGGTACATGCGCTGGTCAATATTCATGGCATGCATGCTTGATAAAAGATCTATATTTCTAACTCATTGAACAACCGATACAATTGTGATACTTTATGTTTCAAGGGGTCGTACCCCTCTCATCAATTAGTCCTTTTCAGATTTTTGTAATTGACTATTTTTATGAGCGTCTTACGCGGATCACAGGCGTCTAGAGGAGGTCTTGTAGCGCACTCCTTCTTCCACTCTTTAGATCGTCCCGCTCTCGTAGATAGGTGGGCTGCTGCTTGGTGGTGGACTTCTTTGTTGGTGGTGATTCCTATCCGGGCTAGACGTCCGTTCTAATGTGTGCCTCTACTGCTGGACACCTTTGAGTCGCGTAAGACTTCCGGTTTGTGGCCAAATTTGTGCCAAGAGGCCTGAGAGAGATCTCTTGTGGGTACTACACTGCAAGCCGCGATCCATTTAAGATAGCTATCCGGTTTTTCTCATGATTCAGGAGTAAAATCTCTTGCGACAGAATTATCTCTAAAAGTTATTCACTTCTTTATACCGGTTATTGAATGAGCTAACGACATAGCTCAATCTCATTAATGCATGCATATATGGCTATTGAGAATAACATGTCCATCAGGCAAGACATCACATAAATGAGCAAAATATATTTCATCATTGACTCTGGATTTTTAATGAAAAATAAATAAAGCAGATTGTCCATAATTGTTCAAGTACTGGAAAATTGAAATAAAAAACTTGAAAACGGTAAAGATAGTCAAGGAGAACATATCTCTAAGAATGCCCCAAGCACGGGCGGTGTCATTGCTTCTTATCTCTTCAATGCTCTAAGATGATCCCATTGTCAATCAGGTCTTGAATCTTATGCTCTAGAGTGATGCAATGATCTGTATGATGTCCTCTAATTTGGTGTAGCTGGCAGTATGCATCGTCGATATAGCTTGGCCTACTTGGATCAGGTACCGTCCTTGCTGTTATTGGCTCTATCAGGTTCAGAGCTTTCAACTCTTCGAATATGACAGATAGGGGTTCCTCAAACTTGGAAAACCTCCTGTTAAGAGCTCCTTGCGTGCTTAGCCCTTTTTTGATCCTCTTTTGGGCGTTGTACCATGCTTCCTTGGGTGGTCTTGACACAGCAAGTTGTTTGTTCATATTTTCGAACATGGTTGCGACTTCATTTCTTATCTCGCGCTTGAAGGCTTCCATCTCGGTCCTCAATTCATCAACCACGTTATCTTTTAGATTCTCTAACTCCTCTCGTTTGACGGCATTCCCTTCGGTGGCCAGTGCAACATGCTCCAAGCTTCTATAATGCTCTATGGAGTATCTGGTCTCTTCGCAAAACTCTTCTAACGGCAGTGGTTTTATCAGTCTTCTGAAAACAGAGGCGGGTGGTTTTCTCAATTTGAAAAGAAGGTACGCACTCCTCCTCTTTGAAATCTTTGTAGGTCTTGGGGGATGCTTGATCTCTTTCATCTGCTTCTCCATTTGATCCTGTAGACCCTTCTTCACACTTCTTCCTGTTAGCCCTCTTCTCGAGTAATTCTGAAATGCAGGGTTGATTCCTCGTCTCTCGCCCCATTCGGAGTGCAAACTCATGTTATGGTTGCTTCCACGTCCTGGTTCCGGCTAGTAATTGGCTGATGTTTGGCATTCCGGATGCTGTTTGGGTACCCAAGCAAGCGTTCAGAGGGATGACGTTCTGATTCCTTTCCTCTGTGATCGGCTCAAACTCCGGAGCAGATTGTCTTGCCTCGGCTTGAGCGGTGGCCTGGTTCTTGATATCGTAGTGCGTCATTTTGGCGATGTCAGTGAGTAGCAGTCAGAGATGTATTTCCTATATGGCTGCGTCCAAAAGGGGTTAGTATATGAAATTTTATATTCTAGATGCATGAGATGCATGATATGCAGATGCATGAGATGCAGGGTTAGTTTTGAACACATAGCACGTAGCAAGTTTGGCACATAGAACAGTTTGATATCACAGAGACATGTTGTTCCTTCCAACCTTATTTCTTCCACACACGTGTTTCGGGTGAGGTTTATTCCTAGGTGGTTTGGTCTGGACCCTCGCATCGCAATGCAAGAGACGTCGTTCCTGCAGAAAAAGCTATCTTCTAGCAAATCTAAAGCAGATAGACAGCATTTGTCGATGTAATGACTCTAAATCCCTTTCTGGAAGGAGTTGAAAAGCATGTAGGGTGGACGTGGAAGTTCGTTTTGAAATCTGGAATTTGATTTACCCTGGCGGCAATATCTAGCGAAAGGAGTTTTCACTAGACTAGTTATTGGAGGTTTGATTAAGCGAAGGTGTATCACTTAATCAGATTCGTTTCTTTTAGGTCTTGCCTAACTGGAAATTTTGAAAATTTGGTTTTGAAACTGGAAAATTTGTTAGACCGGACCTAAGACTGAGATTGAAATAGTAGTTTTTGAAAATATTGTTGGGTTTTATTGGTTCATAACGCAGCGGAATTTCAAAAATTTATCTAAAAACCCAAACCAAGATCCATGTAATTCGAATTAAACAGAACAATTACTTACTTGTATGTCGAATTCAACAGCAATGTAGGAAGGAAGGAGGTGGTTCACTTTGGTGATACCTGGCCTCGGATCAGAAACGCCTCCAAAAGAACGCGTCCTCTACGAGTATCCACACGAACAGACCTTAGCCAAAACTAGTGCTTGTGTGCTAGCACTATTGCTTCACAAGCAATTTCGAATTTTAGTGATTTAGTGAATAATGAATTTCGTGATTCTCAAACCAACTGCTTAATGAGTATTTATAGTGATAAATAACACTAGGGTTTGAGACAAATTCGAATTTCAATCTCATTGCAATTCTACAAGTTTATGTTTATTAAAAACTCCTTTTTGATAATTATCCATATATATTAATTACTATATTTATTATCTTCCAAAAATAATAAATTAAGGAAAACACTTATCCTTAAATTTCGAATTAATATATATATTTATTAATATATATATATTACGAATTATATATATATATATATATATATATATATATATATATATATATATAATTAATCACTTAATCACATTGGGCTTGTACAACCCATAACTGTTTTGGGCATGTTCTTAGTGTGCGACCCTGTAGGTTCATATAACGTTGGCAGTAGGCTCGAAATCCCTATTTCAGCCCACAAGTCATAAGTGGCCTCTAGCAAGACATTATGACTACCCAAGTTATATGAATATCGATAATCCGATTTAACCATTTACAATAATATTTTAATCCCTTTGTCTCTCGATATCCAGATTGAATATAAGGCATAGTTATGTCATCCTTATAACATTCAATCATTAGTTTCTTGACTCTAAGTAGACTGAAAATGATAACTTCTTATCAATTAGCATGGCCATGCATTTACTTCAGTCTATCTTCTTCAAGGGG
This sequence comes from Mercurialis annua, assembly GCF_937616625.2. NCBI lineage: Eukaryota > Viridiplantae > Streptophyta > Magnoliopsida > Malpighiales > Euphorbiaceae > Mercurialis > Mercurialis annua. The sequence goes on along the minus strand of NC_065574.1, from coordinate 41,317,632 downwards.
CCCATAGATATCTTACTCAAATAAATGAGGGACAAATTCCTTCTCAGTCACTCACATTTCTCACATAGTTACTTTCATATCCAGTGACAATCTATTCCATTATCCTGTTAAAGATAATGTAAGACTGTATCAAAATATGAAATAGCTATGTAGAAATCCATGATGATTTCAAGGTCAAAGGATTATACTAATAGAACTGTAATGAGAATTACTTATGACAGTGATCTATGTAGTATTCTCACAGTGGGTCATCCAGTGCCTTATTTCTCAAATAGCACCTATGATTTGACTTAATATCTCATATACATGATTAGTAAAACATAATCATCAGTCAACATCATACTAGTCTCAATGTTCTATTAAGACTAGGGATAGATGGTATATAATTCTTTTATTAAACCTAAGGGTTCTACTATCAAGTCACATACTCGATGACCTTAGAAAGAATTAACCATTCAAGTATTTTAATCATTAATATAAAATGATAAAAACTGCCAATCAATAAATAATAAAATGATAAAGTCAAAACATGGTCAAACATGATTGACCTAGTGCATATCACTAACAAATATTTGATTTAGAATCATTACATTGACAGTCATGCCTCAAGTACAATCATTATACTGGGTTGATCCTAGAGGGTAGTGTCTAAGCTGGAATACATGTGGGCTGAGTCATTGGGTTTTGGTGTAACCGATTTAAGGCTCCCATAGACAGATATACCTTTGATAGGTCTCCTCAATCACAAGTACAAACGACCGAGGTACTGGGCTGTGAGTGATACTACTCCGCATAAGACGTTCTGGGCAATGGAGTGCAGAGCCAGAGCGTGAGAGCGGCTATGAGTATCGGGGCTGGATAGGGACTCCTAGAGAGTAGGTGAGAAGAGAAATTTCTAATGCAATGCAACAGGTGCGAATATGTCTGGAAAATAGAGCCGGTGATCGATAAGGCGCAAACCGTGCAGTTTAGGTCCATGGAAACCGTTTTTGAAAACAATTATGAAAATATTTTTGTGTTTATGTTTTTAAAAAAGTTGTTTTAATCCCCAGTGGAGTCGCCACTATGAGCGGAGCGGGGTTCGGGGGCCGCTCGCCCAAGGCTTATGGCTGACTTCTCGATCTGGAAATGGTTTGAAAAATGGAGTCGCCACCTAGTTCAACTAGGAAATGCCTTTTAACCGACTGGATAGCCTTACTCGCCTCCGGTAAGACTATCGTGCATCGGACCAAAGACAAGGGTTCGTGGACCTCCCCGAGTCTCATGTGCTTGTCTTATCTGTCACGCTTTATTTTTTGGACATATTCATTTTATATCTCATCTCAACAATATATGCAGTTCACAGGATATGAAAGCTGTAAATAAACAGTGATGAAAGCAGTAAACACGTTTGGCGCGCATATGACTCGATCTGGACTGGCATTTGAGGCAAGTAGCAGGTACTCCTAAGCATACATCTAACCTTAGAGGTTTCTAACAAGTAGTCAAAAGTCTGGCTGGTCTGGATATTTTACATGCACAAAGCCTAAAACCGGATGTATAAGCATGATTTGATTGATTTTATTAGGTGATCTTGAAAAACCTATACAACCATTACTGCATTTTCATGTTAGTCCTACGATGTCTAAGTGATGGGCTGGATCTGCATTAATGGGCCAATTTTGAGTGATTAGTCCTTTAACCTGTTAATTATTGGATTAGGATGCTTTTGAAAAGCAGTAATCAGTATCAGCATTGCTCAGGGGCAGTTGGATATACATACAAGGTTAGAAATACTTTTAAACCTCGTTGACTTTGAGTGCCTGGCACTCGCGCGGGTTTTGACCATCGGTCTGGTCAGAATTGGCCTTCGGTCAGATCACGAGAGTTGTGCGTCTCGTTGATCCGGTTCTACTGGTTTGATCCGGAGTTGATTCCGAGTTGGGGTTGGCCCGGAATCAGCTCTGGAAGTTGCTGGTTTACTGGGCCTCGGACTCGTGGGCCCGGTTGGCTGGGCAGATTACAATAGCGGGCTTCGAGGCCCTAAAAACATCGGGTTAAGCTCATTTACTATTACAAACAGGTCCTACAACTAAAACAATATTTCTGGAATCAAACTGAGCCTGATTCGGAGTCCGGATGGGCCCGAAAACACGTTTTGAAGTTCGGATCGCGTCTGGAAGGATCTGTGAGCAAATCTGGGGAACTGAGGAGCCATGACCACGACACCAGTTTAACCTGGCGGCGCCGGCAGTTCATTGGGGCGGCGTAGCCACTTTATCCCGGCGGCGCCGTCGGCTTTAGTGGCGGCGGCGGCGGTTCGTCGGTAGTTTCAGGGGTCGTTTTGTTTTGCTTCGTTCTCACTCGTTTTAGCTCCGTTTTTCATGAAAAAGTAGTCAAAACAGCATAAAATCGAACAAGGAATCCAAAAAAACATAATCGAAGTGTTTTAAGCTCATTTACACGAATTTATTTTTCTGGGCAGCAACTATTTTTAGGGTTTTCTTAAGGTAAAATTAGCTAAAATCTACCTACAACATGCATTCTAAGGTGTTCAATCGATTGTTTTATGGTTCTAAGCATTAAAAACAGCTAATTACAGTGATTAACATGTTTTTTCATCGAATTTTATGGTGATTAAGAAAACATCGAATTAATTGATTAAAGCTACTTTAATGGGCAAAATTAGCAAATAACCTAAACATGCAACCTAAACATATTTACAGCAATTATGGCAATCATATATGCAATATTTATGGCAAAATCAAAGGAATTTAATGAGGGTCCTCAGACGTACCGTTCTGGGTCCTTGGCTCGTTTTCTGATGAAGTGGATGCGGAATCCAGCTTCGGATTTGTGCAGTGCTCGCGTTCTTGGAGAATCAACACGTGTTTAGTGTTTTCAGGACTGGATTTTTGTGTGTGTGTGTGAGGTGGCCGAATTCTACTGGCAAATTTTAGGGTTTGTGTGCCTCCGTGTCTGATTTCTAGGGTTTGTGTGCCTCCTCTAACCAGGCTGGTTTAAGGCTGTATTTATAGGGATTAGGGTTGACCTAGAGTTTAGTTAGGTCTTCTAGGGTTTAAACTGTTAAGGGGTAAGTTCTTAGGTGTTAAGATTAGCATGAAACTCTATTTAATTAGTTAAATTCGTATCTTGACTTGCTAGCTAAGTAAAAGATTGCTAACAGTTTATTTTGGTGCCTAAAAGTGTTAAAAAAGGCTACTAAGGTCCCATGGGTTTGGTTAAGGTCAATTTCAGTCCGCCAAACTTGTAAATTGGCCATAAACTTCTAAGATATGGCAATTAGTCCAATTTCTAGATTTATATTACTATCTCTTTGGATTTTTATGGGCTATTCACGCCAAATTACGTTTTAATCCTCCAAGTTTACAGCTGTGCACATATTACACCTGCTTAGATTCCAGCAAGCAAATCAAAAACTCGTCACCCGGACAAATTTCTCTGGAAATCATCATTGGACGCTTCAGTTCCTTATCACTTTTTATCTGTCCGAAGAATAGGTGTCTACAACAATTCAACTCCAATTTAACCCCGATTTAACCTCTAACCCTTCCCCTTCTATTTTTACTGGTTCAGTCATTAGATCGGTTTTGACAAAATTTAGTACTACTAAAACAATAAAATGAATTCAATAAAAAAAAAACAATAAAATGAAAAAAAATCAAAAGATAAATAGAACACGAAAGCAATACCATTTACGACGTAGGCAAGCATCATACTTACTGCTAGCAATAGAAGTGAGTCCGAAATATAGTGGGTTTTTAGATTTCTAGGGTTTGGAACAAAAATTGGTGATTCCAACACCCAAAATGAAAACAAAGAGAAATGCAGAGATTGAGGAATTGAGTGCCTCAAAGAAGCAGAAATTGGACAGTAACTCCCCTTCTCCACACTTGATTGACAACCCACTTGTACCCTACAACGATGTGGATGACGATGACGAACACACGACTCAGAGTAATGGGTATGAGAGTCCAGAAGAAGAAGATGATGAGTCCAACCAAGTGAATCGCAGAAACCCAATTGAGCCTCGCCAAGATTGCCCTTACCTCGACACAGTTAATCGGCAGGTGCTGGATTTTGATTTTGAGAAGTTTTGCTCCGTGTCTTTGTCAAACCTGAATGTGTACGCTTGTTTGGTTTGTGGCAAGTATTATCAAGGAAGAGGTAAAAAATCCCATGCTTATACTCATAGCCTCGAAGCTGGACACCATGTTTTTATCAATCTTCAAACTGAGAAAGTTTACTGCCTTCCTGATGGTTATCAGATTAACGATCCGTCACTCGACGATATACGCTATGTTCTCAACCCGAGGTCTTTATTCTTTTTCAATTTATGATTAACTAATTCAATGTTTTAGTCCTGACATTTTTCTGGTATTTCTATATGCAGATTTACCAGGGAGCAAGTTGAACAGCTTGACAAAAACAGGCAATGGTCTAGGGCGCTTGATGGGTCTGATTATCTTCCCGGCATGGTACTAAACTTTGCTGTTGATGAATGATTGCCTGCCAGTTTTAGCTGTTGAGCAGTGTTAACTTTGCTCTTAAATGTTCGTATATTCTTCAGGTTGGCCTGAATAACATTAAAGAGACTGATTTTGTCAATGTGACTATTCAAGCTCTGATGAGAGTTAAACCCTTGAGGAATTTCTTCCTTATTCCTGAAAATTATGAGCATTGCAAATCTCCTCTTGTACATCGCTTTGGAGAACTCGCACGCAAGGTTTGGCATTCTAGGAACTTTAAAGGACAGGTGAGTCCGCATGAATTTCTCCAGGCAGTTATGAAAGCCAGTAAGAAACGGTTTCGCATAGGACAGCAGTCGGATCCTGTGGAGTTCATGGCATGGCTTATTAATACACTACATGCAGATCTTAGGACTTCGAAGCAAAATAACAGCATCATTTATGAGTGTTTTCAGGTTGTCTCCTTTCTCACTTAGTCGATGCCTTTTTTTTCTTTCATATAGAAGTTTCAATCGTTGCCTGTGTCGATTATTTACCTCAGTTGTGATTTCTCAAACATCCTTAGCTTCACAGGGAGAGCTGGAAGTTGTGAAAGAGATTCCTAACAAAGCTATTGCTGGGAAGAAGGAAAATGGCAACGATCAGAACATTATCAAGAAGATTACTGATGGTGGGAATGAACATGTTGTTGTCACGGAAACTTCTAGAATGCCATTCTTGATGCTTGGACTGGATTTGCCGCCACCCCCTCTATTTAAAGATGTGATGGAAAAGAATATAATACCTCAGGTAATTGATGCATCCTATTTCAGGTTGAATACAGTTACATGATTGATGTCCGGTATGCTATCTTATAATTAGAAAGACCACAGTAGTTCTGTGATATTTCTGATCTTTGTCATCGTGTATACTTCCATGGTAATTCAGTTGGATTTTTTGCAACTAGGCGTCCAACTTTACTATCGTTTGGAGTAGTTTCCATAAAAGTGGTTGCCTTTTTAAAAAATTCAGACGTATGATGTCAACATAATTGTACATCAATAGGTTTTATTTGGGTACGTTTAGAGATATTGATGAAGTTTTGATGAAATTGAACCCACCAAGGAATAGTTATGTGATATTTCTGATCTTTGTCATCGTGTATACTTCCATGGTAATTCAGTTGGATTTTTTGCAACTAGGCGTCCAACTTTACTATCGTTTGGAGTAGTTTCCATAAAAGTGGTTGCCTTTTTACAAAATTCAGATGTATGATGTCAACATAATTGTACATCAATAGGTTTTATTTGGGTACGTTTAGAGATATTGATGAAGTTTTGATGAAATTGAACCCACCAAGGAAGCATTGATCTTCCTTTGCGGTGGCAGAAGTTAATATTCAGGCTCAGGGTTTTTAACCTGCTAACAGGCAAAAGAAAATTTTAGTTCAGAGTTTATACCTTGTTAATTTTGGATCATTGATACTATTTTAAGGATTAGGTCCTTGAATTTCTACTTTTCTTTTGATTTCTCATAAATCACCTATTTTTTGCCCCTAGTTAGGCTTTACTAATACTAAGGCGATACATTTATCATCTATGAATTGTCTTAGGCGCTTTTCTTACGTGCATGGTAGAAAAAAGTACTGGCCCGAGTAAAGTAAGGTGCGGATCTTTTCTTAATAGATAACTAAGATACTTATCTTTGTCTTGCTTGTTCATGGTTCGTGCAACTCCTGAAGGGTGGTTAGAGATGGAAAAAAAACTTTTATTTAGTTTATTTGATTTTAGACCTCTGCTGTAATTTTGTTCTAATTAGTTTTGACTTGAGGATTTTAGAACTCCTAAGATATGTAAATTACTAAAAGACTTTTGTACTTTCTAATATAACTTAAGTTTCTACAAAATAAGTCATTATTTAGGAGAAAAATCTAACTAATTTATTTAGAACTTCTGGACTTCATTATGCTAGATAGACTACTATTTAGATAAAAGAATACCTAACTTATTTAAAACTTTTGACTTCATTAATAACTCGATTTATTAATCGGTTAGGCTTTAAAGCCGTTGCCTGATTGAAGACACTCTGCCTTAAACATCCAGAGGGACTTTTTGTCATTTGCGCCTTGCCTTTGCACCTATGCAAGGGCCTCATGCACCGTTGACTATACCGAGCCAGCAAATTCTCCAATTTTTTGCTTCTTGACAGTTGATAAACTTCTTGAAGCTCTGAATGTAAGTCTGCAATTGTTTGCATGCAATTGCTGATTTATTAGTGGCTGAGTTCTTGAAGTGTAGGGTACAATATTTTGAGGATCACTTTGGGTTATGCAAATTGGTGATTCGTAATTAGGGGCAGATTGGTGCCGAGTCTTGGGTTGTCTTGCTATTTTCCTTTTTGTCTTTATCCTGTGAGTTCATATGGTATTTGAGAAGGTTTGCTTTCTTGGTGGGGATAGTGAACTAATATTGGTGGCAATGGAGATCGTGGAGATTTCTGTTATCATGATGCTTTCACAGAGTGGTGAACGAATGCTGCCTAGTTTAACTAATTCCTCTTTTAATGTGGTTGAGAGTTAATAGAAAAGCCATTGAAAAGAGGTAGACAGGACAAAATATATGGAAAACAGGACTTTGCTATTAATTTTGTTTTTCTGGATTGAACGCAGAATCAAATAAAACACTCTTTTGATTGGAAACTGGGAACTAGCGTGTGAAAACAATGGCTGCTTAATGCAATATTGATTAGGAATCTTAATTGTTGCAGCAACTGTGGAATTTTGTTCAGAAAGTTGTTAATGGTTGGAGAATATAAACTATGCATTTATGGCTGTCCTTGGAGTAAAAATCAGGATTGCTTTAGAAATAAGGTAAATTTTGAGGCCTTTCAAAAAAAAAAGTTAGATTTGAGGAAATATTTATTCCTAGCTGTTACGGGTATCAAACAATTTTAAAGCAACAAAGGTTCATTTTGCCCCCTCAATTTGGCACAAAATATCAATTAAGGACAAGCTTCTGGCTTTAGACAAAAACATCCACAAGTTGGTTAATTTGGCTCATATTGCCCCCTTTGCTGAGGTGGCAAAAAATGACTGGAAATTGGGGTTGAGGTGGCAACAAACTATTGGTCCATTTGGAGCTAAAGGGGTTACACGAGCTAGAACGCCTATTTTGACGGTGTTTTTGTTCAAAGTTTTTGGCCTTATTTGATCTTTTGTTCCAAGATGAAGGGCCAAAATAAACCTTTCTTGAATTTTGAAGTATGGCCATAATTGTTTCTCAGATTAATACCCAACTTACTCTGTTGAAAATTCTATGTATTTTTTTCAATGCCATTCTAACTTTGATCAACTGTACTTTGCACTTGCATTGGAGATTATACTCTCACTGAGTTACCTCGACTTAAGTAGGCTGTAGGGCTGACTTCTGTGAAAATTCTGTATGGGAAAGTTGTTGCAACTTGCAAGTCCTTTGTTGCCAGACCTTTGTACCCTGAGTCCTGATGATTTTCCACCACTCATTCTGTTTGTCTTGTTTCTCTTATTATTTAAGTTTTGCTTTTTTTTTTGGGTCCTTTTATCAGTGTACAGTAAGCTGAACACATTTACTCTCTCTTTTATGTTAGGTTCCTTTGTTCAATATACTGAAGAAATTTGATGGTGAGACGGTGACTGAAGTTGTCCGACCTCACATAGCCCGGATGAAATATCGAGTTACCAGATTACCACAGTATTTAATACTCCACATGCAGCGGTTTAAAAAGAACAATTTCTTTATTGAGAAGAATCCAACCTTAGGTGAGCATTAAATGGGTTTTGTACGGTGAATCTAGCCATAGGAAGAATAAGATTAAACTTAGCTTGGTTTGAATGACCTGCTAATTGAAGTTATACTGCAGTCAACTTTCCTGTGAAGAACTTGGAACTGAAGGATTATATTCCTCTGTCAACACCTATGGAGAATGAAAGATTGCGCTCGAAGTATGATTTGATTGCTAATATGGTTCATGATGGAAAACCCAAGGAGGGGTTCTATAGAGTTTTTGTGCAGCGGAAATCAGAAGAACTTTGGTAATCACGTTCCTAAACCCTTGACTTGAATTTGAATGTAATGGATGAGCATTAACATTTTTATATCCAATGTCTTTCAGGTACGAGATGCAGGATCTGCATGTTTCTGAAACTCTTCCTCAAATGGTTGCGCTGTCTGAGGCATATGTCCAGATATATGAGCAGCAACAGTAGCATCTCATATTTGATTGCTGATCGTATTTGATTAACAGGTATTAAGAGTTTTGAACTTATGCAAATGAAATGAGCAAAGATGAGAATGAGTTGGACAATGTTAGGCGGACATGCTGACTATTTAAATATTGAATTTCTGCTGTAGAAATTTAGGCTCTAGTTATATGTCGGAGGCAAGTCTAAACAGCAATGACATTTTTGACATGGGAAAGAAGTCATATATTTGATTGAAAATGGTGATCTTTGTATGAGATGTACAGCATCGTGTTACTTTTGTTTATGTTGTATCATGGAGTAATTAACCCTAAATTCTATCATATACAATTTTCGAGAATTCTTGTGTCATGTACTCCTTTCCTAGTTTCATGCGGTCCACTTCTGTTAAAAGAAGAGGAAATTACACCATTTATTAAAAAATAAAAATAATTATAAAATTATATGTTGATTTTTTTCATTTAATCATTTACAAAAATATCTAGTTGATTTAAAAATATTTATAAAAATACTAAAATGTAAAAAATAATTACAAAAATATGGTGTATATTGTGGGTATAATATTAGTATATTAATAAACTAAAAGTATACTAACATTATACCAATATTATACCAATATAATACACATTAGAACATACTAAAATTTTATTAACATTAAAAAGATTATATCGAAATTACACAACATATACTAAAAATTAAGGCAAAAATACTTAAAAACCCCCCACCTTTAACTTTGTTTTAATTGCACCACCACGTAGGAGAATTTTCAATTACACCCTATTTAGGGTTTTCAGTTTTCGTCTGTACCCCAATTCACTAAAATGACCTCTTTTTATTTAGGAAAAAGTTTAAATTAATCTTTCATATACTAATTTATTTGTTTTTTTCAAATGGAAAAAATAATGATACAATCCCTCTATTTAGTTGGTTTTAATAATTTTATCATTAAATTAACTAAAATATCAATTTTTTTTATTTTGGGGAACAAATGAAAACTGAAAACCCTAAATAGAGTGCAATTGAGAATTCTCCTAGGTGGTGGTGGAATTGAAAAAAAAATTCAAAGGTGGGGGAGTTTTCAGTATTTTTGCCAAAAATTAAATTAATAATATACTAAATTATACCAACAGTATATCAAGAGAATACACATCAGAATATACTAAAATTTTATTAATATTAATATTAAATAAAAATTATACCAATATTATTTCTAGTAATTATGAACGTAGAAAATTGATTAGAAGCAGTTCTTTTTTAGTGATTTTACACATTAATTAAGAACATAAAGAGGACCCATATAAATTAAAATATCCAAATAAAAAAATACAGAAACAAAATTTTTAAAAAATAAATGCAAATACCTAAATTCTGTTGTTTACCTTTATAGTAGATATTGAAACAAAACTTTGAATGAACAAAAAAGAGAACATATTTTAAAGAGGAAGATTCAGCCGGAAAAACTAAACAGGCGAAAAAAACGATATAATCAGGCGAAGAAAAGAGCATGAAGACGGCAAGAGAAAGATGTGAAAGAAAAGAGTAAAAATGAAAAGAAAAACTTAGAAAAAGAATACACTTGAAAACCTAAAAGTTGTGAGGGCAATTATGTAATTTTTTTTGGAAAAAGGCGCACACCACGTAATTTTCTCTTTATAAAATTGGGTATAATTATAAGCGAAAGGTGAAAATTTGAACAAAATGTGGCGATTTTACAATGCCAAAATGTAATTAAAATGAGGCTAAAAGGTGAATATTTTTGAAGACATAAATCTATGCATTTTTTTCATGAATAGCATTATTAACGCTAACCCAATTTGAAAAATTCCAAAAGTTCAACTCAAATTTAATGAGTGATTATTTGATACATGACATCATACAATAAACAAATTAAATCGTACAATTCTTGAGTAGAACGACAAAAATAAAATAAAACTTGATACATAAATTTTCTATTGTATTTCACACTCATAAAGATTTCCGTACCTTATAATAGTAGTAGCCATATAAAAGAAGTCCATGTGAACCCATATTAAAGAGAATTTCCTGTCCTATACAGCTATGAGACTTCCTTTCTCTTTGCAGGCCATTCAACCGGCAACCATCAAATACTAGCAAGTAGCATTCCTAAGGCATGTTTTATTCAGCAATTCACAACACCTAAGGGATATACCGCGTATGTTGACAGTACAATAGAGCTTAACGAAAAAATAGCGGAATAATTAGTTTACATAAGAAAACCCAGTCTACAAATTATCAGGAATAGAAAATTTCAACATCCAGGCGAAGGCAGAACTTTTCCGGTGCACGTCCCAAATCCAACATTGTAACCATCTCCCTGCAATGAAATTCAAATGTTACATCCTTTTTCTTTCTTTCCTATTTGAATACTTTTAAGGGATGAAATGCAATGAGTATAAGAAAAAAATAAAGCATGCACATATGAAATTTGTTCGCTTAAAGAAGCTAACACTAACTAAATTTGATCCTATTACAAGATTTTAAAACGAAAGAATTCTACTAAATACAAGTTCATGGTTTCTGATTCTTCCATAACAGTAAGTCTATGTAAAATAATTAGAAACGAAAAATATAAAGTGAGCTTCCAGTATTATAGTGATCCTCTAAAAGCCTCCTTCACCGATAGTGATGAAAAGTAAGTTAGTCTTTTAGGTAGAATGTTGAAAGTCATTGCAATTAACTTATTTTGAGAAAAAAATATAAAACTTTGCCACAAAAGAAATTCTACTTCCTGATATAGATAAAGAATGATCATAAAAAATGGCATTTAAAAGGACACATGTACGAGTCCCTTGAGAAATGCTCGAGGAAAATGATCAGAACTAAGAACCTTTGAGCAGCCGCTGATTATCACTTCATCCCCATCTTCTAGAAATTTTCGCTCTGTCCCACTTATGGATAAGGGCTTTTGTCCATTCCATGTTAGTTCTAACAAGCATCCATACGAATCTTGCTCCTGTTTAAACAAGATGGGACTTATTGTCTCTTTAGTTTAATGTACAAAACAATGAAACACTAACTACATAAATAACAGTCGCAATATATTTGAAGAATAAACCAAAACATACAGGTCCACTGATTGTCCCAGTTCCAAATAGATCCCCTGGCCTAAGGTTGCAGCCATTGATAGTATGGTGTGCAAGTTGCTGGGTTAATGTCCAATATCTATAAATAAAAGAGAAAAAGAAAATAATGACGACATGAGATCAAAAGTAAAATATAAGACAAGGGAATTAGAAAGTTTGTCGCCTGATTGTATGCCATTTTACATGCAAACTTCCAAAAATTTGATAACTGTCTCTGAGCAATAATCAAATTGTAAAAAGGGCCTAGTGGAAAATAAATTTCGTGGTAGACTACAGTACCACATGTATATTACTACGAAAATAAGAAAACAGTTCGCAAGCAGAGGCTTCCATCTTGGACAAGGAAAACTCCCCACTTCCATATATACAGAAACTGTTTGTTCATGGGCAACTTATATCAGGCAAGGTTCATTGACATAAACTTTATTTGACAAATAATTTTTTTTTTTATAATGAGCTACTACAAAATGTTACAATCAAAGCAAAACATAAAAGTTCTTACAAGTGATTGAAGTTACTTCTTGTGACCACACATGAATCTTCTTGTCCAGCTGGTCTAATGCGAACCTTGGAGCAGAAAAAAGATCAGTATTATGTAAATTAGAACGTGAAACAAAAGGTTGTAAGGGCTGAACACAAGATCAATCCACTTTCCCATAATCTATTCATAGTAGAGGACGATTAGTATGGTGCAGATACTGTTAATAAAATCAATACAAAAGTTGGATATAAAATTTGCAGAGCTGCTCATTGCTACCTCTAATGGGATGTCATAGATTTTCGAAATCTTTTCAGCCAGATAAGGCAATGGATGAGGATTCTGCAATCAGAATACATCATTCAGCAGTCAGTGCACCTGAAAGTTTGGAGGCGAACGGATTGATTAAAATGGTGTTACTTTCTTTGGACATAAAAGAAAAAAACCTGTTTGGGGGCATCAGAAGCAAAAGGCTCCAAAGCATCTAATGTCACAATCCAAGGGGAAACTGTAGTACCTGTATAGTGGATGAGGGGAAAGAAGAAAAGCAAGTCTTAATAAACAGATGTCCCAATCAACTTTGCCACATCAGAACAGCATAAAGTTAACGGTAATCATTTTTTTTAATCCTTTACTACATATTTGAGTTCAAATGGGAGAAAATCATCGCCTTGTTCTTACCAAAACTCTTCCCTAGAAATGGCCCAAGAGGCACGTATTCCCATGCTTGAATGTCTCTAGCTGAAAAACACAACACATTACAATAGCACGAAGCTTAATAAAGCTATAAACATGGAATACAAATATGAAAACATTAGTACCACTCCAATCATTCATCAACACTAATCCAAATATGTGATCTGCTGCTTTATCCACGTCTACAGGTTTTCCTAGTTCATTTCCAGGACCAACTACAGCAGCCTGTAATCAGTAAATGAGCCAATTTAATTGGCGAAGACAATATGACAGATATTTTAACTACATGAGGAGACTCATAGCACAGCCGCAACTAGAGAGAAAGGTGGATGATTCATATAATAATAGTCTCAGATTAGAGATTCTTGTATCGGAATTTACATGGGAAAAGTACTGATAAATGATAGATAACGTAATCCAACCATTTCTAGCTCAAAGTCAAGCTTCTGTGACGGTCCAAAAGAAGGTGGGGAATTTGCAGCTGGATGTCCTTGACCTCTGGCAGAACAGAAAAACAAAAATTAAAGCATGAGAAGGAAAAGTTCAACCATGCATAGTTACTGGTAAGAAAAATTCTATACTGAATTGGTAACGGAAAAAAATGTGAAAATACATTATTAAAGTAAGAAAGGAGGGGCACATTGAGCTTGTTGCTCTGTTCTGCCCATGAATTTGTTAAAGGATACTAGCATAAAGGTAATACAAAAATCACAATATAAGTGTGAGCACATCACGCATATAATATGTGGAAGCATTTATAAATTTGCTAAAAGATGGGTAAAGAAATGATTAATTATATTGAGAGTTTACCAAACATACACATCTAGCAGCACTTAAGACGGAGGACAGGTATGTGAGATCAACACATATGTGAAGTGAAACAACAATTTAGATTAACAAGTAATAGTGAAACATCACAGACTCAGTAGCGTGTATACTGCTAAATGAAAAAAAACAATTGAAATACAAACCTCGGTCTCACAATATCAGTTCCAGAAATAACAACAGAAGAAGCCCGTCCGTGATACGCAATAGGAAGGTGAAACCTGGCAACCAAATCAATTTAGTTTTACGAAACTAGAGTCTTCAAATACGAGGATTCATCAAACAAACACACATATTTTCCTAGTTTAGCAAACAAATATGTGAACAGACCAATTGGCAGGAATAGGATTCTGCGGACCGCGAAATATAGTCCCGCAATTCTTAGCATGATGCATAGAAGAAAAGAAATCTGTATAGTCCCCTATAGCAATAGGCAGAAGCATTTCGACCTCGCTCTGCATAATCAATTATACCAAGTTTAATGAATAAGAAATCAAACAATCAGATTTACACAAAACTACAGATAAAAAAATCTGCATGTGCGTCCTATGCTCTCACCATAGGCAAAAGTGCTTTGGTTCTCAAATTTTCATTATCACGCAATGCACATTCTGTAGCTGTTTACCACAACATAGACAAGATCACCATCATCATCATCATCACATTATTTAAGGAAATAAAAATAACATAACATAACATAATAAGAATTACATGACAACAGCTTTTGAAGTGTAGAGCGAGCTTGCTTCCAAGCAGGGCGACCCAAGGCTATGAATTTGTTCAAATTAGGCTGCAAAGCAACCAAACCCAACAAAATTGAGCATACAGAGAAATTGTTTTGTGTTATTTAAGAAGAAAAATAAGAAAAAGAACCTGAAGAAAGGAATCTCGGATGGGGCCGTCGAAAAGACCGGCGAGAGCAACCTCGGAAAGGTCGAGAACGTAGTCACCGATTGCAACGGCTGGTCGAGGAGTACTGGAACTGCCTTTGTGCTTGAAAACTCCGTAAGGGAGGTTTTGAATTGGGAAGTGAGACTCTGGGTGGACTTCAATGAATGATCTCAACGCCATTGTTATTCAGATTGAAGCTTTTTTTTGGATTGATCGACTCAGATTATAAAGGGAAGTGAGTTGCAGAGTGGAGAAGATGAGTGACGTGATTATTACAAAATCTGATAGTAATATTCTCAAACCTTATTCTGGTTATATACACAAAGTTTCCTGCCCAAAATTAAATTTTGCCAGATAAGTAAATTATTTAATTATTTTAATTTTAATAGAAAGAAAGAAGTTTAATTTTAATAAGAGTCAAATTTAAGTCAACTATATTTTAGGGGGTGAAGTTGTGAACTCTTGAAGATAAATTGTTATTACGTATTGATCTTTGTTGTCGTAATTAAAGTTATAGTAGGTTTAGAATAGATTAAAGTTTCAAAATCAATTGTCTTTCGAGCAGTGTTTTAAAAACCGAACTGAAAACCGGATCAACCAGTCAAACTGGAATCCAGCCGGTAGTTCAATCTAAAATATAAAAAACCGAATCTTTTAATTGAACCGGATTGGACTGAATTGAACCGATAAAAAACCGAGATTGAACCAGTAAATCGGAGGTTGAAACGGTAAAAGACCGATGAATCAATTTCTTTTATATTTTTTAAAATTTATTAAACTGATTGAACCGAGAATTGATGGCCTAACTGGTTCGGTCACTAAATTTGTTATTAAAACACTGCGTTCAAGTATACACCCTAATGGTTATATTTACAGCAAATGCATTAATTAATTGGCCTAATGGTAAAAAACACCCAAATCTTTACGACTTGTTGCAATTATATCCAAACTTTTTAATTTTTGCAACAGTATCCAAATTGCATTGTTTTTTTACAATAATATCCAAATTGCATTTTTAAATTAATGGTTAAATTTGTTGTTTTCAATTAAGATATTAGACTATTATTATGTTTTGATGTATAATAATATAATAAAAGTCCCAAAAAATGGCAAAAAACTCAAAAGCATTCACATAAAAAGTGCAATTTGGATATTATTGTAATAAAATAATGCAATTTGAATATTATTGTAATAAAATAATGCAATTTGGATATTATTGTAACAAAATAATGCAATTTGGATATTATTGCAAAAATTAAAAAGTTTAGATATAATTGCAACAAGTCGTAAAGGTTTGAATTATTTTGCCATTAAACCTAATTAATTTTATTATTTGTTTTTTAAATTGAAATTTTCGTATAATGCTTTGGAGTTTTTAGAAAATATTTTTAAAATACCTCATTTTGAAACATATTTACAGTTTTTTCATCCACCTTTCTATAATTTCCCTCTTTACCTTTATTTAAAACATAATATTAAAAACACCTACTATATATTGGGGCTTTATCTTATTTTAAGTCATTTGATTCTCATAACCGCTACATTTTTTTCTCTCTTTCTCTCTATTTTTCTCTCCCTATTAAATTTCTCTCTTTCTTTTCACTTCTCTCTATCAAATTTTTCTTCAATCTCTTATTCTTTTCCGATCGCCGTTTTTTCCATCTCACCATCACACGTCTTTCTGTGGATTTTCCGTCGTATTTTTTCACCTTCGCGTTTTTCGGTGGATCTCTCATCGTCGTGATTCTTCCAAAGGTTTGGATATATATTGCGTTTTTTTAAGTTTTTTGTGATAAATTAGATTTTCTGTAAAGAGATTGTAGATATGTCATTTATAATTTATAAAATTCTTCTATTATTTATATAATTATTTCGTCTTTTTGTTTTTACTCATAGATTTGTTCTTTTATTTTGATGCTATTGATTTTATAAAAACGAATAGATTTATGGTGTATTTGTAGTGTATTTCTGGTGTTTTTAGTGTATCTATGTTTTTCTAGTGTAGTATTTTTTTGGTGTATCTATATTTTTCTGGTGTATTTGTAGTGTTATGGTGTCTTTGCTGTGTTTTTGTGGTATACACTATAAAAACACTACAAAAATACCATAGATACACTATTGTTACGCTATAAAAATATTGGGTTTTCTAGGTTCACAATGCCGCGAAATTTCAATTTTTTTTTATCAAAAACCTAAAATAAGATTCATGTAATTCGAAGAGATAAACAAATTGCATAATTAAAATTTATTCGAATATCGAATTCAAATAACAATGTAGTAAGGAAGGATGTGGTTCACTTTGGTGATACCTTGCCTCATATCAGAAACGCCTCCAAAAGAATACGTTCTCTACAAATATTCACACGAACATACCTTTGTCAAAACGAGTGCTTATGTGCTAGCACTATTGCTTCATAAAAGCAATTTCGAATTATTTAGTGTCTTGTGTTTATTTCAAAAAACACACATTTAAAACCCTAGGTTTAAGAGTCTATTTATAGGAAAATAATACATTCAGGGTTTACTCAAAAACGTGTTTTGCAATTATATTCAAACACTACGTTTTTGATAACTCTTCTGAGTTTATATATATCAAAAACTCCTTTTTAATAATTACACATATATAATAATAATAATAATTATTATCTTCAAAAGATAATATCTTAAGAAAACACTTATACTTAAATTTTGAATTTCAATTAATATATATTTATTATTATATATATTATGAATTATATATAATAATAATAATCTATTAATCACTTTATTCTATAGGGTTTGTACAACCATAACTGTTTTTGGCCTGTTTTTAGTGTGCGAACTTATAGGTTCATATAGCGTTGGCAATGGGCTCAAAATCTCTATTTTGACCCACAAGTTCTGAGTGGCATCTAGCAAGAAATTATGACTACCCAAACCATATGAATATCGATTATCTGATTTAACCTTTATATAATATTTTAATCCCTTTGTCACGCGATATTCAAATTGAATATAAGGCATAATATTGTCATCCTTATAATAATCAATCATTAGTTTTCTGATTTAAAGTAGACTGAAAGTTATAACTCTTTATCAATTTATTTAGTATGGCCATGCATTTTCTCCAGTGTATCTTTTCAAAGGGCCCATAAATATTTTACTCAAATAATTGAGAGACAAGTTCCTTCTCTATCATTCATATTTCTCACATAGTTACTTTCATATTCAACGACAATCTATTCCATTATCCTATTAAAGATAATGTAAGACTGTATCAAAATGTGAAATAATTATGCAGAAATCCATGGTGATTTCAAGGTCAAAGGATTGCTTTAATATTACTATAATTGTCACAACCCAAATTATTAAGCCGAGACTGGCGCTAGGGAATGGGAGTGTTAGCTCCGAAATCCGTAGGAAGCCTAAAATCACAAAAACAATTCGCAAACAATCAAGCATATAATGACCATACAAACGAAAGCAGGTATATAAACATATATACACTAGTTCGATTGATACAATACATATGGGCTACGTACTAGCCCGACGATATACATACTATACTAGTGTATATAGGTTACCTCACGGGCAACTAGCTCTGTGGAAAAACGGTGTATGATGTAGCCTATAAAAAAATATACACACAACAACAAATTCAACCACATAACATAATACATTGTTGTCTCAGGCCACGACTCTGTCAAATCATCCTACTACTAGAACACCACGGAAGTCGGGAACTGTACATGTCAAAATTAGACTTCTGGACAAAAAGATGGACACTAGCCAAGTCCAAGTACTAAGCACCTAAAAATGTTTAACAATAACGGGACCAGATTATGCTGAGTGAGATATACGTTATTAACGGTATTATAAAAATAATATCGCAATTTAACAAAAATCATATAACAAAATACAATATATACTTATACACAAATACTTGATCCGGAGGAAGTTTTAGTCCTAAAACGATCTTAAACTAGGTATTTTCTAGTTCTAAAGAGCGAAAGAGATTTTCTCAAATCCTTTTGGTATGGTCCCGAGATAATTCGACCGAGTTTAACCTATACCAAGCGGTACAGTCCCGTGATAGTTTGACCAAGTTAAACTAGTATTGATACTTATATCCAAACGATCAAGGCGCGAGTTCCGGAATAGTTCGACCGAGTTCAAATCAGTACACACAGGTCCCGAGATAATTCCACCAAGTTTAACCTCGTATCTAACGCAAAGAGTTAGTCTAATTCTATTTAAGACTTACCCGACACTGGTGATCACACAACCTATTAACGCCCAATAGGTAGCTTGTTTTCTCAGATCGCAAATAAATTCATAGACATATAAGTAACCATCAAAACGATACACAAATCGATCCAACATCAAATTTACAAGTTGTTTGGCAACAAAACAATTAGTTTACAACTTTTTTGTTCACAAATATTATAATCGAGCAACATATGTATGTACTTTACGTACTAATGCAAACTACAAGTCAATATATATATAGCTATATTTAACTATGAAATAAATTATATGTTGTGTATCTCACGGTAGAATAACCGTTTAATTCATACCTTTTCAAATCACAACAAACCATCGTATTAGGATTTGTATTTTATAAGTTTTATACAAAATATTTATTAATATATTTATAACGTAATAATACGCGAGAGTAAAGTATACTCACAACTTGCTATCCAAATATCACGATAATTACTCGTTGGTCGAACCCCTCTAAGCCAACATCGTTAATCTTGTAGCTCGTCAACACGTCTGTAAAAAATACAATTTAAATACGTTTAATTTCATAAGTGCAAACCATATATAATAATCCTAAGTTATAATTTTGGTCGACTATACTTAATCCCAACTTATAACTTTAACTATATATATATCGTTAATATCTATCTTAAACCTTCAATTTCAAATAGCCGTTCTTTGAAACCGACATCTTATTTAATACTTTAAATATGTGTAGCTTTAATTTTGATATCAAAATCTTTAACATTTCTTTGATGGTTCTAATAACCAATAGCATCCTAAACATTAAACTTAATCTATCGCAAGTCCTACGTCAATATCGTATTAACTTAACCATTTCACTTTATTAGTTCCTTAATCCGACTATTGAATTCAAATCCATTTTACGTCAAACCGGTTTCTAATTTGCATAGCGTTTTTAATGCTAACCAAACACGATTGAGCGTCGAGGAAAGGGTGGCTCAGCCCCTATCCCCTTGCTACTTCCCTCCCCTGCACGGCCAAGGGAAGGGGTGTAATACCCCAAATAATTAAGTCGTGCCACGTGTCAGGAATTCCGATAAATTAAGTTAAGAAGAATTTAATTTAATTATATCGGGAAATTGGAATAATTTTATTAAGCTAATTAGCGGGATTAAAGGAAATAACTTCGGAAATTAATATAAAATAAATTATAAATCCCGTAATGGAAATTATTTCGCCAAGGTCCGCGAAATGTTTTATAGTATATGTGGTAAAAGTTTCGGGTCAATCGGAGACCTTTTAAAATTTGGACGCGGATACATTTTGGACTAAATTGCAACTTTTGAGAAGTTTCAAGGGCCAAAATGTAAATTAGCCAATTAAGCTTTGAGAATAGCAATTAAAAGATTATTGTCGGAAAATAATAATAATTGGGTTAGCATTATTTATTGGATATAAATAATACGTAAGTAATTGAGTTAATGTGAATAATTAACCATTTGGTTAAAAAAGAAAGTTTAAAAGAGAAATGGTTTAAGTTAAAGAAATGAAGGATCAAAGTGGTATATTTGCCAATCATATGTATAAGGAAATGAATGATCCAGAAGCGATGAGATCATCATTTCCATTTCTTTCGTTTCATCGCCGTTCTCACCGTTTTCATCGTACGATCTCCGTTTCTCGTCCGTTTTTGACGTTCTATAGCTCGAAACGATCGTATTTCAACGGGTAATCACGGTAAGCACGTCGTTTTGCCGTTTATTTGAGTTTATTGGATGGGTTTTTGATTTGAAAATTAGGTTACGGCGAAACCGTATCGCGATTACGTATTTGATTCGTTTTATACGTTTTTATTGTGTTTTTGGATAGATTAGGATGCTATATGGATGTTGGATGAGTTCAGGATTGATTTAGCACGTCGGAATGGCCGTTTTCAGCGGCCAGAGTCGTGCCCACGAAGGTGCACGACGTGCTCAAGGTTAGAGCACGTCGTGCAGGGGCACGACGTGCCCTGAGGAGGTGCACGACGTGCACCTCCCAAATTTGAAGGTGCACGACGTGCACTAGGGGGGTGCACGACGTGCACCACCCTTCTTTTGAAGGGGAATGACTCCAAAAACCTAATTTTACGATCCCCTAACCCGATATCGGCTTCCGGACTCCGAAAATGCGAAATTCGGACGTTAAACGAGTAAAATATGACTAGTTGTTTGGAATGAGATAATTTATGGATATCAATTGGTTTTATTAAGAAAACCTATATTCTCTATTGAGAATTGAACCGAGAAGTATTAAGAAACGAAAGAAGCATGATTTGTTTATCGGAAAAGATTACGTTTGAAGCACGACGGTTAAAGAGTGTGGCGTGTCGTGTCTCGAGTCTAGAATCAATCCTAGAATAGGATTCTGATATGAGTTAAATGATTTGAAATTGTTTTAGATCCGGCGAGGCAAGAGGCAGTGGGACAAAGAGCTCGGGAAGCTTGACGTGTCTAAGCCCCGAAGTGTTTTTGGATAAGCGTGTTCTGTGAGTACACTTTAATTACTTGCTAATATTCATAAAGTCGCGTATTTTCATATACGGACGACTATATGAATACTTATATGTTTAAAAGTATGTTTGAAAAAGTATATGAATGTATGTTTGAAATATTTGTATTAAAATAACATAATTATATGAAATGAATACGAATGCTTAAAGAACTGGGGAAGGGTAAAAGCAATGTGTTATGAACTCAAGGGTTTGGTAATATACATGTATCAAATAAGATACGTATAAGAGCGTATAGTACATTCCTATATGTACTATTATTCATATATTTATAAAGAAACATAGTACGTTCCCATACGTACTTTTAAATATAATGAATACCCATACGTGCGTGTGTTATAGATGTATGTTTGTAGATTGTAATGTGCATGTCATGGTCCATAAAGGATCAATATAACAGAACAAGAATTGTACTATGGTACAGCCAAATATAAGAACTGAGATGCAAGGTCGAACTTGAATGAATTATCCCGAGACCTGTATCTCACCCATTCTCGATAATAGTCCTTGGGACTCCTATGAAGATAAAATTAATCATAATATATCGAGAATCAATTTGAGATAAGAGAAATAATTAAGATAGGATATAAGACACATCGGTTGGCGTGGCTATCGATGTCAGGTGATCATGAATACATCGGTTGGCTTTGCTATCGATGTCAGGTATGTAAAACACATCGGTTGGCTTTGCTATCGATGTCAGATAGATGAAACACATCGGTTGGCTTTGCTATCGATGTCAGATAGATGAAACACATCGGTTGGCTTTGCTATCGATGTCAGAAAGATAAAGTCAGAGAAATTTAATGAGAAGAACAAAGATAATCGAAAATCATAACAATAAACAAAATATGACAAGTATGTACTTAGTATAAACGTACATGAGATATAGGAATGAGGCAAAGGTATCAAGTACGTCTATAACATAAACGTTTAGTTTATGACACGTACGTGATCATGGAAATATGAATGAACATACGAAGTATGTTTGGAAGTAATATTATATGAAGTATGATCCAAAAAGAATATTTTCTACATAAAGAAGTTTTCAAACGTTTTCACCCTTTATGTAATATTACTTGTAATTATGTGTATTCACTCAGTTTTATACTGACCCTGTTGTTACTCCAATTTTTACAGGTTGAGTTAGGTACGATTTGGAGAATGAAGCTTCCGAAGTTTTAATTCTCGGAAGTAGTACGAGTCATGAGACCAGGTTCTCATTCTAGCAAGTCCGCAGTAGTTTAGAGTAGACGGACTCTATTTTGTAAAACGCTTTAACTCTGATGTATATTTCAAATAGGGGTCGTGCGTATTTTGATATTATTGTGATATATAAAATATGATTTAATTTGCGAAAAATTTATAGTAGTTTTAGGCTTGCTACGGGTTTTGGAGCTACCACTCCCATTCCCTAGCGCCGGTTGCGACTCATGTTTTTGGGCCGTGACAATGTTGGTATCAGAGCAATGGTTTAATGTTCCTAGGCCATTGTTCTTTTGTGATTGGAGTTTAGGGACAAGTCAGTCAGTACCTAGGCACTACTGCGGATATTAAGGATTTCCAGTCATGTCTTTTGAACGTTATCATCGTTTTCATCGATTTTTCAAACATTTTCCAAAAATGTCCTCTCCTATATGTGCTAATAGGAGTCGAGTTAGATGTGTGCGTGAGCACAATACATGTTTGTGTTTACTCGAATAAGCAGTACGCTTTCGAGTATCTATTGTCTGTAAAGAGTTATATACTCTCGAGACTCATATTATATAAGAATATCATCAATAATGATGATGAGATTGAAATGATCAGCTGTTATATGATTGATAAGATGAGATATGTATTGTTTTGTAGCGCGATCACTCAGGAGAGTGATATGCTCACAGGTATGTACGCCTGTGATAATATATACAATATATGAAATGTATGTTTGTGATTGGTTGTTATGAATAGAACTTGCGCTTATTGATTAGATACTGCTTAATTTTTGCTAAGTCTACAGTGAGCGGAATGCTCGCAAGACTTAAAATACGCGACGTCACCGAGGAAAATCTAGGGAATACTGATTTTCTTTGGATTTGATCGACATAGAATGTTTATAGACATGCGTAGCATAGGAATGAAATATGTACGTATGACTATATGTTCTTAATGTTCCGCTGAGTCTATAAGGAGCGAAATACTCTTAAAACTATCAAGTTTGTGACGTGGCCAAGTTAAGCCAAAAGGAACTTGTTTGTGATGGTTTATTTATGCTATGTTTTAAGGGACACATCGAGAAATCTATACGAATAGAATGGCTGAGCAAAGAACTACACAAGCGCGTGCAGTCGCACAACTCGTAAACGAGGCCCGCGAGGAGGCCAGAGGTAATACGGGCGAATATGACCCGGTCCAATTGGCAGGTAGAGGCCGTGGACGGGGCAGAGACCAAGAGGAACCTGGAGTAGGCCAAGTCGGGAACGTGCAGGCACCAGGAGTGCCGCAACCACCCAATGTCGATGTTAATCAACTGGCAGCAGAGGTAACTGATATGCGGAATTGTATGTTAATGATGGGGCAGTTGATACAACGACAATATCAACGCGAAGAGAGAAACACAGATAGAGATTTGTTATTGGCTTATGCAAAGTTAAACTCAAAGAAGTTTGACGGATCAAGCGATGCACTTGATTTCCTAGAAGAAGTTGAGCGGAATGCTCGTAGACTCCAAACAGACGAAAGACAAACAGTAATGTTGACCGAGATGTCAATGAAAGGTTCAGCCATGGATTGGTTTCGACAAGTAATCAGACCAATAATGGGTCAAATAACATGGGCAGAGTTTGTGACCCGATTTGAAGAATTCTTCCTACCATTCGCTGTGGTTGAAGGTAATAGAGATAAGTTATTATCATTATCTCGAGGTGATGGATCAGTTCATGATTATGTCGCCGAGTTTAATCGACTGAGCAGATTTGCTCCAGATTTAATGATAGATAGGGTCCAAGTTAATACAAGATTCGTGAATGGATTAGGATCTCAATTTATAGGATTATTGAGTCATACTGATAAAGAGTTTGTTCAGCTTGTGGATAGTGCGAAACAAATGGAACGAGCACTCATCCATTTTGATGAAATTCCTGATCCTTCACGTTCTAATCAGACAAGAAGTGAACGTTTGAATTGCGGACATCAAACGTCTAGTCAAGTGAGAGAAGAAACAGAACGACGACATGGCCGAACGCATAAGAAGGGCAGGCAAGGAAAAGCAGCCAAAAGGGCTAGAACCATTAGTCTAAAGTCTGAGCAAGGAAGTTCAAGCTTTACAAACCCCATATGTCCACAATGTGGCAGAAGACACTTAGGTATCTGTCAGGCTGCAAGGGATGTATGCTTTAAGTGTGGACAACAAGGTCACTACGAGAGTGAATGCCCACTTTCCATATAACGGAATACAACGAATCATGTGAAATGCCCAACAGTTTTGTCTCTACAATGATGTTTGGTTAAACATTACAAGATAGACCACATAGTAGCTGTGGAAGTTATGGAATCCAAACACAAGAAGCTCACTAATGATTGGACCTCTTGAGCTAATCTAGTACAGAGAAGAACGTTTAGGACTTGAGTTTAGCACGACGCCCGAAACAGACGAATATGGTTACATCTTTTCATGTGTTATAGGTATGTTTAGATTGTGAATAATGGAGCGTTAATCGCTATAAATAAAAGTTTGTACAGAGTCTTATGTCGATAGAAACTTACGTAAATTTTGTTTTGTGAAAAGAAATGTATTTGATGAAATGAAATGTTTTGAAAAGACATAATTGTGCCCGGACACGAATCATAAACACATCGCATTGACACGAATAGAAATGCATCACTACATTAATATTGCATTCACTAGTAGGACATGCATCATATACATTGTGTGTCTGAAAGAAAAGAAAAGTGTCTTTGCAACTCTTGTGATGAGAGAAGTCATCACACCGGCGCACAATTATGACATGATTTGAAAATGAAAAGTATCTTGATTTTGATCGAATGAGTTTTCAAACGTAAGTAAGCTCAGACAATGACTCTGTACTTAGAGGCGTAGAACAAGACTGATCATCTTGTTAGGCCTACATAAGGACATACGTGTATAGAATAACGAAATGTATCGAGATTTGAATTGCAAATCTCTAAGGCGGCCTTGTGTATTAAATACAAGAACAACTACGCTACTTTACAAACATGTAAAGTGATAGCGACCACGTTTAAACTCGAAGTATGTTTACCTCTAAGACGAGGAAATCGAACATAGAAGTTAAATACGTTAGGGGATATGAACCCTACGAACAAATAAACCTTGTTCAAAAAGGTCGAATAAAGAGAATCGATTCATAATAATTATGAATCAAGCCGTAATAAGATGATTAGAATTGTTAGCATAGGAAGTTACTCGATAAGTATATCGAGATACTTTCGCCTAGAAATAGTAATAGATAAGAGACCGTATGAACCTAACTGTAAAGTCAACAGTTAATGAATAATTAATCAGAGTATCGCAGCGGAAGTGTGGAAGGAAAAGAATGATAAGATATGAATAAGGATTGGTTAAGTAATATAAATACGATGTTATCGTAAACGATCGACAAAAGAGAATTGATTCATAATAAATATGAATCAAGTACTAAGTAGTAAAAGAACTTCTCTACAATAAATGGAATAACGAGATAAGAGAAGATGGCGGATAATGAAACTGAACCCCTAAGGTCACGACAACTAGAATTGGATGATGACAGCAGTAATACGAAAAGACTACGTAAGTAGTGAAACACGTATTAATTGAGTGACCATATCACTCAATAGGGAATGATCATAGGGTTAGACGATATTGGAAAAAAGGATATGTTAGAAAGGTATATGAAAATTCGAGGACGAATTTTTATAAGGGGGGAAGAATGTAATACCCCAAATAATTAAGTCGTGCCACGTGTCAGGAATTCCGATAAATTAAGTTAAGAAGAATTTAATTTAATTATATCGGGAAATTGGAATAATTTTATTAAGCTAATTAGCGGGACTAAAGGAAATAACTTCGGAAATTAATATAAAATAAATTATAAATCCCGTAATGGAAATTATTTCGCCAAGGTCCGCGAAATGTTTTATAGTATATGTGGTAAAAGTTTCGGGTCAATCGGAGACCTTTTAAAATTTGGACGCGGATACATTTTGGACTAAATTGCAACTTTTGAGAAGTTTCAAGGGCCAAAATGTAAATTATCCAATTAAGCTTTGAGAATAGCAATTAAAAGATTATTGTCGGAAAATAATAATAATTGGGTTAGCATTATTTATTGGATATAAATAATACGTAAGTAATTGAGTTAATGTGAATAATTAACCATTTGGTTAAAAAAGAAAGTTTAATAGAGAAATGGTTTAAGTTAAAGAAATGAAGGATCAAAGTGGTATATTTGCCAATCATATGTATAAGGAAATGAATGATCCAGAAGCGATCAGATCATCATTTCCATTTCTTTCGTTTCATCGCCGTTCTCACCGTTTTCATCGTACGATCTCCGTTTCTCGTCCGTTTTTGACGTTCTATAGCTCGAAACGATCGTATTTCAACGGGTAATCACGGTAAGCACGTCGTTTTGCCGTTTATTTGAGTTTATTGGATGGGTTTTTGATTTGAAAATTAGGTTACGGCGAAACCGTATCGCGATTACGTATTTGATTCGTTTTATACGTTTTTATTGTGTTTTTGGATAGATTAGGATGCTATATGGATGTTGGATGAGTTCAGGATTGATTTAGCACGTCGGAATGGCCGTTTTCAGCGGCCAGAGTCGTGCCCACGAAGGTGCACGACGTGCTCAAGGTTAGAGCACGTCGTGCAGGGGCACGACGTGCCCTGAGGAGGTGCACGACGTGCACCTCCCAAATTTGAAGGTGCACGACGTGCACTAGGGGGGTGCACGACGTGCACCACCCTTCTTTTAAAGGGGAATGACTCCAAAAACCTAATTTTACGATCCCCTAACCCGATATCGGTTTCCGGACTCCGAAAATGCGAAATTCGGACGTTAAACGAGTAAAATATGACTAGTTGTTTGGAATGAGATAATTTATGGATATTAATTGGTTTTATTAAGAAAACCTATATTCTCTATTGAGAATTGAACCGAGAAGTATTAAGAAACGAAAGAAGCATGATTTGTTTATCGGAAAAGATTACGTTTGAAGCACGACGGTTAAAGAGTGTGGCGTGTCGTGTCTCGAGTCTAGAATCAATCCTAGAATAGGATTCTGATATGAGTTAAATGATTTGAAATTGTTTTAGATCCGGCGAGGCAAGAGGCAGTGGGACAAAGAGCTCGGGAAGCTTGACGTGTCTAAGCCCCGAAGTGTTTTTGGATAAGCGTGTTCTGTGAGTACACTTTAATTACTTGCTAATATTCATAAAGTCGCGTATTTTCATATACGGACGACTATATGAATACTTATATGTTTAAAAGTATGTTTGAAAAAGTATATGAATGTATGTTTGAAATATTTGTATTAAAATAACATAATTATATGAAATGAATACGAATGCTTAAAGAACTGGGGAAGGGTAAAAGCAATGTGTTATGAACTCAAGGGTTTGGTAATATACATGTATCAAATAAGATACGTATAAGAGCGTATAGTACATTCCTATATGTACTATTATTCATATATTTATAAAGAAACATAGTACGTTCCCATACGTACTTTTAAATATAATGAATACCCATACGTGCGTGTGTTATAGATGTATGTTTGTAGATTGTAATGTGCATGTCATGGTCCATAAAGGATCAATATAACAGAACAAGAATTGTACTATGGTACAGCCAAATATAAGAACTGAGATGCAAGGTCGAACTTGAATGAATTATCCCGAGACCTGTATCTCACCCATTCTCGATAACAGTCCTTGGGACTCCTATGAAGATAAAATTAATCATAATATATCGAGAATCAATTTGAGATAAGAGAAATAATTAAGATATGATATAAGACACATCGGTTGGCGTGGCTATCGATGTCAGGTGATCAGGAATACATCGGTTGGCTTTGCTATCGATGTCAGGTATGTAAAACACATCGGTTGGCTTTGCTATCGATGTCAGATAGATGAAACACATCGGTTGGCTTTGCTATCGATGTCAGAAAGATGAAACACATCGGTTGGCTTTGCTATCGATGTCAGAAAGATAAAGTCAGAGAAATTTAATGAGAAGAACAAAGATAATCGAAAATCATAACAATAAACAAAATATGACAAGTATGTACTTAGTATAAACGTACATGAGATATAGGAATGAGGCAAAGGTATCAAGTACGTCTATAACATAAACGTTTAGTTTATGACACGTACGTGATCATGGAAATATGAATGAACATACGAAGTATGTTTGGAAGTAATATTATATGAAGTATGATCCAAAAAGAATATTTTCTACATAAAGAAGTTTTCAAACGTTTTCACCCTTTATGTAATATTACTTGTAATTATGTGTATTCACTCAGTTTTATATTGACCCCGTTGTTACTCCAATTTTTACAGGTTGAGTTAGGTACGATTTGGAGAATGAAGCTTCCGAAGTTTTAATTCTCAGAAGTAGTACGAGTCATGAGACCAGGTTCTCATTCTAGCAAGTCCGCAGTAGTTTAGAGTAGACATACTCTATTTTGTAAAACGCTTTAACTCTGATGTATATTTCAAATAGGGGTCGTGCGTATTTTGATATTATTGTGATATATAAAATATGATTTAATTTGCGAAAAATTTATAGTAGTTTTAGGCTTGCTACGGGTTTTGGAGCTACCACTCCCATTCCCTAGCGCCGGTTGCGACTCATGTTTTTGGGTCGTGACAAGGGGCTGCTCAAAACATGCACTGGACCGTACCTTAGCCGGCATGGTGGAAACACCTGCTGGACGGAATGTCCAGCAGGTCCGGTGGTTCCACCTCCGGCACATGCCTACACCAAACCCTAACACATCACAACTCTCATAATACACAAACAACCCATTAAATTCAACCACCAAACGTTATAATTCCATAGCTTAACATCAATCTCATCTCTTAAAACATCATCATCATCATTTCTCATCAAAATCGAAATTAAAGCTAAAAAACCCTAAAAATAAACTGAGCTCTTTACCTTGATATATTAGGCTATATCATTAGCTATCTATTTCCTCTTTCCGTTGCCACAAGAATCGCTCAATTCCGATATCAAACGAAAAATCTATAAAATTTTAAAGATTTTAGCATTAAAATCATCATCATTATTCAAGAACACCAAAACAGCCATTAAAGCTCAGAAAACCTAATTTCAATTGAGTTTCTTATCTCAAATTGAAGCCACAAATTATAAGAGGATATATTCCTTGTTCCGTTGCCGCAAGAATCACGCGAATCGATCGAGAAATGAAGCTTTGGCAAGGATTTGAAATGTTTTCATGGTGTGAGCTTTAGAAAGAAGAATCTTTCAACTTGTTCAATTTCTGGAAATGATGATCAAATGAATAATTTCTCATATGCAACACCTATTTATAAGTTGGAAAAATATTTTCTTAAGTCCTTTGACCCAAAATAATTAATTAGCTAACTAGACCACGTTCAGTTTGGACTCGCCGGAGTGGCAAAATCAGAAAGGTTTCTAATAAAAATTTGGATATATAAATTTCAAGTAGGTCGGTTTTGAGAAATTTATTATGCGGAAATTAAGGTTATATTTAGAATTGGAACTAAAAGGAAAAATGTTAAGAAAAGTCCAAATTAAAGTATAGGGACCAAAATGGTAATTTAGCCACTTTGTGTCGAAAATGGAAATTTGTAAGTTTTGACGGGAAAGTCTTAATATCGAGCTTCGTATTATTTATTTGATATAAATAATACATATAAGTCATAATAAAAGAATTTATCGATTTAGTTAGGACTAAATCGTACAAAAGAAAAGTTTTTGTAATCTCGAATGGGGCCGTCGAAAAGACCGGCGAGAGCAACCTCGGAAAGTTCGAGAACATAGTCACCGATTGCAACGGCTAGTCGAGGAGTACTGGAACTGCCTTTGTGCTTGAAAACTCCGTAAGGGAGGTTTTGAATTGGGAAGTGAGACTCTGGGTGGACTTCAATGAATGATCTCAACGCCATTGTTATTCAGATTGAAGCTTTGTGAATTATAAAGGGAAGTGAGTTGCAGAGTGGAGAAGATGAGTGACGTGATTATTACAAAATCTGATAGTAATATTCTCAAACCTTATTCTGGTTATATAGACAAAGTTTCCTGCCCAAAATAAAATTCTGCCAGATAAGTAAATTATTTAATTATTTTAATTTTAAAAGAAAGAAGTTTAATTTTAATAAGAGTCATATTTAAGTCAACTATATATTAGGGATGTGAAGTTGTTTGTGAACTCTTGAAGATAACTTGTTATTACATACTCCTTCCGTCCCATAAAGATAGGCCGTTTGGACAAACACGAAAATTAAAAAAAATGATTAAATTAGATAAAATTAGTTTATTTATATACTTTTTCATTTTTAGCCTTTAATATTTTTTTAAATATATAAATAATATATTAATGACTAATTTTTATATTGGTGTATTTTGCATTGGTATTAAAAAATGACATTTATTTTATATTAGAACATGGAGTAATTAATTAAGTTGAAGATAACAATGTACATTTATTAGGGGTAAATAAGACTTTTAGATTTGAAATTATCAACTAAAAATAGAATGTGACCTATAATTTGGGACGTTTAAAATAGAAATGTGGCTTATTTTTATGGGACGAAAAGAGTATTAATTTTTGTTGTCGTAATTAAAGTTATAGGTTTAGAATTGAATAGATTGAAGTTTGAAAATCGATTGTCTTTCTAAGTGTACGCCCTGGTGGTTGTATTTACAGCAAATGCATTAAATAATAGTAAACATTAATTTTATTTTTTGTTTTTTCGATTGAAATTTTCTTATAGTTCTTTAGAGTTTTTATTCGTATTTCATATTTTTAAATATAAACTTGAGCACAAATAAAGTTAGTGATAATTTCCTAAAATACATGTTTTGATAATTTATTACCTTTACTTGCCAAGTTTTGATTTTTTTTTACTTTTTTTTTATTTACGAAAAATGCTTTTTTGTTTTTTTAATTTCAAAAATACCTTTTTTTCGGTTTCCAATTCCGGTTTTTGGTTTTTTGGTTTGATCGACCGAACCGACCAAACCGACCGACAGTTTTTTTATATAGTGTAATATTAGTGTATATATAGTGTTAATTTTTATTTTTTACAGATTTTTTTTTTTGGATTTTTTTTATTTTTTATAGTGTAACAGTAGTGTATATATAGTGTTTTTATGGTGTTTATGTAGTGTAAGATTAGTGTATAAGTAGTGTATATATAGTGTATAAGTATTGTATTTATGGCATTTTGTAGTGTTTTTTGTGGTTTACACCATGAAAACACTTCAAATTTACCATAAACACTGCAAATACACCATAAACACTGCAAATACACCATAACTACACTATAAATACACTATAAATACACAAAAAATACACTAAAACGTAAATATATTATAAAATTACTATGTAAATACACCATAAATATACTAAAAAAACGGCATAAATACACCGAAAATACACTAAAACGTAAATATATTATAAAATTACTACAAATGCACCATAAATCAAATTTTCTTTACATAATCAGTAGCAATAAACAAATCTATGAATAAAAGAAGACAAAATAAATAATTATATGATTAATAGAACAATTTTATAAAAAAAAATTATAGATTTACAAAATATTTAAATTATTACAAAAAAAATTTAAAAAATTACACAAATCTAAAAACGAGTCGTGAAATCCATATCGCGAACGGAAGAGACGAACGGACTAGCGCGAACAGAAAATACGAACGGAAAAACGACCGAAAACGACGAGAAATCCATCGGAATTAGACGAACGGAAGCGTGACCGAAAAGACGAACGGAAAAGACGAACGAAAAAGTAATCGGAGGAGATAAACTGAAAATTAAATGAAAAAGAAGAGAGAAGAAGAGAGAGAAGAGAGAGAAAAAAAATGGCTATGTAAAAGTTTAACTTAAAATAAGATAAGACTTCTCTATGTAGTGGGTATTTTTGGTAAATAAGTTAGCTTATTAGATAATGTAGGATAAGAAAAAAAGATGGGACAGAATGATATAAATACTTTACCCAAAACAAGTATTTGAAAAATAATCCCATAAAGTTATTGACATTTGAAGAATTTTTTAATGATTGCAAATATTTTTATTCAACATTCAAATATGACTAGAAGATAGTATCTAGCATAAAATTATATTAAAAAGAGATTAATATATAATTGGCATTAGATTACTATAAACGTATTTTAGTTGACATTACGCTATCACGACAACAAATTTTTTAATAACAATTAATAACTAAAATATTTATCATTTTTTGGAAAAAACTAAAATTAAAACTAAAAATTCATTTTTTTAAATAATTTAAAATTTATTATGAAATATATATATATAAAGCATGACATTTTTTCTAAATGATTGACACTTGACACTTTATATATACATATAAATCAAGTATTTAATAAATTTTTATCTATATATTAATATTATTAAATTAATAATATAGTTTTCTATATAATTATTTATTTGATGAATAGTTTTCAATATAATTATTAATTAACATAATAAATTATTTTAAATAATATATATTCAATTTGATTGATGGAGTGAAAACTCTACATTTTATCATTTTTATGTTTGAAATTATGTTTTATTATTGTTATTAAATTATCTAGTTTCTATTTTTTGATAAAAGATCAATTTATAGTATATATTATTTATTCATAAATAAATGTAAATAGTTTATCATAAATCTATTCGTATGGATAAAACATAATATTTCATTCACCAAATATTTTACTATAAATATAGAATCATTTGTAATTCAACATTTATTTGGGTCAAATGATTACTGGTGGTAATATAATATATTTAATAATTATAGATTTATTTTAGTGAAAATATAATAAAAATCATTAAAATATTAGCATAATAAAAACTTAATATTTTTTAGTTTTTTAATTAAGAGGTATCTGATATTGTCATCAAATTCAATTAAATTTTACTAATAACATACATTTTTATTTTAAAAGGACTTGATTAAAATAAATATTGTAGCTAATTAAAATGTATCCTATACTTATTATTCATCAAAAACAATTAAAATGTATTTGAAAATAATATTTCAAAACTTGATAATACACTTATAATTCAAATAAAAAAATAGATGACAGACAGAGTTTGGTGTCGATGAGGCAAGTCAAAGGTGATTTAACGTAGAATAGATTACATATAATAACTTACCTAAAATATGACTATCTTTAAAAAAAAAATAGAGTTTAGTATTTTTTAGAATGAGTATGCTATTTTAATCTGATATAAATCTTCAAAAACAAAACTTTAACAATTATTACAATGTAATTAAAAGCTAAAAATTATTTTACAAATTGTTCAAAAAAATAATTATTTTACAAATAAAAAAATAACTAATTTTTTTTTATCTTACGATTATAATTTTATTTAAAATATTGTGGTTGAGGATGAGGTGACAGATCTGAGCCTAATAAAAAAAATTTCACATTGAAACATTAAAATAAAATATTTAAATAAATATCA
Source organism: Mercurialis annua (assembly GCF_937616625.2). NCBI lineage: Eukaryota > Viridiplantae > Streptophyta > Magnoliopsida > Malpighiales > Euphorbiaceae > Mercurialis > Mercurialis annua. The sequence continues at coordinate 41,283,479 of NC_065574.1, read as the reverse complement.
TGCAACGCATGCTGGTCATATACAATATTATTATATACTATTATTAAATTTAAGAAATAATTTACAATAATTTATTTAAAACTAAAAAATTATATTTAATAATTTAATTAATATTTAATAGGGCAAATAAAAACATTATTCACATGCATAACATCTGGTCAAATACTAAAGATTTATTTTTCGATAGGAGTAAATCTAAATCATGACTTTTAATTATCTATGTAATTGGACTAGAATTATAAAAACAGAAAAATTACTCATTCATTGTTATTTTATTTAAAAAAACTTATTATTTATTTACAAATACTTTCGCCTGATGTGTTGTTCTAAATGTTGCCAATACTATTCATAATATACCATTTGCGAGTTTGTGCAAATTTGAATTTTAAAAAAGAAAAGTTATATTTCTCACATTTTTTTTAATTAATATTTACTTTTTTTTATCTATATAAATAGTATAAAAGAGAAGTTATTTATTGAACAATAAAATGACTTCTCTTTTATACTATTCTCTTAGTTAGTCCTTGCAATGATAATCTGACAACTATATTAATTCAAAAGAGAAGTAATATCATTGTTCATTGAGTAAAAAAATGAACAGTGTTTTCGGAAATTAAGTCTAGAGAGAGAAAGTCTAGAAAGAGAGAGCTCCCTCCCCAAATTTTATTTTTTTAGGATTTTCCCTAATTTATCTGGTCTTCCCTTTCAATCCTTAGTGTTCGTTTTATTACCACTGTTAGCTAAAATCTATCATTCCAATTGTGCATTAGCAATCTGTGTGAAGGATTCGAATGTTAGCTATCCCTAATTTCTTCGATCAGATCACCTAATCCTATCTTGATTATTCCTTTTCTTGGAATTTGGCCTTAATACACCACTAATTGTGCGCAACCTTCATAATTACCTTGCTATTTACCACTAAGCATATGTTAATAGCTCTAGCATTAAATACGCAACCTCATCATCCATATATCTCCCTTGCATGGCAATGATTGAAATCTCTTTGTATTCCCCAAATATTTGCAACCAATAGATTTCCTTTGCTTAAGCAGTTTCATAACTTATCCTTTATGTTAAATCTTAATCCCTATCCACAGCTCTTGAGTTCTCCTTAGAGTTGCAACTGTAGCTCGGAGGGATCATCATATCTCCTTTTTCATATTCCCAAATGAAGTCTGAACCCAAAATTGCCAATAAAAAGGATAAGAAACATCAGAAAACAAACAACAAGCCTGTCCATTATACCTCTATCGCAACAAACACCATATTAAGCTTGCTCCTTCTACTTCTGCTCTTGATGGCAGACCCAAAAAAGCCCCTCCTCCAACCAAACCCAAAGAAGAAACCAGCAGCTTAGAGGAAGCTTACTCTCCAAACAATACCAGATTAGATAACAATATGTAACAATCCCCAGAAATGAACATCCTCCACAATAATCCTTTTCAAGCTCTGATAATTCGTGAAACTCTGATCCACCAGCAACAATTTTATAATAACACTACTGATCATGGTAATGGAGATAAAGGGAAGAAGAAAATGTTTCCAAAAGAGGATAAATCCAATGGAAATGGTGATACTGACTGCAACTTTTTTGGAAGCCTCGTCTTCAGCTGGAACAGGAGGCTTATCCACTGATATCAATGAAAATCAGGAACATCTCAATAATATCATATCTCAAACCCAGCATCTGTCCATTACTGAGCCTTCAATATCCCTCAAGGTCTCAAAGACTCGAGAAAAGAAAGATAAGGGCTGGCTTTTAACAGCTAAAGTGATCTCAAATAAAGTTTTAAGCTTAGCAACGATCAAAGAAAATATCATCAAGGACTAGAAAATCAAGGGGCCATTTGACCTTGCTAGATGCCTGGAAAATACCTTCTCAATCAGTCTCACTAAGCAAGAGGATTATGCTTGGATTATGGAAGAAAGGCCCTGAAACATAGACAATCAACATGTGAATATCAAAGAATGGCCAGGAGATACCACTATAGAGAGTGGATTTTACCTTCTCTTTATTCTGGGTTCAACTGAGAGGCCTCCCTCCATGACTAAGTGACAGAGGTGAATGTTGTTCGCATTGCTGGCTTATTCAATGGCTTTGTAGAACTGGATATGGACCCATATGGCCCCTTGTGGCGCCAGCGTTTCCTCAGAATCAGAAGTCAAGAATACAGTCCTTCTCCTTGCTGGTTTTCACAACATCATAGACGAGATGAAGAAGGATTGGGTGAATTTTAGGTATGAAAAACTCCATGATATTTGATTTTTTTATAGTTTGATTGGTCATACCAGGAGCGTGTGTCAAACCAGAAGAGCTGAGGAAGAAGCATGAAGCTTTATGGCTGGCAAATATCGTTATGGGCACTTCATGAGAGCAAATCCTCTACCTTGCATCAAGAATATGACCAGGAACACTAAGAACCTCTAATATCAATAAGCATTAGCCCAAAGCATCACAAGAGACAATGCTGCAGTAGCTCGCGAGGAACAAGGAGAACCAACCAGTATCAATACCCAGGAGATCAGAGACTAGCTCAACTTTGAAAATGCCAGTGATTATGGGATAGAGGAACAACTAGCTAGGACAGATAACCTTATATATCATACCTGACTTCCACACATATCAGATGACCATGGCAAATGAGTTTCTTAATGCCAGTTTCGATGAGCTTGTCAATAATACAATGATTCTTATATCTAACATGGTGAATACTGGCAGGATATACAGTGAATACAGCTATGACATGCAGTTCCCAGAAGGGCAGATCCCTTGTTATGATGGCAATACATGTCAACTTCAGGGAAGCATACTCCATTAGCTCTCCCATAAGACACAAGCTAAGTTCATTGCAGCTGAGAAACTCAACAACATGCAGATGATGCAGCAAGTGGCATTGATAATAGAATTTTACTATGGGCCAAATGGTAAAGGGAAAAGCAATCAAACGGTCTCAGACAAGGATGTGGAAGAGATCATAGCTTTACTTGCTGACATCAACCCCAACCTGAGTTTACCAGTCTCCATTGATGACTACCAATCAACTAAAGAACTACAATGCATTAATCAAATCACCAAGGCAGCCAAAGCAATAACCTAGAAAAGACAGCCAAGGAAGAATGTTAAGGTAATCATAGAAGGGCCAAACCTGAATAAACCACCCATCCAGAGAGGCAGGGGCAAAGGGAGAGGAAGCTCAATATGACAGGGATGGATACAAACCAGGAATATCAGACTGGTAATGCTGGAAAAGTTAAAAAAAGGTGATATATCTAGCAACCTGGCTGGGTATGTTCCAAATGATGACAATGAGAACAAGGAAGTAGACACTGGGGCTGAAACAGATCAATCCACCAACAAGCCAACTAATGATCAAGAACAAAACATTGCAATAGCAGTGGAAAAAAGGGAAGTTTGTGAACAACGGAAGTTGAAGAATGTGGGTAAGGAGGCCACCCCTAAAGGGCCTCAAGGGCCAAAATGAATATACTATTCTAGAACTGTCAAGGATTAGGGAATACCTTGACAATTAAGAACTTAAAAGCTTTATGCAGATCTAATTCCCATAGTCTCCGGTTTCTTATGGAGATAAAAAATAAATATAATAAAATAAAAAAGTTATCAGTTATTGTGGGTTCTCTCAATTCATATGCATGGATCCTAATGGTAGTTCTCGAGGTTTGTACCTTGCTTGGAATTGAAATGCAAATCCAATCCACCCACCATAGTCACATTATAGGCATTGTAACATCCCAAATCTTCTCAACTTTGATATCCTGTTGTGCCATCTTGATTGCAATCCCATGAGAAAAAGTGAGCAATTCCAGTACTTAGTCAGTTTGAGATGAAGACTATTGGATTCACTTCTATGTGTTGGTGACTTAAATGACTACCTCCTTCCTTCAGATAAGGAAGGAGGTAACAAATTCAGAAGCCATAATCACAAAGAGTTCACTTAGTTTGTCTCTGATTTAGGCCTAAGAGATCTTGGTTTTACTGGTCCCGCATTCACATGGTGTAAAAGAAAATCCTACCCAAACACAATCAAAACCAGGTTAGATAGAGGAATGGCCACCCATTACTGGATGCAGAGGATTCTAAAGGCGTCAGTGGAACATTTATCTGATTTGGGATCGAATCATAGACCAGTTTTAATAAGTCTTACCCCTAGAAAATCAAGACATCCAAGGAAATTCTTCTTTGACAATAGATGGGGCATTAATACAGAAGCTATCCAACTGGTAGAGAACAATTGGACCCAAAATGTTAGGGGAAGTCTAATATATCAAGTTCATGAAAAACTTAAGAGTACAAGACATTATCTGTTTCATTGGCCAAAACATGCAAAGACCAATTCCCATGTTACAATGCATGCATTGCAAAATGAAATAGAAAAGGAAAAAAGCAAACCTACCTCTCAAGCTAACTGGGACACTATCAGATGTTTAGAACAAGACCTAATGAAAGCATCTATGAAGGAGGAGAAATTTTGGTACCAAAAATCTGGGCAGAGTTGGTTAAACCGGGGAGACAAAAACACCACATTCTTTCATGAAAAAAACCAAGCAACGAAGGAGAAGAAATACAATTTCTGGGATTTGGTCTAAATTAGAAGAGTGGTCAACTGACAAAAGTTAGATAGATGAAACTATTTGCCAGTGTTTCAAAACTATTTAAGCAGCAACTCCAATGGTTCGATTCCTGGATTCCTTTATGGATTCCCTAGTAAGATTTCAGAACAAACGAATTCCACTATAACCAGAAAAGTGAGCCAATGTGAGATTAGGAAAGCAGTTTCATCCTTACACCCCTCCAAAGCACTTGGATCAGATGGTTTGATGATAGCGTACTTCTTTCAAAGGTTCTGGTACATCATAGGGGATTTAGTAACATCATCCCTTCAGGATTTCTTCATAAATAAGAAGATATTAAGGAGTGTGAATCACACATTGATAGCTTTGATCCCCAAGATCCAACACTCTCAAAAAGTGGAAGATTTAAGACCCATAAGCTTGTGCATCCCCTTCTACAAAATTATCTCCAAAATTTTGTCACAAAGACTGCAGCAGGTCCTCCCAAATATCATAGGACATCATCAAAATGCTTTTGTAAAGGGGAGATCAATCTCAGACTATATCTTGATTGCTCATGAGGTCATCCATCACCTAAGATCCAAAAGAACTGGAAACAAATCCTCCTTAGCACTCAAACTTGAGATAAGCAAGGCTTATGATAGAGTAGAGTGGGGTTACTTGTCTCAAATCTTAATAGCTTGGGGTTTCAGTAGTACATTTAATGATTGGATAATGGAATGTGTCACTACAGTTTCCTACTCAATCTTTATCAATGGGTAATCCTGTGACTTTTTCAAACCAAGTAGAGGCCTAAGACAAGGAGACCCTCTTTCCCCTCTTTTTCTTGTCCTCTGTGTTGAAGGGTTGAGTCACAAGATTAACCAAGCTGCGACTAATAACATCATCAAAGGAGTTCAAATCTCCAGATATGCCCTAAATATCAGTCATCTGTTTTTCGCAGATGACTCTCATATTCACCCAAGCAAAATGCTCATTCTGTTAGGAACCTTCTCAAGGTGCTTTCAAATTATGGTAAAGCCAGTGGTGAGATCATCAATTATGCAAAGTCAACATCCTTCTTCAGTAATAATACAGATTTGCATACCATACATTTCCGCCCTCTTACATGTTCAGAACATCAGTACTGAAAGCACTTATCTAGGACTTCCCCCTTATATCATGAGGTCCAAACATGACTCATTTAAAGGTATCATCAGTAGGATTGAGCAAAAATTATTGGGTTGCAAAGAAAGCTTTCTTTATCTGACAGGGAAAGAAACTTTGCTTAAAGCAGTAATTGCTGCTATCCCAATCTATACCATGATGTTCTTTAAGCTACCAAGAGCTCTGTGTTCCAGAATTAACAGCCTGATGGCTCAGTTTTGGTGGGTAGCACTGAGAACAAGAAGAACATCTTGGGTGGCCTGCAAAAAAATATGCAGAAGCAAATGGGAGGGTGGACTTGGTTTTAAGGATTTCAGTGCTTTCAACCAGGCCTTGTTAGGTAAACAGACTTGGAGAGTTTTCCAAAACCAGGATTCTCTCTTGTTTAAGGTTCTAAAGGGCAAATATTTCCATGACTCTCCTATTTGGAAAGCTCCTCTCAAATCTAATTCATCTTGGGGATGGAGGAGTCTTTGGCATGGTCTAAAGCTTCTCAACCAAGATAGAAGGTGGCATATTGCAAATGGTTATCAGGTAAACACTCTCACTGACCCTTGGATCCCTTCATCCTATCCTTTTGTGCAACGAACTAAACCATCGGCAATCATGTATGAAATCCCAGAAAGGGTTCAAGGTTTAATTAACCAATACACCAACAACTCGGATGAACATTTAATCTCTCAACTATTCATTAAGGAAGATACCTATGCTATCCTTTCTATTCCTCTCCCTATTTCATCAGTCCCAGACAGAATAGTTTGCACCACCATAACTCTGGCCTTTTCACAGTCAAATCAGGATACTACATTGCTCTAAATAACTCGCAAGATGCTGACACTCATTTGGATCCCTTGTTGTCAATAAGTAATTGGAGATTGCTATGGGATTTACAAATTCTAAATACGATCAAGATATTCCTCTAGAGAACTTTGGTTAATGGGATTCCCACAGATGAAAACCTCAACATGAGGCTGGATGGAAACATGCATATCCCAGATGTGGAGCTCAGGAAACCAGGAATCACCTTTTCTTCCACTGTGACTTTTCTAAAAGGATGTGGTTCCATTCTCCATTATCTTTTCATACAAGATTGTTGTCAGACCTCACTTTTAGCCACAACTAGATTGCAATCATGGAGGACCTTAACTCCTTAGATGAATCCAAGTCCAACACCTTATTGTTTTGCTATCTTCTTTGGTCCTTGTGGAAATCAAGAAATGCTTTCATTTTAAGGACTCTACCTATCCGGTTGCCGAAGTTATAGTTAATGCCCTCAATTTCCTCCAGGAGTTTGAGGCAGCTAAGGTTTCCTTAGCACAAGACCAAACCTTGTGTATTAATTAACATCTCCCTTTCAATAATTTCCCAAGTATTAGCCCTTTGGAGTGGCAGTGGACTTCAATCATCATTCATTATGATGCAGGCAAATCATCCCAACTGAAATTCAGTTTTTTGGCTGGAGTGGAAAAACACATTTATGGGAGGTCGTTAGGGCGTTTTTCTACCATATTCAGACATATTTAGGACCCTGGCATTATGGAATTTCTAGCTTTACGGGAAGTTATGCTTTCGAGTCTTAATAACAATTGGAAAAGTGTTAGGCTCGAAGGCGATGCCATTCTGGTATTGTTGGAACAGTTTATGAAATGGAACGAAATTACCAAACAATGTTTCTGGCTGAGTCGCGGACTAGGTCGCTCTCTTTAAGACGTTTTGCGGTTCTGCCTCTGATGGTGCAAGAAGTCGTACGTACCACGTCGCCCCCAGGATAAAACAGCCGAACTTCGATGAATACTGCACTGTATTCAGCGGTCAATTACACCTTTCTTTCTATTGTTCAAGAACTCAGTTTTGTTTTTAAGAAAATAGCTGTTGTGTAAAACGATTATTTTATCTGATAGGGAAGACAGCAGTTTATAGCAATAAGAAAACTGAAACGGTCAAAATTAATAAATCAAAAAGTTTTCCTTTATTAAAGTGAGTCAAAACGTGGGAGAAAAATCAGGGATTGTGTTTTATTCAAAAATAAAACCGTTACAAAAAGATTTCAGAAATAAAAAATTTATTAAGTGCTAAAACCGAACCGAACCTGACCTGACCTGACCAGCCGGCCGGCCGACCGACTGGACGGACGGCGCACGCGCGCGTGTGTGGTAAATCGGGTAGGATGTAACTCCTAGCCCGTTCACAAAACTGGGTACCCCTTGGGGCCCAAACCCAAGTGTGAGAGATCAACCTTATAAGCTCAATTAAATGAGCTCTCCTAAGCAATGTGGGATTTCCACAATACTCTCTTTACTCTCACTTAGCACTTTTCTTTTTCTTATCTTTTCAAATTCAATTTTTTTGTACCAACAATCCCCCACTTTGAATTTTAAAAATAATTTCTCGAGCAATTTCTGATCCAGTAAGATTGCGATTAAGCAGAGGTATCTTTCGATTTGAACCTTTGCGTAGTGTGTTAGATTCCGATTCAACAAGAGTGACTCGTAGTCTTGAACTCTATCTCGGACATCTAACCACACACAACCTTTTCTAAGAGTGTATTCAAAAGCCCGTGCGTTTATGGCCATGCACGTCTATCCCAGTTTAGTGAACGCTCTAGAAATTTTGCCTCAAATTTCATAGAAAGCGGCCCCACTTTCACATTCACAAAGGTGAAGCTATCAAGAGTACTCCCGTAGCTAGGTACTCCACTCCAAATGGAGTATAGACTTCATTAAGAGATTCTATTAACTCATCCTCTAATCTCTTCAGGAATCATGCCTCAATTTTGCATGTTCTGGCTCATATCATTCATAACTCGTTATTACCCATTGAACCTATTTCTTGGGATCTCCAGTCAGTTAGGTCGGGTTACCATTATGAATGATTCATTCTATAGGCAATAGTCCCATTCCCTTGGAAGTTTTATGGACTTTCTCTCTAGCTAATCCTTTCGTCAAAGGATCTGCTAAGTTATCATCAGTGCGGCTTTGGAATCATCTGACAATGTATTCCAATATGCATCACTGTACCCTTCAAGTACAGCAGGATGCTTCAAATAATGTAGTCCAAGATTCATGGTTCTTTTAAGGTATCTCATTACCCTTTCAATAGCATGCCAGTGCTCAATACTAGGTCTACTAGTAAACCTGCACAGTAATCCAACGACATATGCAATGTCGGGTCTAGTACAATCAGTGGCATATCGAAGGCTGCCAATGATGCTCGCATATTCAGACTGTCGTACACTATCACCAGTGTTCTTAAAAAGTTTTACACTTGGATCATAAGGTGTACATGCAGGTTTACAGTCGAAGTAGTTATATTTCTTTAGAATCTTCTCAACATAGTGAGATTGATCTAAAGAAATTCCTTTTTCAGATCTAGTTATTTTTATGCCAAGAATGACATTCGCTTTACCTAGATCTTTCATATCAAAGTTGGCACCCAACATTGATTTCACAGCATTCACAACATGAATATTTGATCCAAAAATCAACAAGTCATCAACATATAAACATATGAAAGTACAAAGCTCATTCTCAGATTTATAATATATACATTTGTCACTTTCATTCACTTTAAAACCATTTGAGATGACAAGATTATCAAATTTCTCATGCCATTGCTTAGGTGCCTGTTTTAGACCATACAAGGATTTGTCTAACTTGCACACTTTCTGTTCCTGTCCATGTATCACAAAACCTTCAGGTTGGTCCATGTAAATTTCTTCCTCCAATTCACCATTCAGAAAAGCGGTCTTAACATCCATTTGGTGTACTACCAAATCATAAAGTGCAGCGATCGAAATCAGCACTCTAATGGATGTTATTCTAGTAACTGGTGAATAGGTATCAAAGAAATCAACGTTTTCACGTTGTCTATAACCCTTAGCCACTAGTCGAGCTTTATATTTATCAATTGTGCCATCAGGTTTCATTTTCTTTTTCAAAATCCACTTACAACCTATGGTCTTGCAACCGGGGGGTAAATCAGTCAAATGCCAAGTCTTATTGGACTCCAAAGATTCCATCTCATCATTTATGGCTTCTTGCCAAAGATCAGCATCTAAAGAAGTTAGAGCTTCCTGGAGGTTTGCAGGATCCTCCTCTAAAGAATAGACTTGGAAATCTGGACCAAAGTCTTTCGAGATTCTAGCTCTTTTACTCCTTCTGATCTCTGGTTCTATATCATCTGTAATCTCATTATTCCTGACAACAGGAATGCTACTAGATGATTCGCCCCCACTATTTCCTAATTTAAAAGGAAATTTCTGTTCATAAAAATCAGCATCCACGGATTCAATAATCACTCGTGCAGTCAAGTCATAAAATCTGTATGCCTTGCTATTGACTGCATACCCAATGAACACACATTCATAGGCTCTACTTGCTAATTTTATTCGTTTTGGATCAGGAATCCTAACATAGGCTAAACAGCCCCATGTTCTCAAATAAGACAAATTTGGTTGTCTTTTCTTTAAAATCTCATAAGGTGAAATTTTATTGTTCGATTTTGGTACTCTGTTTAGCACGTAGCAAACAGTCAATAATATTTCACCCCACCAATAAGAAGCAGCACATGAGTTTAATAAAATAGACACTACAGCTTCTGTAAATGTTCTATTTTTTCTTTCGGCTTTACCGTTCATTTCAGGAGAATAAGGTGCAGTTCTTTCATGTACTATACCATGCGAGTTATAGAAATCTATAAACAAGCTTGATTCATATTCAGTACCTCTATCACTGCGAAATCTTTTGATTTTCTTATTAAATTGATTTTCAATCACTACAAAAAAACAGGCTGTTTGTGACGGAAAAATCCGTCACTAATCCGTCACAAACTGACGTTTGTGACGGATTTGTGACGGATTTTCTTCCATCACCATTTTGGGCATCACTAATAATTTGTGACGGGAAATAAAATCCGTCACAAACTTGTGACGGATTAGTGATGGAAATTTCCATCACAAAACCCATTTGTCACATAGAATAATCCGTCACAAAATTGGTGAAGGAATTTTCATCACAAATCTGTCACTAATTAGTGACGGATTTGTGACGGACTCAAATTAGTGACAACTAAAGCTGTCACAAATCTGTCACAAAATTAGTGAAAAATTGGTGATAATTGCTTATTAGTGAGAGATGATTCTATCACTAATCCGTCACTAAATTAATTATATACAATTTTAAACTATTTATTATTTATCCAATTTATTAAAATTATTACTTTAAGACTTATAATAAACATTTAAAATTGCAAGAGAAATGAGCACTACACATCAATTTAAAAGATATATTAATTATAAACACAATATTGTTTATACATAAACACATTGTAATTATTAATAAATCATACAAAGAATTAAAAAAGACTACTAATGATCATACAAAGATAAACAAAGAAAACTAGTACAACAGGGGAGCCCTTGATGATCACATTCTAAAAAACTATATTGCTAGCCTAAATAAGTGTGGGGAAATAAACACTGTTACTTTCAGTCCAAATGTCTTCCCAAACTTCACTGCCATAGGACCAAAACCACCTAGACCGATCACTTCTAGTGATTTATCAGGCTTGTTCATACCATGCCGCATCATGGGACTATAAACAGATATTCCAGCACCAAGCAAAGGTGCTGATATGGCTGAAGGATAATTATCTGGTATCCTAAAGCAGTACCTGCAGATTAACATTAAAATTGACATCTTTAAAACAGCAACAAATAGCTCAATTTCCTGATAATCAAGAAAAAGAAATTAACTCCATAGAGTACAAATCAGTTCGTTTTCATGTCATATATCCTTGCTTTAAGTCAAGGGGCATTGAATTTTTAAACTGCAACAATGAACTCACTGAAGTGATTCCTGCTAAGCTTTTGGTTAAAAGCATTAGTATTAAAAATGAAAACTATTTTAAATTTCAGATCTGGCTGGTTTTGTTTCAAAGGCACAAAAAACTAACAGAAGAGAAGAAAAAAAGTAAAGGACAGACATTTATCATGCAGTGCTTACCTTTTATGGACAACAATGCCGCTAGAATATCCTCCTCTTGTAACCATCCACATCAATGGCATTAAAGGTTAAGACTGACCCTTTTATACAATAAACTTCATGTCTGTCATTGCAAGAATCACATTTTTTGTATGAGTTGAAATATAGCATTATGAATTGGCAGGTGACTTATGGAGCAAAAATTCGTAGTATGATTACCTTTACATTAGTCTCTTCGTGGTTGTTTCATCTAATACTCAAAGCTACAATTCTATGAAGCATTATCTTCTTCCAAAAGTATCCTATTTATCAAAACATATATTAAATATAAAATAAGTGTCAGTTTTAAGGTTCATAAGGATAAACTATAGTGGCAAATAGTTTCTGCATCAAGTAAAAAATGCCTTAAAAAAGTGCCAAGCTAGATCCCCACAGAATGCAGCAACTCAAGTTTGTAATAAACCATTTATAAAATATTAGACAATAGAACTTGTGCAACAACTACATAAACCAAAAAATATCCAGAAGTTGTTTTGATGCTATGGCGCTTCCTCTAATTCTTTTGCTTAGGATGCAGAAAACTACTTCGTAAGAAATGTTCTAAATGTGGAAAATCAAAGGCTATGGGAAGGGTTAACAGTACAAAATATGATCTCAAAACTAGGAAATGCCTAGTTAAAGACAATGTCATGTAAATATCACGCAAACAATAAGCCCACTATTCCTATCTTCTTTAAATATTTAAATGTTGTGGACATACAAGTGGAAATATGAGAATTTGTAGGGAAAATAAATGGTTGCATAATGGTTCTACAATGACCAGTGTGGTTGAATCCATGGAATCAAACATATACATATGCCCCTATTCTTCCACTAAGATCCATGAGTTCTATAATGCCCTTTATCTCAGCAAAGGATGGCGTAAAGCAAGTATAAATAGTCAGATATATCATCGAGACTAATGCATGGAAATAAAAAACAAACCTTGTTCAAGTACAATCCAGTTGCCTATATAGAAATCATTGTTATTTGGCACTTATCATCCTTCGTTAAGTTATCAAGCTTCCGCAACAAGAAAGTTCTCGATGCATCCTGCACTTAAGAAAACAAGCCAAAAAAATTTAGTTATGCCTCCCGAGTTCCAACCTCCAAAAGACAGCATTTCAGTTTATAATTATCTATGCATAATGCAAACCCAATCATCTATTGTGTATTAGCGACTCACATCATTCTTCACATGCATCAACTTTAATTTCAAGCGCATATCTATTAAAAAATTACAGCTATATATACAAGTCTCGCAATTTTGTTTCAATTTACAGGTAATGAGAACAACAACCAACTATATTTGTTTGTTGGAGAACAACAATAAAAATCGTAAATTAAAAAAAATGATTTGAGATGGAATTTTCAAAATTTCAAAGAAAATAAAATTTTAACCTAGAAATTAAATTTCACAAAATTACAAATTGGATTTCAAATTATAAATTAGATTTCAAAATTACAATTAGATTTCACAAAATTAAAAAAAAAATACTAGAGAAGCAGTTGATACAGTGTGAGTTTCACCTTTATAAATTGAACAAAGAATTTAAAAATTACATGGAAAACAGAAGAAAATAGAACATCTGCATCAGATTTCTGAGACTAGTTTTTCGTTGTTCAAATTCTCTTTGCAACCAAACAGAAATTGAAACATTAAATATGAAATTCACAATTAAAACATTACTGAAAAGAAACGTAACAGAAGAAGAAAGCAAAGATAATGTGGCCTTGTACAGATTAGCCATATCTAAATATTCCAAAACAAAATCAAAAATATGAACTGAGTGTAAATTGACGAGTAAGGAAGATAAAGCGAAATAAATTGATGAGTGTCTAAGAGTACCTTGGTGTCGAAATCGGCACTGCCGGTGGGGAGGAGACCACATATCGGGTGAAAGTTTAGGGTTAGAACAGGTTTAGTGCTGTGCTAGTTAATCTAGAGAAGGAAACCGAGCGACACCTTCAGGTAGAGATGGAAGAACCTTGAGGTGCGGAGAGACCCTGAGGGAGACCGTGAGACAATGAGCGGAAACGTCTGGGAGAGTGAGATTGTGAAGAAGAAGAAAAATCGGCGTAAGATGAAAAGTAATTAAGGAATTGTGTCAACAAAAAATTTGACCTAATGTAAAGGCTTTTCTTTCTATTAATGCCACATAAGTATCCGTCACAATTCCTTCACAAATTTGTGACGGATTGTGACGGACAGCCAATCTTTGAAATTTGTGACGGATTTTTTCCGTTACAAAATTTAATGACAGATATTTTCATTATAAATCCGTCAGAAAATAGTAATTAGTGACGGAATTTGAATCCGTCACTAATTGCTGTCACAATTCCGTCACTTTTCCGTCATAAAAATTAGTATAAAAATTTAAATGACATATTATTTTATCCGTCACAAATTCCGTCACAAAATTATTTTTCTGTCACTAATCCGTCACAATTGCGTCACTATTTGTGATGGATTATTTTCGTCACAAATTTCCGTCACAAAGAGCAGGTTTTTTAGTAGTGAATTTCTGTAACAAATAACTTGAACATATCAAGTGCATCACTCTTATTTTTCATCAAGTACACAAAAGTAAAATCAGAACAATCATCAATAAAAGTGATAAAATAACGTTTGCCATTTCTAGTCAAAGTTCCATCAAGTTCACATATATCAGAATGAATTAAATCTAATGGTTCAGATTCTCTAATTACTGATCTATGTGACGTTTTTGTTATTTTAGCCTGACTGCAAAATTCACATTTTTCAAAATCATTTAAAGTCATTTTAGGAATTAATCCTAGGTTACTCATATTATTAATTATCCGTTTATTAACGTGACAAAGTCTAGCATGCCAAACATTAAAATCAGACAACAAGTAAACTGAAGCAGATACTTTATTAATTTCAACATTCATCTTGAACATATTCTCACAAGCATAACCCTTTCCCACAAAAATACCATTCTTAGTGAAGGTGTACAAATCACCCCCAATAGTTTGAAAAAACCCACCCTTGTTGAGAAGATAGCCAGACACCAGATTCTTCCTCATCATAGGAGTATGCATTACATCCTTCAAGATCAATGTCTTCCCTGAAGTGAACTTCAGTTCGACACTTCTAATTCCAGCAACAGTAGTGGTATGAGTGTCACCCAACAACACTTTCTTGTCTTCAACAGCAGTGTATGTCTTAAACATAGCACGATCATGACAGACATGGCGAGATGCGCCCGTGTCTACCCACCACCCTTCTGATCCACCAACAAGGTTGATCTCAGACATCACCTCAGTGATCATAGCCACAAACGGCTCTTCAGTCAGGTTAGCCTGAGGGGCTGCCCCTGGTCTGTTCCGACACTTGCGTGCCATATGACCCGGTTTTCCACAGTTGAAACACAGAAACTGTGGCGGATCATTTCTGACAGGTGGTTGCTGTCTCACATTATGGTTCCGAGCAGGATTACCATTCTGATTATTTCTGTTACGGTTCACATTTTGGTTCGAGTTCCCATTGCGATTCTGATTCTTAAATTTTTTTCCAGTTGGCTTCAGAACCGCAGAACTGAACTTTCTGGTGTTGTTAGAAACAACAAGCACCTCATCTTTCTGGTCCTGTTTTCTCGCCTCTTCCTCAATACGAAGGCGAGTAATCAAACTTTCCAGCGAAAATTCTTTGGTTTTATGCCTGAGAGAATTCTTAATATCCTTCCACGAAGGGGGCAATTTATCAATCAATACAGCAACTTGAAACTGTTCATCAAGGACCATACCTTCAGATATTATCTCATGTGCAATTTTCTGCAATTCATGTGACTGAGCCTCGACTGATTTTTCATCCGCCATCTGATATTTCAGATAGCGACTGACAGCATACTTCTTTGTTCCAGCCTCCTCCGTATCATACTTCCTTTGCAGCACCTCCCATATTTCAGTAGCTGACTTATAATTATCTGAATTATAATAGTCATACAAATCATCACACAAAGCATTCAGAATATAATTTTTGCATAAATAGTCATTGTTAAGCCACATTTGAACATCAGCAGTTTGTTTATCCAGTTCATCACCATCGGCAGTATCAGCAACAACAGGTAAAGGAGTAGTAAGAACAGCAGCAACATTTTTCATAGTAAGAAAAAATAAAGTTTTCTGCCTCCATCTTTTGAAATGGAGACCCTCAAAACGGAACGGTTTGTTAACATCAAAGCGACCAGAATCTAAACCAGAAACATAATCATTAGCCATCGCAGAAACTGTATACGTCTTAAAATTGTTGGAACAGTTTATGAAATGGAACGAAATTACCAAACAATGTTTCTGGCTGAGTCGCGGACTAGGTCGCTCTCTTTAAGACGTTTCGCGGTTCTGCCTCTGATGGTGCAAGCAGTCGTACGTACCACGTCGCCCCCAGGATAAAACAGCCGAACTCCGATGAATACTGCACTGTATTCAGCGGTCAATTACACCTTTCTTTCTATTGCTCAAGAACTCAGTTTTGTTTTTAAGAAAATAGCTGTTGTGTAAAACGATTATTTTATCTGATGGGGAAGACAACAGTTTATAGCAATAAGAAAACTGAAACGGTCAAAATTAATAAATCAAAATAAAGCAGTGAGTCAAAACGTGGGAGAAAAATCAGGGATTGTGTTTTATTCAAAAATAAAACTGTTACAAAAAGATTTCAGAAATAAAAAATTTATTAAGTGCTAAAACCGAACCTGACCTGACTTGACCAGCCGGCCGACCGCCGGACGGACGGCGCGCGCGCGCGTGTGTGGTAAATCGGGTAGGATGTAACTCCTAGCCCGTTCACAAAACTGGGTACCCCTTGGGGCCCAAACCCAAGTGTGAGAGATCAACCTTATAAGCTCAATTAAATGAGCTCTCCTAAGTAATGTGGGATTTCCACAATACTCTCTTTACTCTCACTTAGCACTTTTCTTTTCCTTATCTTTTCAAATTTAATTTTTTTGTACCAACAGGTATCCCAATCCATTAATTCAAAAATTTCTTCCTCAGTTTCTAGTTGGGGTATCTGTCAAGAAATTTGGCACCTTTCAAAGTCCTTCGTTAACTGCAGCTTTTACCACATCAAAAGAAAAGACATTCGGGAGGCGCAGGAGTTGGCTCAGGAAGCAAAGGCTAGATTTGTTTTGTGGGTACATCCCAATTCGTAAATCGTTTTATTTTGATTATCTTTCTATTATGAAAAAACAGTAAAAATATGTTTGATACCAATAATAACCCTGTCAGTCAACATTTATTTCTTCGAATTTTAAAGAAGAAAAATATATTTATGTTTTTCATATTTTTTCGTAATTTATATTTACTTATTTTTGTATTCCACATCTTAACTATAATGAGAAATTATAATATCGTAATTCAAACTAAAAAGATAATAGCACCAGTACATGGGAATTAACAATAAAGAATAGTATTTTTTACACTGGTTGAAGAATATTGATGGAAAAGGCTTTGCGTTGAGATGTGCTTTTTTAGGTGTGCGGTCCGTTTAGGTAAGTAGATTAGTTTTACTCTTATTTGTCCTTAAGAGTTTGATATTCATTAGAATAGTTTTTCTAGTTTTAGGGATTGTCACTATAAATTTGTTCATTTAGTAAAGTTTACACATCATTAATCAAACAAAAATAAAAATTCAGGTTTTTTTTATCTTAATCTCCAGATTAATTTTAATTTAGGAGTTGATTGGACATTAATCTGCTTGGGTTCCTTAACCTCCAAATTAATACTTGTTAGTTTTGACACTTAGTCACGCTTGAACTTCTAGGTTCCCAGAATAGTACCTACCTGTGAGTCAATCCTGCTTGGACCTTAGATTCACGGATTAACTTGTACCTAGACATAATTCATTAATTTAAACCTAGGTTTAATTCTTGAACTACACCTTATTACTAGTGAACCGATTAAAGCATCCGACCTAAACGGAACCTATCTATAAATTCAAAAATTTGAGTTTAGAATTGTTTTATTGCTAACATCTTTTGGCAACTCCACTAGTGACAAGTTTATGTTAGCATAAGAATCAGTGACTTAAAAGACGACCAAAGGTACACCCGATCAATAAGCCGTTCATTAGCTGAAAAAACACTTTTTGACGTTGTTGACTCGGAAATCGAAGAAATTATGGCTAAGGATGCAAATATACAACCATCAGGCAAACTATTATGGGGTTAACTACCTCCACTCCTCCAAGCAAGACCGACCCTCGAATTTGAGGACGATTGGGGCGATTATGTACGAGACTTACCTCCAACTTAGTAATCCCTCTCACTTGCCGATTTCACTAAATTGATAAATGAGATAACCTTAGAAAATCTGCTGATGTTTGACAGAGTCATGAATCAAGTGGGGGTAACCATAAAAAACTTGATGATTGATCACTCAATTATTCAAAAGGAGATCAAGGAGAACATGCAAAGATGTCGAACTCCATTGATACCCTAGCAAAAGTACTAACAGGGCAGCACATTGCTGAGACATACAATAGAATGGTTGATATCAAAAGGAACCCTATCTCAGATCGGCCATTAGGTGGGGTCCGATCAGACTCCGCAATATAGCCAAACCACCATGCATTATGGTACAGTTAGACTCCTAAATCGATATGACCCGGAGTCGAGTGTTATAGGAGAATTTCCATCACACAAGCCATGAAAGGAAGTAGTGACCGAACCTCTGATCAATTTACAAGAAAACCCTGCTCAGGATTCCTTCACAGGGGTGGAAGGAATTTCGAACCGGGATGAGATTGGGGGTTATGATCGGTACAGATTGGAAGATGAGCTAGAGAAATTGGGAGTCGACATGCAACCTATACGAAGGCCGTCATCTGTGAAGCCATATGAAAATTGGATTGATAATACCCTTTTCGGAGAGGATATAAGAGACCTGAGTTCAGCCTGTTTTCTGGCAAGGAGAGGAGCCAGTCGACCATAGAGCATGTGGCGAAATTTTTAACTCAATGCGGAAAAGCTGGGGCGCATAATTTTTGGAAGCTGAGGTTATTTGTGAGTTCATGGACAAAGATGACTTGTACATGGTATTCCTATTTAGCACCGAACTCACTCGACACTTGAAAGAATTTGGAGAATAAATTTCATGAAGAATTTTATAGAGCACCTTCTGATGTAATGTCAGTAGGAGTACCTAGGAACTACGTGCAAAGGTTTAAATTCGGCTTCTATAGGTTTGAATTTCATCCTAATATCAACATATTTCTATCCCTTTGATGATTGAATCCTCAAGCGTTCGTCATCACGACTTCGTCTTTCGGGTGTCAGGGATCCTCCCTGAATTTCCAAGAAAATACTTTAGTATATAGGAGATACTTCCTCCTCGTCTAATACAGCATGTGGCTGCACTTCGTTTAACCTAGACTTACTGAATGTATTATTGTGAAATTCCATCTTCCCCTAGTTTCATTTTAATATGCATATCTCACATGCATATCCTATCGAAAACGAAACACGAGCCTTCAACTTGTACACGTATTTCACGAAGAAACAAACAAAAGTTTTAAAAATCAATCGATCATACTTATCACAAAGCAAACGATACAAACGACTTGGATCAGACATGACTCGATTCTATAGCTGCAGTAGTTCTTAGGTACTCGTAGTGACATTACACCTAGATACAAACAAACAACAATCATAAATTAGCAGTGGAATCATGGACCAACTGCACTCAAATAACATATAAGCAGAGGTAATTGGACCAACTGCTCTGATACCAACTTTTTCACAACCAAAATTATTGAGCCGAAACCGGCGCTAGGGAATGGGAGTGGTAGCTCCGAAACCTATAGCAAGCCTAAAATCGCTATAATTTTTTGCAAATAATCAAATATGCTATGACTATACAAACGAAAGCAAACATATCAATAAATATATATATATACTCTTCGATCTATGCGATACATATGGGCATTTCGCTTCCGTAACTTTTACGTACTAGCCCATCTACCGGTCTATACAAAAACTATTATCATAAATAGTTTCAAACGATCATTACCATCGATATCATACAATGTAGCCTAATCAAACATAAACCAATAGCAATTATAGACATAAACTTGACATTTAACCTCCTTCTATACTAGGCCACGACCCGTCACCGTATACCACTGGATCGCTAAGGGAACTCGTACTTTGTGCACGCCAAGAACTTTCGGCACAAAGAGATTGACTGTCTGATCCGATACAAGTCAACAAAAAGGGTAAACATCAATGGGGACAGACAATGCTGAATGGGTACACATTACTAATGGTACTACTCAAAATAACACCGCATTTTAAAAACAAACAAGTATATATATATATATATATGAACATATTATGTATTTCAAGTAATTGATCCGATCGAAACCTTAATCAATCCTCAAAACCCTTAACATATACATCACACACAATTCAAAACTCTCATTACATCAAAGCAACCATTAGACTTAATTTAAATCATCAATTTACTCATCATACACATCATTTCCACCATTAGAATCATCATTACCATTTTAACTAATCAAACCCGAAATTTACAGTCTTAAACCTAACCTCAAAATGTGATTTATACCTTTAATAATAGAGCTAGATTAGTATCTGTCCTTCTTCTCGTTCCGTGGCCGCAAGAATCGTCCAATTCCGTTGAGAAACGAAGAAGTTATGGAGGATTGAAAATTTTGGAATGTGTTGATCACTAAAGGAAGAGGAAGAACGAGTTTGAGAGTTAAATGTGTTTATGGAATGTGTTGATCACTAAAGGAAGAGGAAGAACGAGTTTGAGAGTTAAATGTGTTTATGGTGATCTTAATTCAAATGAAATGGGTATATATATTTATGGCAAAGGTCTCATTTAGTTCCTCGCTTTGCCACCTCCTCAACTTTCACTTTATAACTTTTCTTTCGTCCAATTTAGTCCATCGATCGCTTAATCGTTCAAACTCGATAAACCTTGTATTATTTATATCCAAATAAATAATATTATTCCTCTACCTCATTATTTTATATTCCGATAATTTATTTTAATAAATTTCGGCCAAAAACGCTCAATTTCCAATTTGAGCTAAAACGCTTATTGTCCTTACTTTTTTGTCCTTATTTTTATTTGACAAATATTGATATCCAAATTATCGATATTATTTTCTTGAGTAGCAATTCCCGTCAATAATGTATTTAAATTATATTTTTCGAGCATTTAAATATTATTTTCCAATTGTTTTGGGACTTAAACTTATTTTAATTCCAATTTTTCATACGACCTTCTTTAGTCCCGCCTAATTTTTTAGGCATTATAAATATTGAAAATTCTTATTTAAACTTCAATATCGACCTACTCGGGTCTTCTCCTATTTAATTCCTCCGATAATCTCTTTTCTGGCCGCTTTGACCGTTTAAATTCAGACGCGTTGCCTACTTCAGCAACGTCACACACACGGGGTATTACATTCTTCCCCGTTTATAAAAAATTTTCCTCGAATTTTCATAATCTTCTAATACAACTTAATCAATTCTTAATCGTTCCTTATCAATCTTTTCCTTCCACGCTTTCGCTGCGGTACTTTGATTAACTATTCATTAACTGCTGACTTTATATGATCTTCCATCCAATAATGTTCTTGGGTGGAAACATCTCGATATTCTTATCAACTAATTTCTTATACGAACAATCCTTCTCACTTGATTCACAATCACAATGAATCGTTTCTCTTTCGTCGGTCGTCTAAGATAATATCTTCTTTAAGGGCAGGGTTCGCATCCCATGACGTAACTATCTTCAATGCTCGATTCCCTCATTCTAGAGGTACACTTGTTCTTAGTCTTAGACGTGGTCGCTATTACTTTACAAACGTGTAATGTAGCGTCGACGTCTTCGAATTCAACATACGAGACTGCTTTAAAGATTTGCACTTCAGATCTCGATACATTTCATATCGGGTTATACTATTCGTCGTTCTATATTTGTATGTTCTTATGTAGGCCTAACGAGATGATCAATCTTGTCCTATGCCTCTATATACAGAGTCCCTGTCTCAGCTTACTTACGTTTGAAAACTCATCCATTTAAAATCACGATACTTTTCATTTCTCAAACCATGTCATAATCATGCGCCGGTGTGATGACTTCTCTCATCACAAGAGTTGCAATGACACTCCTCTTTTTCATTTCCAGAAAAACATAATGTATATGATGCATGTCCTATTAGTGAATCCAATATGGATGTAGTGATGAAATTCTATTTGTGTCAATGCGATGTTTTTATGATTCGTGTCCGGGCTCAATTATGTCTTTTCAAAACATTTCATTTCAATCAAATACTTTTCTTTTCACAAAATGGGATTTACGTAAGTTTCTTTCAACACAAGACTATGTATATCTATCGATTATTGTTCTATCGTTCTATCGTTTGCAAACTATATACATCTTTTACATATGAAAAGATATATTTCTACTCGTCTTGTTCAGATGTCGTTTGAAGAGTTCGCCTTTAACGTTCTTGTATGTACTAGACTAGCTCAAGATGTTTGATCACTATTGAGCTTCTAGCATTCGCACTCCACGGTAATCGTTTCTACTATACAATTTATCTGGATGTGTCTAACTAGAAGTCGTTGCGACAAACTCCGTCTTTAAGGAGATGGTTTGTTCGTGTCACCCGTGGTATCCTATCACATGGGATGTTATATTCCCTTGCGTCTTGACTGTTGTCCTTAATGACAACATACATTTGTCTTAGCTTGACAGCTACTTGAGCATATCCTATTGCATTGCGAGTGCATGGAACTTCCTTGTTCCAATGATGAACTAATAGTGCTATCCCTCTTGGCTGCCTTCCCTTGTCTATCGTTCTTATGAGTCGAGCTGCATCACCTTTTGGTCTTTTCACTTTTATCATTCTTCTCGATCATGTCCTATTATATTCCTCGTATTAACTTTCATCGTATCTTCTGGTCTATGTGATACACTTCGTTTACTCATTCCCGATGAATTTCTCGATTCATTCAACCTTTCTTACCATATGCTGCCTTTAACAGTTTCATTACTTCCATTTCTGTTACTTATCTCTCTTATCAACTTTCGGGTATGTTAACCCACTCTCTTCTATTTATTTGAGTCTATCTTCTTATCCTTGCGGGGAGCTTTGCCAATTCCTATGCCACTTGTTAACCTCCCTTGCAATCTTTATGATATCCTGATCCTTAGGATCACTATCGCGCTTGAATCCTCCTTGCCACCATATTGGCACCTCATAACCTTTTTGCATAAATCTTCTTTAGACTTTGCTTCCCTTCTCACAACTATGATTCTACTTCTTTTTACAATCCTTGTATCGACTCCAACTTCTGTCATCAGGTCTAGGGCAATCTACTTAATTAATCAGACTTGATGATTTATCCTTGAACCGATTTGTCTCTTCAGTCTAATACCTTGGTTTTTCTCGATTATCCTTAATCAGAGAAAACAGTAGAAGGAATTGCTCAAGTCGGGTCATAAATTTTATTCATGTTATTTGACCCATAACCGGTCTAATTGCTTGTCGAAACCAATCAATGGTTGGATCTTTTCATCGACATCTTGATCAACCATACCGTTTGTCCTTCATCCGCTCGACGTCTACGAGCATCTTACTTTACTTCTCCTAGAGGATCTAGCATACCACTTGATCCGTCAAACTCTTTTAGTCTTTACTTATGCATGCCAATATCAAACCTCTATATGTGTTTCTTTCTTCACGTTGATACTGTCTTTGTATCCATCGCCCTATTATTGGCATACAATTTCTTATACATCAGATACTTCTACCGCTAATTGATTCATATTGACGTTGGGTTGTTGCGGCACTCCCGAAGCCTGTACATTCCCACTTTGTCCGTGCTAGGTTCCCCTTGACCTTCGTCTCGTCCCTGACCTTCATCGGCCAAATGGACTAGGTTATATTGGCCTTCGTTACTTATGGCTTCTCCTTGGGCCTCATACACTTACCGTGCAACGACACATGCTCGAGTGATTCTTTATTCATAGTATGGCGGATATATATAAAGGAATCCCGATGAATTCCTTATAATACAGCACATACTAGTCATCACAACTAACCTCCATCGACATAAGTTGGACCTTAGGAACATCTCCTTCCTCGAGGCCTCATACGATTATGTCTCGTATCATAAGTCTTATAAGTATCATGTTCATTGTAGACTCAACAAACATCAGAACATATACTCATGTTGTATATGTTCTACGTGTTAGTAGTATGTGCCCTAGGGCCATTTTGTATTTATACTTGTATAAACAAAACCCATTGGCAATGATATATATGTTTTATTTGAACTAAGTGCCTCATCAACTAAGTGTTTATTTATTGCATATTGTCCTTATCACATTGTGATAGAATCTATTCTTAAAGTGTTGAGAATATGAGTGACAGATTCTATTATACAAGTGATCTAAATAACCGTTCACGATCGATGGGGTCCTACGAATAAGGGCATCGCATTATCCCGGAAAGATCGTCACCTCTGTTTATTCTCCTGATTAGTAAAGAGTTACTAATTATAGGAAGTAGTGAGTCTCATACTACTTGATGGGGATCCGAATAAACATATAGACACTCAAAGGGTTTGAGTGAGTGGAACAAGTGACGCTAGATGACTTATACATGGTATTTCATCAAAGTCAATTTAATGTCATCTATTTCATAATTGTACATATGTCCTTTGACTTGCGGTGACACTATCTTGTTTATAGGTGATTAGAGTTTGATACTCCTTATCCCTAGATCTTTCATGAGCTAGGGTCGCGGGATGTGTTGGCTCTAGTTAGTTGTATATGGAGATAGGGGTTTAACCAAGAGAGGATTTATCACTCCGGATGAACGGAGAAAAGATTTTATGCTATCTCAAATTTTTCTTGATGGATTATAAAACCTGCGCAGGTGTATATGACTTACTTAGAAAGTTGTTTCTAGTGGAAGTCATATTTATTAAGAATAAGAACTGGGATGAGGTCATATGATCAAGACAAACAGTGTTTGACTCAACCGTGACACTAGTCGAGATCAGAATCTTAGATGAAGGGAACTTTGAGTTTACGGTAAATATGAACATTGGTTCATAAAGAATGCATCGAAACATTCATATCTATTTAGGGGTCGTGATATGTTGCTAGACGTCACTCACGAACTACGAGAATTAATAATTAATGGGATTTAATTATTTAATATAGGAAAGGCGTTTCTTATGACTCTCGTTGTCATATAGATGTGAATCTAGTTAGTCGCACACAATAGGGTGTGCAACCGATTGAGTTTACGAGAGATCGATTTCATATAGATACTAGCATATCCCGGAAATTAATCTAAGATGAAAAACAAGTATAAATTAGTAGGCACCTAATTGTATTTTATCCAAGTTAATGTGATGATGTCACGATGATATCACGTGATGATGTCACGATGATATCACGTGATGATGTCACAATGATGTCATGTGATGATGTCATGTGATGATGTCATACAATGACGTCACATGATGATGTCATGTGATGATGTCATGTATGTCTCTGTGTGTGACACCTAGCATCCGACGTGTCAGAAGGTGGCAACATCTATGCTTGATGTGTGACACCTAGCATCTGATATGGTGGCAACACCTATGCTTGGTGTGTGACACCTAGCATGTGAGGTGTCGAATGGTTGCAACACCTTTGCTTGGTGTGTGACACCTAACATGTGAGGTATTGCATTCTTAAGCAAAGCTCTACCCTATAAATAGAGGTTGCCTTTGCTCATTCTATACACACCACACTTAAGAGAGCATATTTGAAGGAGTTCAAGTAGTCATCAAACACAGAAAAGTTTGGAGAAAGTTTTTCATCCATCCCAGCAAAGACGTAATCGAGGCGAGAGTTCGAGCTTAGGGTTGCTCGACAAGAGAAACTCTTGCAGATTACTTCAAGGCGATGATTCAATCGGACGCATACTCGTGTGGACGAGCTTGAGGTCGCCGTACTATTGAGACTACAAGAATCGTTGGAGAATCGACATAGGTATTCTTCTTACGATTTTTAGATGCGTGCTTTAATTACTAGATGATATGACGATCCATTTGTTATTGATATGATCAATTTCTTGATCCGAATTGTTGGATTTCCAATTTTGAATTGAAATATACAATTCAGACCCTTACGTCCCGCTGCACCAACAGTGGTATCAGAGCCACCGTATCAGCAAGTATTAAAGCTTTACGATTGAATGCATGTATTAATAATCATGGACTTAGGAATTATTAATTGGCATGTAATTTATAATTCCGAGGGCTTAGGTCTTGTTTGCAAAAACGAGCAAACAGTATTGTGACATTAATTACATTTGATTAAATTCTGTCTAGGAGATTGGTACTTAAGTGGTCCGCTCGTGACCCTCCAATCTATCCTGGGAATTTTTCTAATGTGATTATTTAACACAATGCGTGACTCACTTGTGCATTATATTTTCATCAACAAAACATGTGGAACAAGTAATAGTTTGCTCATTCTTTTGTGGCTAAAGAATGAGACCTAGGAAGTCCATGATCATACATGTGTGATTGCATGAATCATTTTAGCTTTAATATGTATGAGATGCATGCTAAAATGTGTTGTGTGCTTAGTGAGACCAGAATAACTGAAAACCCTAAGAAATCTTCCTAAAAGTTAAAAGATTAAGTTTCTATTGATTAATCATTAAATTGATTTATCAATGGCTCTCAATTGGAGCAATAAATTAACACGCTTTGAGTTATCATCTTGTCGGCTATGGATACATAGGGGTGAGATGATATCGTCAAGAGGCTGTTGTTGAGTTTATTGTTAAACATGAGATGTTATGGGTGTATCGATATAGTACAAGGCAATAACGACAATTAGGCGTACCTGAGTCGTGTATTATTCAAATTGATACATCTTAGTTGATTCAATAGGTTAAACTTAACTAATGTTGAAACCCAATAACGAAAATGGGTATCTGAGGGTGAATACATTAGGAGCTGGAAATGATTGAACCTCATATGAGATATGATGAACAAGTGTTGTTCACTTGTAGTACATTGTGATCCCAATAACGGCAATTAGGCGTACCTGAGGGAAAGAACAATGACTATAAGAATTCAATCACCCGCTTGAAATCTTTTCCAACAAAGATTTACGTTTCCTATTTTGGAGGTGTAGGATTCGAAAAAGATAGTGGGAGGCCATTTTGATAAAGACCAAATCATCATGGTTTAAATATATAAGACAATAACACTAATTAGAGATCTTTACTATCTATAGGTTGATAAGATAAGATGAAATCAAATCCATTAAGTAGCATTCTCGATAATAATCGCTTAGTGGGTCCTAACTTTGTTGATTGGTTAAGAAATCTCAAAATAGTTCTTGCAAGTGAACACATAGGATATGTTCTTGAGACATGTTCCGGGACCATTGCCGATTGAGGCACCT
Source organism: Mercurialis annua (assembly GCF_937616625.2). Taxonomy (NCBI): domain Eukaryota; kingdom Viridiplantae; phylum Streptophyta; class Magnoliopsida; order Malpighiales; family Euphorbiaceae; genus Mercurialis; species Mercurialis annua. The sequence continues at coordinate 41,256,234 of NC_065574.1, read as the reverse complement.
CCCGAGGAACATGAGGCATTGTGCAAGTGGAAGTTAGATGACGAACAAGCCCAGTGCTATATGTTGGCATCTATGAATAACGAGTTGCAAAAGCAACACGAGAAATATCTGGGAGCTCGCGAAATATTGTTTCCCTTATAAGAGTTGTATGGTGAATCAAGTCGTTTAGCTAGATATGAGATATCTAAGCAATTATTTCGGGCGAAGCATTCCGAGGGAAAGGGTGTTGGAGAACATGTGAACATGATGATTTGATATATCGAATGGCTAGAGGGTCTATACTTCATCATGGACTTCAATCTCCAAACGGATATGATCCTTCAATCCCTTCCGGAATCGTATGGTAATTTCATCACGAATTACTATATGAATCGGATAGAATGTACACTTGCTGAGTTATTAAATATGTTGATAACTGCTGAAAAGAATAATGGTAAGGGAAAGGAAGTTTCTCTTGTGGTTGCTTCTTCTAGTAAGACTAAGAAGAAGAAAACTAAGAAGAATGTTTTGAAGGCCCAAAAAAGCTATTGCAAAAAAGAAGGGCACCTCGGAGAACAAAGGAAAGTGTTTCTTTTGTGAAGGCGAGGGACATTGGAAACAAAATTTCCCTAAGTATTTGGAATCCAAGGGCAAGAACAAGAAGAATGAAAATCCCGGTAAGGGTGTGTCAATTTCTTGTTATTTCAATTCCAATAACGATAGCTCGTCCAAAGCTTGGGTATTAGATACCGGAGCTAGTTCTCACATTTGTTCATCCTTACAAGATCTAGCAAATGAGAGGAAGTTGGACAAGGACGAAGTGATCTTGAAGCTTGGAAATAACGCAAGCGTTGCGGCTAAAGCTATAAGATCATCTTCTATTTTGTTGTATAAACATGTTTTGTATTTGAACAATGTTTTGTACTTACCAAACGCTTATAGAAATATCATGTCCATTTCTTGTATGACAAGATTAGGATATGATTTCCAATTTACAAAGGATGTTTGTAAAATTATCTATAATAATGAAATCATTGGTTATGGTTATGTACGAAATGGTTTTTATTGCTTAAATGAAGTTGTTCGCAATACAAATAATGTTTTAGAAATTAATACCGTCAGTGATCAAACCTCGAAACAACTTTGGCACTTACGATTAGGACATATTGCGGAAGATAGACTTAACAAGTTGGATAAGATGGGAATCTTGAGTAATCTTGATTCCGCATCAATTTCAACTTGTGAGTCATGTCTTAAAGGCAAGATGACCCGATCACCCTTTGTGGGACAAAGTGGTAGAGCCAAAGATGTTTTGTAAATCATACATAGTGATGTATGTGGTCCATTTAAGGAAATGGCACGAGGTAGTTATTTATACTTCATTACCTTCACCGATGATTTATCACGGTATGGGTATGTTGTTCTTATGAAGAACAAGAGTGAAGCTTTTGAAAAATTTAAAGACTTAAAAAATGAAGTAGAAAACCAAATTGGAAAAAGTATTAAAATTCTTCAATCTGATCGAGGAGGTGAATACTTGAGTACGGGATTTGGTACATTCTGAAAAGAATGCGGTATTATTTCTCAACTGACTCCTCCAGGAACACCACAGTTGAATGGTGTATCGGAACGGAGGAATCGTACATTGTTAGACATGGTACGATCAATGATGAGCTATACTGATTTACCTATTTCATTATGGGGTCATGTACTTCTTAGTGCAAATTATATTCTAAATCGAGTACCAACTAAATCCGCTCTGAGAATACCTTATGCGATATGGTATGGTAAGGAACCAAGTCTTAAGCATATTAAGATTTGGGGATGTTCGGCATATATCAAAAAATTGATAACCAACTTGGAATCAAGATCAATCATGGGAAGATTCGTTGGTTATCCTGAAGACAGTTTAGGATATTATTTCTATATTCCATCCGAACAAAAAATTGTTGTTAGTCGGGATGCAGTATTTCTTGAAAAACAATTTATTCAAGAAGGGGGCAAAGGAAGAAATATAGAATTAGATGAGGAGTCGTCTAAAGACCAACAAAATGATAAAATGGAGATTGATCAAACCCATAGTGAACCAGAATTAGTAAAATCTACAGAAACACCTCGAAGGTCAAGTAGAGTATCTCATCAACCGGAAAGATATGGTTTTCTTCATGATATACAAGAGTTGTTTATTCATGGAGAAAATGATCAAATTGTTGATCCCTCTACTTATGAGGAAGCTATATGTGATATAGATTCCTCAAGATGGCTTGAAGCTATGAAATCCGAAATGGATTCCATGTACAGTAACCAAGTTTGGGAGCTAGTCGATCCACCCTGTGGTTTTATACCAATAGGGAACAAATGGATCTTCAAGCGTAATATTGGTGCTGATGGAAAAGTTGAGACTTTTAAAGCTAGGCTTGTTGCGAAAGGGTTTCTCCAAAGGCAAGGAGTCGATTATGAATCTCTCGCCTGTAGCCATGCTTAAGTCCATCCGGATTCTTCTTGCCATAGCTGCACATTTAGATTATGAGGTTTGGCAAATGGATGTCAAGACCGCATTCCTTAATGGATATATTGAGGAGGAAATCTATATGGAACAACCTAAGGGTTTTGAATCTGAAGAAGGTTCCAAGGTGTGTAAGCTTAAACGATCCATATATGGATTGAATCAAGCTTCGAGAAGTTGGAATCGTCGTTTTAATGAAGCCATAAAGAGTTACGAATTTATCAAAAACGAAGATGAGCCATGTGTTTACAAGAAGGTTAGTGGGAGCGCAATCACGTTCCTAGTCTTGTATGTAGATGATATTTTACTAATAGGAAATGATGTCGGTATGTTAACCTCTGTATAGCTTTGGTTTTCCAAAACTTTCTCCATGAAAGACCTCGGAGAAGCAACTTACATTCTCGGTATTAGACTCTATAGAGATAGATCTAAGAGAATAATAGGTCTTTCCCAAAGGCTCTACTGAAAAAAGATATTGAAGAAGTTCAATATGGAAAATTCTAAGAGAGGACTGATTCCCGTTAGGCATGGAATTTACCTTTCAAAGGACATGTCTCCAAAGACATTTGAGGAAAGAGATGAAATGGCAAAGATACCATATGGTTCAGCAATTGGTAGTCTTATGTACGCTGTGTTGTGTACTAGGCCGGATATAGCCTATGCGGTTTGTTTGACTAGCCGATATCAATCCAATCCAGGTTCGGAACACTGGATGACAGTTAAGAATATCTTTAAGTACTTAAGACGAACTAAAGATATGATCTTAACATATGGAAGAGGTGATCTATAAATAGACGGCTTTACAGATTCTGATTTTCAATTAGATATAGACGATCGTAAGTCTATATCCGGATTCGTATTCACATGTAATGGAGGAGCAGTGAGTTGGAAAAGTTCCAAACAAGAAACCACTGCGGATTCCACCACAGAAGCCGAGTATATTACGGCATTAGATGCTGCAAAGGAAGCTGTTTGGATTAAGAAGTTCGTTTTTGAACTTGGTGTGGTTCCTACCATTGAGTCGGTGGTTCCTCTTTTCAGCGACAACAATGGTGCTATAGCCCAGGCAAAGGAACCCCGGTCTCACCAGAAATCCAAACACATAGAAAGGCGCTATCATATCATCCGAGAGATTGTTGGAAAGGGAAATGTGTCTCTAAGATAGCATCAGCCAATAACACGGCTGACCCACTGACAAAGCCCATGACCGAGAGTCAATTAGATTTACATCTTGAGAAGATGGGGCTTAAATATAGTAGCCAATGGCACTAGTGCAAGTGGGAGACTATTAGTAGTATGTGTCCTAGGGCAATTTTGTATTTATACTTGTATAAACAAATCCCATTGGCAATGATATATATGTTTTATTTGAACTAAGTGCCTCATCAACTAAGTGTTTATTTATTGCATATTGTCCTTATCACATTGTGATAGAATCTATTCTTAAGGCGTTGAGAATATGAGTGACAGATTCTATTATACAAGTGATCTAAATAACCGTTCACGATCGATGGGGTCCTACGAATAAGGGCATCACATTATCCCGGAAAGATCGTCACCTCTGTTTATTCTCCTGATTAGTAAAGAGTTACTAATTATAGGAAGCAGTGAGTCTCATACTACTTGATGGGGATCAGAATAAACATATGGACACTCAAAGGGTTTGAGTGAGTGGAACAAGTGACTCTAGATGACTTATACATGGTATTTCATCAAAGTCAATTTAATGTCATCTATTTCATAATTGTACATATGTCTTTTGACTTATGTTGACACTATCTTGTATATAGGTGATTAGAGTTTGATACTCCTTATCCCTAGATCTTTCATGAGCTAGGGTCGCGGGATGTGTTGGCTCTAGTTAGTTGTATATGGAGATAGGGGTTTAACCAAGAGAGGATTTATCACTCCGGATACGGAGAAAAGATTCTATGCTATCTCAAATTGTTCTTGATGGATGATAAAACCTGCGCAGGTGTATATGACTTACTTAGAAAGTTGTTTCTAGTGGAAGTCATATTTATCAAGAATAAGAACTGGGATGAGGTCATATGATTAAGACAAACAATGTTTGACTCAACCGTGACACTAGTCGAGATCAGAATCTTAGATGAAGGGAATTTTGAGTGTACGGTAATTATGAACATTGGTTCATAAAGAATGCATCGAAACATTCATATCTATTAGGGGATCGTGATATGTTGCTAGACATCACTCACGATCTACGAGAATTAATAATTAATAGGATTTAATTATTTAATATAAGAAAGGCTTTTCTTATGACTCTCGTTTCCATATAGATGTGAACCTAGTTAGTCACACACAATAGGGTGTGAAACCAATTGAGTTTACGAGAGATCGATTTCATATAGATACTAGCATATCTCGGAAATTAATTTAAGATGAAAAACAAGTATAAATTAGGGACTAATTTGTAAGAGTTATAAATTAGTAAGCATCTAATTGTATTTTATCCAAGTTAATGTGATGATGTCATGTGATGATGTCATGATGATGTCATGTGATGATGTCACGATGATGTCATACGATGACGTCACGTGATGATGTCATGTATGTCTCTGTGTGTGACACCTAGCATCCGACGTGTCAGAAGGTGGCAACACCTATGCTTGATGTGTGACACCTAGCATCTGATGTGTCAGATGGTGGCAACACCTATGCTTGGTGTGTGACACCTAGCATGTGAGGTGTCGAATGGTGGCAACACCTTTGCTTGGTGTGTGACACCTAACATGTGAGGTGTTGCATTCTTAAGCAAAGCTCTACCCTATAAATAGAGGTTGCCTTTGCTCATTCTATACACACCACACTTAAGTGAGCATATTTGAAGGAGTTCAAGTAGTCATCGATCACAGAAAAGCTTGGAGAAAGTTTTTCATCCATCCCAGCAAAGACGTAATCGAGGCGAGAGTTTGAGCTTAGGGTTGCTCGGCAAGAGAAACTCTTGCAGATTACTTCAAGGCGAGGATTCAATCGGACGCATACTCGTGTGGACGAGCTTGAGGTCGCCGTACTATTGGGACTACAAGAATCGTTGGAGAATCGACATAGGTATTCTTCTTGCGGTTTCTAGATGCGTGCTTTAATTACTAGATGATACGACGATCCATTTGTTATTGATACGATCAATTTATGGATCTGAATTATTGGAATACCAATTTTGAATTGAAATATATGATTCAGACCCACACGTCCCGCTGCTCCAACACTACGCGTATTACTATCGTGGCTATAACCAATCTATGTTGACCGGGTTCATGGAAAATTTGTGTTCCCTAGATTTTCCTTGCTACGCATGGTATCTTAAGTCCAACGAGCATTTCGCTCACATGGACTTAACAAAACATCAAGAACATCTAACCATAACGTACATGTCTATTCGTATTCTATGCATGTCTATAAACAATCTATGTTGAACAAATCCAAAGAAAATCGGTGTCCCCTAGATTTTCTTCGGCTATGTCGCATATCTCAAGTCTTGTGACCATTTTGCTCACCCTAGACTTAACATAACTATGCAACTTTTAACCATAAGGCACAAATCCTATTTATAACAATCAATTACCATATACACATTTATCATATCGTATAATTCATTACATGTTTACATACCTATAAGCATATCACTCTCATGAGTGATCGCGTTTTGCAGCGCGTCACATATTTCATCAATCATATAACATTCAATCGATTCTATCTCATCACTTATTCTCGATGATACTCTTATATGATATGAGTCTCGAGAGTATATAATTCTTCATAAACTATAGATACTCGAGAGCGTTTTGCTTACTCGAGTAAACATAAAACATATAATGTTCTTGCACACACCTCTAACTTGACTCCTAAAAGCACATATAGGAAAGGATATTTTTGTAAAACGTTTGAAAATCGATGAAAACGATTATAACGTTCAAATGACATGACTGGAAATCCCTATAATCCGCAGTAGTTTCCTAGCTTAACCTAATGATATCGTACCTAGGAACTACAAATATCAATCGCATACAGGCAATGGCCTATAAATCTAAATCATTGCTCTGATACCATCTTTGTCACGACCCAAATTCACGAGCTGCGACCGGTGCTAGGGAATGGGAGTGGTAGCTCCAAAACCCGTAGCAAGCCTAAAATACGTATAAAGTTTCCGGAAACCAAATCACATATCATATATTAAAATACATGTGACCCCATTTACAAATAATATCAGAGTTAAACGCTTTATACAAAAGTATAGTTAACAAATTCTAAACTATTGCGGACTAATAGAATGAAAGCCTTCTTTCACTTCTTGTGCCAGCGACTTCCGAGAATTAAAACTTCAGAAGCTTGATTTTCCAAATCATAATTTACTCTTCCTGAAAAATGGGAGAAGCAACGGGGTCAGTATAAAACTAAGTAAGTTCACCAAATTAAAAGCAATATCACATAAAACGATAAAACGTTTGAAATCCATTTTATATAGAAAATAGTCTTTTCAAATCACACTACACACTACTAAAAATCAGTGATTTAGTGACGGCAATTAGCGACAGATTCAATTTCTATCGCTAAGCGACGAATTTAAAATCCGTTGCTAAATCGTCATTAAATTGGCGGGACTATTCCCTCCAATTATTTTGACAGATTTAGCGACAGATTTTAAATCCGTCGCCAAAGTCCGTCTTTAGCGACAAATTTAAATCTGTCGCTAAAAGACAACTTTTAGCGACGAATTAAAAATCCGTCGCTAAATTCCGTCATTGGCGATGAATTTTAGCGATGGATTAAAAATCCATCGCTAAAAGTCCGTTGAAAAAAAATAAATAATATTTTATAAAAAAATTATAATTATTAAGAAAAAATAATTATTATTTTTTAATTAAATATAATATTATTTGAATATAAATTAATTATTTATGAAATAAAATAATTATTTAAAATAACTATTAATTATAAAAAATAATTATTTTAAAATGTGAAAACAAGTATTTGTTATTTTTAGTTACATTTAAATATATTATACATAGATATAAAACAAGAATCTGAGTTGGTACAGCTAGAGCTACGCGCGAGAGAACTTCAAAGTTAAAGATTATTGAGTGGGTGCAATGATAAGAATGGGTGACCTATTGGAAAGTTTGTAAAAATCACGAGTGGGTTAGAGGGGTATGGGTGAGTGACCGATTAAATAATAATTGGGCTATGGGTGGTGGTCGATTAAATAATAATTGGGCAATGGGTTGGTGACCGATTGAATAATAATTTATTTTTACGAATTTTTTTAATTTTTTTAAATTAGCGACAGATTCAAATCCGTTGCTAAAATCCGTCAGTAATTAGCGACGGAATTTCAATCCGATCAATTTCTTGAAATTTCGTCGCCAAAAAATTGTCGACGAGGTTTTTGCCGACGGATTCAAATCCGTCGGAAAACGTTTTCCCGACGGATTTTCTGCTTCTAGCGACGGAAAAATCCGTGGCTAAAAGCAGGTTTTTTAGTAGTGACATACACTCTTTATTTAATTTCATCTTTTATAAACATTTCATAGTATATACATTTTTGTTCCTTTTCATTATTTGATGTTTTTCTTTTCTCTTTTCGTTTCTTTAGTCGATCGAATCCTAAATCTTAGTTTTTATCATCATGATTCTAAGTCAAATTAAATTCTTGACAAGTCTCCTATGACTTGAACCTTATGGTTGGGTCTCGAAATAGTTCAATCAAGTTAACCACAACCATATGGTATAGTCCCGAGATAATTCAATCGAGTTAACTAGTACCATTTCTTAATCCGAACGGTTGACTGATATGAGTCCCGGGAAATTCAACCGAGTTTAACCTCGTGTCTGTATTCGGACTCTGCACCTTGCAGGTCTTGTGAACTTAATTATCGATTCATATGGTTCCTATTGTCGTCTCATAGGAAAGTTTGTTCGTATTATTTCTCAAGCTTGTTTCGTATTGATTCTCGGTGTATTATACTTACTTTTTATTTTCGTATGAGTCCTGAGGACTATTATCGAGAATGGATGAGATACAGGTCCCATGATAGTTCCACTGAGTTCAACCTCGTATCTCGATTCTTATTATTGGGAGTACTGTCGTACAATTCTCGTTTTACGTTTATTAATTGATTATGTATTTTCCGTTCTGTTGTATTGATCCTTTATGGACCATGACATGCACATTACAATCTACAAGCACACAACTATAACACACGCACGTATGGGCATTCATTATAATTAATAGTATGTACAGGAATGTACTATGTTTCCTTACTAGTATATTGTTCGATATTCGATATTACGTATTATGCTTGGTTTATCCTTTATCGATATTTGATTAATAGTACATATAGGAATGTACGACATATTTCTCGTATATTATTGGGTTAATTACACATAAAATCACCACCTTTACATGAAATTGCAAAAATAACACGACCTTTAAAACGTGGCAATTCAGGGCACCACCTTTCATTTCTTTTCAAAAACAGCATGGGCACATTTTTAGTGGCGTTTTTGCTGACGTGGCATGACACGTGGCACTCCCATCGGATGTCCAAGTCAGCAAAATTTTATCTAAAAACGTGCCCATGTTGTTTTTGAAAAGAACTGAAAGGTGATGCCCTGAATTGACACGTTTTAAAGGTCATGTTATATTTGAAAATTCATGTAAAGATGGCGATTTTATATGTAATTAAGCCTATATTATTTGATATTTGACTTCATATCATGTAGTTTTACCCTTCCCCGGTACTTAACATTTGTGCTCTTTTCATATAACCATGTTATTATTTAAAACAACACAATTTAATAAGCAATCGTTTTCAAAACATACATACATAATACATTTTAAAACATACATTTCAAATATATAAATATTCATGTAGCCTTTCGTATTAAATACGTGGCTTTATGAATATCGACGAGTAATTTAAAGTGTACTCAGCACTTGTTATCCAAATACTTCAAACCAGCAAAGTATTAACCTCGATCTTTACGTTTCAAGCTTCGTCGGGTCTACACAAATTTTATAAAACTACGAATTAATAAAATTTATAAGTTTAACTAACTTATCAAGAAGCTATTTTCTGTCTACTTCGGCTAACAAATTTTTTATCTAAAAATAGTCTGACCCCAAAAACAAATTGACATTCTTATAGTTCGGAATGTTGCATACACCTTTTGTTTAGGTCTCGGACTGAAATTCGCACCCGAAGGTGTCAAAAACTAGCCTGGAAGTTAATCCCTTGGACTATCCAGAAACAGCAGGGCAACATTTTATGCCTTATATGAACGGTTTAGAGGCCGATTCATAGAAAACGCAAACTTAGACATTTATAAACAACATTCTTAAGTTTCCGTACCAACTAACGGAATTTAATTTGTAGTTATAAAACTCGAGATATTGCTCTCGCAATATGGATGTTCTGCAGCCCAACATTCTACCAATTTGTCAACTAATTTACGCCGACTCGTTTTGTAACCATTTCGTGTTGAAACTAAATCTAACAATTTCAGACCTCTTACACCAATTCGGTCCGGCCTCTAAATACTTCAATTATCAATTATAATTTATAGTTAAGTTTCATCAAACTAACACAACCTAAGTCATTTATTAATGTCTAATATTATCATCATTTTTTTCATCAAACTTCATCATCACGTTTATCAATTAAACTCAACTTTTTTCAGCTCTAATTAACTCACATTAAAGCATGAATCTAACATTTAAACATCACTTCATTCATCAACCTTAGGGGACGAAACCCTTGTCCATTTTCTAGTCAAATTACATTCAATCACAACACAATTTCAATGGTTAAAACACCAACTTATTAACCATCATCATTATCATAGCAAAACTAAATCCTAAGCCATCAAATTTATCCAACATATCAATCAAAACATAGATAATTTCAGAATTCAACATCACCTTGGATTGTTGATCATGGCCGAACACTTCAAGCTCAAATTCACAATCAATTTTGCTTCAATTCAACTCAACAACACCTATGATCATCAACACATAAAATCTCCAAATCAATCCTCAAAACCCTTAACATATACATCACACACAATTAAAAACTCTCATCTTACATCAAAACAATCATTAGACTTAACTTAAATCATCAATTTACTCATCATACACATCATTTCTACCAATAGAATCATCATCACCATTTTAACTAATCAAATCCGAAAGTTACAGTCCTAAACCCTAACCTCAAGATGTGATTTTTTACCTTGAATAATAGGGCTAGATCAGTAGCTCTCCTTCTTCTCGTTGCGTGGCCGCAAAAATTGTCGAATTCCGTTGAGAAACGAAGAAGTTATGGAGGATTGAAAATTTTGGAATGTGTTGATCACTGAAGGAAGAGGAAGAACGAGTTTGAGAGTTAAAAATATGTTTATGTTGATCTTAAATCAAATGAAATGGGTATTTATATTTATGGCAAAGGTCTCATTTAGTCCCTCACTTTGCCACCTCTTCAACTTTCACTTTCTAACTTTTCTTTCGTCCAATTTATTCCATCGATTGCTTAATCGTTCAAACTCGATAAACTTTGTATTATTTATAGAGTAATCACCTATAAAACTACCGATCTTTCAATTTTTTTTCAATAACACCCTCACCTTGTAAAAACTTCAATAGCACTCTATTTCGCATTTTTACGTTTCAATAGCACCCTAAAGCATTAAATTGAACTATTTTCAATTGGATAAAATTCAAAATAAGTCCTTTATATTTACCACATATTCTAAATAATATTTAATGTTATAAATACTACAAAAAAACTTTATATTTAAAGATGAATAATAATAAAAAATTATTTAATTAAAATAATTAAATTCCGACTAATCGCCACCTCCCTCGAGTCCGTTACCGCCTCTTTCGAACCCAACGCCGCCGTGATTCGATATATTATTTTGAGGAAGAACATTGTTTTTGAGGAAAAACATTGTTTTTCCTCGTTCTTGAGGAAGAACATCATTCTTTCTTGTTCTTGAGGAAGAACTTGTTCTTCCTCAAGAACTTTTCCTTCATGGGACGACGAGCTCTGTTCTCGTCCTCCCATGGGAGGACGATGGAGGAGAAGCGGCGGATTTTGGGTGGCAAGATGAGGAAGATGCCGGAAAAAATGTAGGAGAATGTTTTTTAATTTTTTTAATTTTTTATTTAAATTACTGGAGAAGAGTGTTTATTTGGATGTATTTTAAGTTGAAGGATTTGTTTGTATTTGTTCAATTAGAAAAAGGTATAAAATGATCATTTCATTTAGTTATTTTATAAAATTTAATCCTTATAATAATAAAATCATCAATTTTTTTAAATTTAGGGTGCTATTGAAATGTAAAAATGCGAAATAGAGTGTTATTGAAGTTTTTACAAGTTGAGGGTGTTATTGAAAAAAAAATTGAAAGCTCGGTAGTTTTATAGGTGATTAGCCTTATTTATATTCAAATAAATAATATTATTCCTCTACCTCGTTATTTTATATTTTGATAAGGCAAAACCCATCCTAAGGCCCCTCTACTTTACCATTTTGACTCAGTAAGCCCCTACCCCAAAGTTCGTCACTGATGGGTCCCTTTACTTTTATTATTGACATGTTCAGGCCCATACGTGGATGGAAATGGGAAGTGCGTCTCACTCTCTGTTACGTGAGTGCATAGAAAACATTTGTCTGATTTTTTTTAATTTTGAACCCTCCTACACAATGGATAAACTATATATAAAATAAAAGGACCTCAAATGGATTTTCTTTTCTTCTCTTCTCCAAAATCAGTATTCAACCTGCAAATTTTCAAAATTAAAATTTCATAATTTTTTCTACTTTAATGGATGACGCTACTAGTCTTCGAGATGAGATCTTGAAAATAGGATTAAAGATGAATTTATTTATTTGTAATTCTTTGGTCTACGGTTTCTGTAAAAATGGTCAACTTTGTGGAATTGTATTCTAGCAAGGGGTTTTGGCATAAGTACGTATGCTTTCAATACATGATTAATGAGTTCTGTAAAATGGAGAAGATGGTTGAAGCAAAGGATATCTTTAACAAAATGAAGGAACTCGGTTGTAAACCAGACGGAGTAACATTTTTTTCTTTAATCCCATTAAATAATTTTTCAACATCTCATCTCATATCATCTGGAAGCCAAAACTAATAAATTCATCTTTAATCCTATTAAATAATTTTTTCTACGTTGTTGATGATGTTCCGCTTCTTGGCCATTTTCGATTGTGTGTGTCTGGTTTGTTTGGGTATTTTGTATTTCAAAAATAGGCTAAGGGTTTAGATGTGAGTGGAAAAAAAATAAACGAGGAACAGAGGAAAAAATAAAATGAATGAGAATAAAGATCTGAAAGTTTTTTTTGAATTGGAAAAGATATGTTGAAGGAAGAAGATGATGGTAAAATAATAATTTTGCCATCAAATTTATTTTATTTTGCACTTTTTGTTTAAAGTGTGATTTTGTGTGAAACAAGTTCTCAAAATTAACGCCACATCATTTTTTTCTTTTGTTAATTAACGGAGAGTGAGACGCACTTTCCATTTTTCATCTATGTAAGGGCCTGAACATGTCAATAATGAAAGTAAAGGGACCATCAGTGACGAACTTTGGGGTAGGGGCTTACTAAGTCAAAATGGTAAAGTAGAGGGGTCTTAGGATGGGTTTTGCGTGTCGATAATTTATTTTAATAAATTTCGGCCAAAAACGCTCAATTTCCAATTGAGATAAAACACTTATTTTTCTTACTTTTTCGTCCTTATTTTGATTTGACAAAATATCGATATCCAAATTATTGATATTATTTTCTTGAGTACCAATTCCCATCAATAATTTATTTAAATTATATTTTTCGAGCATTAAATATTGTTTTCCAATTGTTTTGGGACTTAATCTTATTTTAATTCCAATTTTTCGTACGACCTTCTTTAGTCCCTTCTAATTCTTTTAGACACTATAAATATTAAAATTTCTTATTTAAACTTCAATATCGACCTACTCGGGTCTTCTTCTATTCAATTCCTCCGATAATCTCTTTTCTGGTCGCTTCGACCGTTTAAATTCAGACGCGTTGCCTACTTTAACAATGTCAGACACACGAGGTATTATAGCTTTGGACCTATCGAGTAATTGGATGAAAGAAATCCTCGAGTGGTTTGCCTACCCTAATAATTTAGATAGAAGGTTGCAAACTTTAGCAATGAACTATGCGGTGCTGGCCAATGAATTATACAAACACTGTATCAATGGATTATTGCTAAGGTGCATCTGCCCGAAGGAAGCCATGCTAGTGATAGCAAAAGTTCATGAAAGTATGGTGGGATCACATCATGTAGGCCCAAGGATGCGTTGGCCGATTCACAAGTACATTTTCTATTAGTCAAAGATGGAACAAGATTGTATCTGATATGCTAACGGGTCTTAAGCGTACCAAAAGTTCGGCCCTATTCAACATGTACCGGTCGAACTCCTTCACTACATAATCAAGCCTTGGCCATTCAGGGGATGGGTTGTGGACCTAATAGAAAAAATTTACCCACCTTCGTCAAAGCCACATACGTTTGTCATAGTAGCTACCGACTATTTTCCAAAATGGGTAGAAGCCAAGCCATTGAAATCTCAAAATCAGAGTGAGGACGAAAAATTCTTTAAGGATTGCCTGATTCACAAACATTGACTTCCATAGACTATCACAACTAACCAAGGGACTTTATTCACGGGTTCAGAACTTAACACCTTCGCTCATAATCTTAGGTTCAAGATAATACATTTAACTCTATATTATGCTCAAGCAAATGGCTAAGCTAAGGGAACTAATAAATCAATAAAGAGTTGTTTGTCTAAAATAATTGTAGATAACTCGAGGAAAATGGCACCTCATCCTCTCGGAAGTAGTTTGGGCGAACCGAACCTCTCAGAAATCAGGTATGGGGTCTTCCTCATTCAAATCGGTCTATAGACATGGTGCAATGCTACCCATGGAGTTAATTGTTTAGCCAACTAGGCGGGGAATGCAACATATGTTGTCACAAAACAACTATGTTGACAAAATGATAATTGAAAGCTTAGAGCTTGATGAAGAACGACTCTTAGCCCTGTATAACCTAGGGGCACAAAAATGCCGGGTTGAGCGTCTGTATAATAAAAGAGTTAAGAACAAAATTTTTCGGATAGATGACCTAGTTTGGAAAGAGATATGTCCTCTACGACAAAAAGACCGGCCATTTGGAAAATGGAGTCCTAACTTGGAAGACCCTTTCGAAGTAATTCAAATTCTAAAGCATGGTACTTATATTTAACAAACATAGACGGAGAGAAACATGATAGACCTATCAATGGTCAATATTTTAAAATATACGTACCTATTTGTTAGGAATAAATTAAGCAGCAGGCTTTCAGAGATGCTCGTGGTTTGGATTAAATGTTTGATGAGGAGAGACCTTCAAGAATCAAGAGAATAACTTCGACGAGAGGATGGCTGATTTTAAATCTATTTTTACGTTCCAAATAATGATTCGGAAATAGAATCCAGAATAATATTTTTATAAAATAATGTTCGAAATAATAGCCGAACCCATGTAATTCCCGATCATACATTAATAAAAGTTGATAATGTTCGACAAAATTAGCTTTTGCCTTCTAAGTCACATTGTTTTTATATTCAGAATAATTAAACGTCATTGCAACAATGAGTTCCGAGACCGATCTTTTAACAATCATGAATCTAGAGGCAAAGTAAAATAATTCTTGGTTCAATAAATTCGCCAAGTACCGAAAGTTCAGAAAAGTTGGCCGAATTTAACCAAATTATGAACATAGAGGAAAATTCTAAATAACCTTTTTTCGGTAGATTGGCCAAGTACCTATGTTTCGACAAGTTGTCCAAACCTCTAACTTTTGAACCTAGAGGTAAAAGCAAAAATAACCTTTATGTTTGACAATTGGTAAAGTATTCATACATAAGTAAAATCAAACATGAGTACTATCGTTCAAAAGGGTTTCAAAATAAAAGCTAATTACCAAATTCAAAGTTTTTGACATAAATACTTTGTTTCATACAATTACAAAAAATAAAACACAATTGTCAAATAAAACGATAATCGGCATACTCCTTGCATGCTTCATCTTACTAAGGGTGTGCGACGGTAAGCTCATTCTTAAGGTTGGTTCGGTATTGGGTCAGAGGAACTCCTTTAACCAAGACAACTTCAAACATGTCTTGCATAGGTTTAAGAACCTCCTCTCTGTATCACATCTCTAATTATAGATTTTCAATTCAAGACCAGAGGTCAATAATTTCACACTTACAAGCGTCCATCTTGGGGGCAAGTTCTTTTCCTTCATTCCTCAAAGCTAGAACCCTTAGGTCTAAAAGGTTTTTTTCATGATTCTTACTTTCATAATTGCGCCGGATCCCGAGTTGTGGAGACGAGAGAGTCCTTCACTGTGGCAAAATTCTTGTCATCAATAAAAATGACAGTATAAGAAGTAGAGTCAAACTAAGCAAACGAAGAGATCTTTGCGAGAGCTGACACCGCCGCACGAAGGTCATTCATGTTTTGTTCATCTTTAAACCCTTTAAGTCCCTCAGGCTTAAGGTGTCCTGTGGTTGACAGATGGGTTTTAACATCAACACATGGGTCAGAATCATCGTCACCTTGTTGTTCGGCATTAGCATCAAGAAAAGGACCAACATCTTCATCATCGGAGTCCAAAAAAGATTTGATTTTTACCACGGACGAACCCTACAAAACAAAGTGCAAATTAATATAGATACAACAAAAGTAAAACTTTATTTTTATTAAGGAAAGTACCTCTACAACTTGAATGGACACAATTGGATGGCAAGGGACAATAATAATTGACATATTTTTTCCTAGAGGAAAAGAACTTGGCCTAGATGGACCGTTACCAGACACGGACATACGAAAGATGATCCTTGGGGGACATTCACTTAGAGATTGAGATTTGGTAAATTTTGGAATAGCCGGAGAAAGAAATTGTATGTTTTCCTGTGTCATCTAGAAGGTTTTCATCGAGATCCTCATCAATCAGTTGGGGTGCCTTTTGTCTCTGCTGCCAATTTCTTGGAGAAAAATTTGGTTAGAAGGCTTCGTGTGAGTTCGACATTTCTTGACAGTTACCTTCTCTTCAATAGACGGAGGACTCGGCGATGGTGACAATTGTTGTTTCTACTGCATAAAAAGGAAGTGTTTGTTCAGCATAGACAATTCGGCCAAGGAATAGTTCAGTCAAGGGGGTAGTTCGGCCAAGGGGCAGTTCGGCTATAGGCAGTTTGGCCAAGACTTCATGGTTTGGCCATTGTCAGTGGTTCGTCCAGCATTAAGAATTTGGCCATTAACATTGCTCGGCAATTTGCATGGTTCAACAATTACCTTTGTAACTTAACAAACATAATTAAAAATTTATTGACAAGTACTAAGAGTTTGAAACATAACTTGACCTTTGGTCTTCTTGGATTGACCCTACTGCAAAACAAACACTTCCACATGAGATGCTCGCCGATGAAGTAGTGGAGAATAAAAATTATGCATTTTCAAGATATCATCTGTTTCGAGAGAAAGATGCTAATCCACAATACTCCCACCAGTTTTCAAATAGTGGATCAACCATGGGGTCATCTTCTAAGAATGGGATGTTGTCAATAGGAGGAAGGTATTTCTTATTCAGATTCACTAAGTACTTGATCTCTTGAAGCATGATTTCCTTTTGGAGAGACCCATGTTCATTTCAGTCGATTAACAAAGGACTAGGTAAGCCTTGAGAACGACCTAAATGTCGAGAGTAGTAGTATGGAAGGTAACCTTCACACCCGCTAGTGGTGTATACCAAGTCGGACAATATATTTTTTGGGCGAAGTGCTGAAGTCCAATTTTCCAACCATTTATTCTATATCTCAACATCGATGTGTTCAGACCACCCATAACCAAGCCATATCGGCGGGTACTACTAGATAAGGAGGGGGAAGTACAGGTTGGGTGATCATACTCTGGTATGAAGAAAGAAGTCAATCACTTAAGCAACATTTGTCATTTTTGGCTTGGTTGAGTGTAGGGTATAGCCATGGCATTAAGCTTTCACTCTTGTTGGAATATCAACAAACTCTGGAATATACAAAGATGGCCATAGTTGCAACTGTCACACACATACTCTAATGTTAGATTATGCATTCATTAAACATTCATTATCATGCATTAAAATGCTAGAGTTTATTTAGCATGTCAATTGAAATGGAAGTTCGTCGGTAACTAAGTTGATTTCGTGAGTTTGAAACGAATTGAAACTTTGCCTTTGATCTGATTCTGTCGTTTTGATATCAGAAATGATCGCGACATTTTATTGCTTCAACTGTGAAAGCAGTTTGACCTCACCTCACAAAAAACTGGTATAACTCATTGCTTAGATATTGAAATTATGAAATTCTTTTTGATTTGGATTCTAAACTCAAAGGGATAAAACTTCACTGGAGGTTTTGTTAAAAATTGTGTTTATACTATTCACAGGACATGTTTGATAGAGGCTTAATGTTCTGCTTACTAAGGCAGATTTGTTGCCAAGTTCATAATCATACATAAACCATATAGAAATCCATTTGTAGGAGCTGCATTTAGGCTAAATCAGTATAAGATATATGTATGATTGTGATTGTATTTTGTGATTTACATTACTTATTTAGGTGCTCGTTTTGTCAACAACGATGCAAGTAGAAAGTAAGGCAGCTTGTGACGAAATTTTGGACTAGTTTTGGTTGTTGTGTGGTGAGAAGATATACTAGCCCTTGCTACTGAAATCAATATGCTATTTTGATATTCAAAGTGTTAAGGTTTATTGTGTTTTAAAATGGTTATATACGGTTGTTTTGGTAATGCACGAAAGGTATTCGATAAAATGTTTCTTTGAACGTTTAAATGATGCATTGTGCAATGTTGTTTATAAATAAAAGATGTTTTGATTTAAATCAATATGTGGATTTGATTATGGTTAAGATATTATCCTTTTGGTATGTTGACTTATTGAATATGAAAGTGTATTGCCTTCCGGCAATTCGATAGTGGTTTGATTTGGTTAAGTTTTTAATGATAATTTGAAATGATTTTATTATTGAATTGTATTGAGTTTTGATGAAATGATTTGAGATTTCTCTTATGTGATATGCCTGCTATTCAATGATATATATGGGAGGTGCTGAGTTGTGATATGCACCTGGTTATGTGCTGAGTTAGTTATATGCACATGTGAGATATTGTGAGTGTCTATGCGCACTTGACATAAGGCACTTGATTGATGGTCAGTGAAGGGAGAAGGGCTGAGTCGTGCTAATGATGGAGAAGGGTCAGCCATCAAGTCTTCCTAGATTTGTTGGTTAGACTGTAGATTAGTGTTGTGTTCCTGATTACAGGTCTATGATTTATATTATTGCTGCAGGGTAATATATCACTATTATAGTTGACGATTGATACAAACTATGTTTCATATTTAAAGTGAAATTGTTTTGATATTCATTTATATTTGTAAAAGCTTTCGTGATGGACTTTACAAGTATTTTGTGTTGTATTGAGCTGTTTTCTAGTATACGTTATTATATGACATACTTACTTTAAGTATATAATGTTTTATGCTTGTTATGTCTATTCACTGAGCTTTCACTCATTTTAGTTGTTTTAAAACCTTTTCAGTTAGCAAGACAATCTACAGTACAATTGACTAGAGAGGGAGTTTGGTTTAGAGTTTACGCTTGAGACATAGAGGTTGGCCACATCTCCGAGTTTTGAGATGCCTTGATGTTTTGGTTTATAGTAAACTTAATTGTACTTATAGATATATTTTGAATCATATGTATAAAAGTTTGTAACAATACTTAGTTTTTATACAATAGTTTAAATATAATGTTGAATAATAGTTTTTCATATATTTGTGGTTAATTATTTATAGAACACATTTTATAATGTTGATTTGGAGATAAAGATATTTTAAATAATCGTAAATCTCGTGCTAAGTAAGGCGAGGTATGACAGCAACACCCAAATCAGAGCACTTTGAACTTTGTAAACACTAGGCTCGATGAGTGCCATCATATTAGAAAGACCTCGATAAAGAAGAATCAAGATGTATTGACTGAGGTTGAGATTTTGATTGTCTACAACCGCAGTGGCATGTTTTTGAGCATCCTTGTTGATTTTGTAAGAAGTAATGCAAATAATGGACTTGCTTAGAAAATATATTAGGAAGGCGATATATTCTTCACTGTCAGGTTCCCCTTCTAATTTCTTATAGGCTGCCAATAAGTTGCTAATGTTTAGTAAATTCTTATTCTTGTCGGTACAGAAGTTCGATGCATCCAATGATAGAGTGGGGAGCACTGTAAGACCCAAAATTCGAACATTCAAGATACATGCAATGTCCAAAAGGGCAATATTCATTGGTGCAATTATGAAAGCAAACCCATTAATGGATTTGAACCAGAACAATGTCGAACCCATCAAATAATCCCTGCTACAGGGCATGTTGTATAAACAAATTTTGGTTAGATTATGGATGCCGACTAATTTCCATTGATCTTCAAAATATGGATGTAAACATTCAACCCAAAGCGTAATATCTGAGGTAGGTTCGGCCAATTTATGAAGGTTTCTTAGGTCCAGATTGAGGCCCAATGAGGTTGTTTGAATCTTGGGGGAGAGTAAGTGGGAAACGGCGACGCACGCTCACATAACGAAGATGGTTGTTTGAAAATTGGACCGAGATAGTAGTAGTCATCCTCAAGATGGATTACTACCTCAGTAGTACAAGAAACATAATCTTCTCCAAGTTGCTTCACTTTGTCACTAACTTCCTGCTAATTAGATAGGTGGACATGTCCCATGCTGAAAGAAAAATATATGTTTTTTTAGACTGAAAGAAAAATATATGTTTTAGCTAATTAACATAGATCTATAAATGCCAAATTAACAGAAAGCATAAGTTTTGCAGTAGCAATTTGGAAAATCTTTGCCTCTGAGGTTCAGACATACTTGGCGATTTGGTTCCCGGAAGAAAGTTTAGCGTAGACCTCCAAATTGGCTCAAAGAGTTCGGCACAAGCCTGTGAGTCGCAATTCGGCAGAGTTGAAAAAGTTACGCAACAAAATTATTGAAACAATTGGGCAGTCCTGAGAGTTCGCCACCAAGTTACTCGGCGAGAGTTTTAATTCGGCAAGATGAGTTTCAGCAAGCAGGACGTAGCTGGTTCGGCAACCGCATTCGGCAAGGAGCAGGAGATCCGGTTTGGAAAGGAGCAGGCAGTTGGTTTGGCAATCTGGATTGTCAGAGGAAAGGGTTCGACAAATTTTGTTCTTAAAATTCAGCGGAGTTCAGCAAAATCTGGTCTTGAGAGATTCGGCGTGATTCAATTGTTTCTTTCTTGAGAGGTTGAAGAATGTTTGGTCTTGAGGTTCGGCGGGGATTAGAAAAATCTGGTCTTGAGAGGTTCGGCGGGATTTAGTTGTGTTTTTCTTAAGAGTTTCTGGGGGTTCGATGGTTTTGTGACTTCGGCGCTAAGTGAAAATTCGGTGTAGTTTGGTGAGGTTGAAGTTCGGCAGTTGACGTTTTTTAATGTTTGAGAGCTTCTATCAAACTTGAATTTTTTTATCAAATAGTTCAAATGCCGAATTTATTAAGAAAAAAACCAACAAAGTATAGAAAAAAGGAGTTTGGTATATACCTTATTTGAAATGCAGTTGGGAGTTGCTTGATGTCCTTAGTTGAGAAAGTGAAAAGTTACTAGTGAAGAAGGGGAATTTATGTTATAATTTTGGGTCAAAATTAAACAAGCTCAATATTTATAATATCAAATTTGTTGGGAGCATTGTTTACATTGGGTCAAAATATTGATGGACAAGGCTTTATTCTGAGATGGGCTTTTTTGGGTGTGCGGCCCGTTTAACTAAGTAGATTAGTTTTTATTTTTATTTGTCTTTTTCTTAAGAGTTTGATATCCATTAAAATAGGACTTCTTGATTTTGAGGGATTGTCCCTATAAATACTTGAATGTGTCATTTAATAAAATTTACACATCATTGATAAAAAAAAATCAAAGTTTGGGCTTTTTATCTTAATCTCTGGATTAATTTTAACTTATGAGTAGATTGGATATTAATTCTTCTTGGGTTCCTTAACCTCTGAATTAATACTTGTTAACTTTGACACTAGTACCGCTTGAACCTCTAAATTTTCGAATTAGTACCTACATACGAGTCAATTTTGCTTGGATCTTAGGTTTCCGGATTAACTTGTACCTAGACGTAATTCATTAATTTGAACCTAGGTAATTACACCTCATTACCTCTGAACCGAACTTAGATGAACCGATTAAAGCATCAGACCTAAATGGAACCTATCTATAAATTTAAAGATTCGAGTTTGGAATTTTTTTTTTTACAAACAAGTACTAATGATTTTTGAGTTGATTTATAATTTAAATTTTGCTAATTCACCAAACAAAAATTTCATTATAATCTTCCATGGACCACTATAGTGATGCATTAGAATAGTAGACTGCAATCATAATGGTGATTTATCTCTGAAATAAATTTGAAATACAAAATGAATTAAACTTTTAACTAATACTGTTAAATATAAAAGCTAAAATTGACCATTGTAAAATGTAATAATTTCTAGAAAAAAATACTATTTCCTTCACATTTAGAAAGTCTCATTTTCTATTTTGAAATTTCTCGTTTAAGAAAACTCATTTTTATTTTTAGAATAATTTTCTAATTAATTTTTTTATCCTTCTTTTAGTTATCTTAAAAAATATTATATAGAAAATTCTGTTATCATAAATAGAAATAAAAATGAAAAAACATAAAAAGACACATAGTAGATGTTTTTCTAATCGGTGTGTAAAAGAAAATAAATTTTTTAAAATGGGATGACGAGAGTAATAAATAGTAATAATGAACCATTAAACGTAAATTCTTTGAGAAGATCAGAATTGAAGTCATGTTATGATAAAAATAAATGACCGTCCTTCATTCGGAATATCAAGATGCTCAATTGCAACTCTTTCTATATACTCACTCCATCCTAATAGATAGTCCACTTTTTTTATCATTTAATTTCATAAATTTTTACAATTTTTTCTCTTTTTTTTTTCCAATAAATAGGTCCCCCATCTCTTATTTACTTATATTTTTCAGTAGGTAACAATAAATATTATCTCAATAATAAATTTTAAATAAGAGTGATATTGAAAAAGTAATTTAAAAAGATTTGTTATTTATTAGAAGTGAAAAAATAATTGGGACAAAAAATATAAAAAATGAACAAATTCTATTGGGATAAAAAAAGTATTTGGAGGCGGACTTGGCTTTGGCGTTGGCCTCGGTATACAGCTCTCGTAGGATTTGTGTAATTTGCCATTGTACTCCTTGCGCTTCCAATTTTTGAAGCATTCCCTGACTTTTGCCAGGTATTTGTTCATCCCTGTTTCTTTATCCTGGCATTCACCTTTGACTTGGTTTACCACCAGTTGTGAATCGCTATGGATCTTTAGGATTTCCGTTTTTACTTCTAATTCTAGGCCAAGTCCGGCAATTAGGGCTTCGTATTATGCGACATTATTGCTTGCCTCGAATTCAATGTTTACTCCGTACTTCATTCTGATTTTTCCTGAGCCCTTCAGGATGACTCCTGCTCCGACACATTTTTCATTTGAGACTCCATCTACGTGCAACTCCCATAGGTAATTCGGGATAGTTTCTTCCTGTTCGCCAGGGGTGATTTCGACTACTATGTCTGCTAGTACTTGTACTTTTAGCGTTTGGCGAGGTTCGTAACAGATATCGTGTTCACTTAGTTGGATAGACCAATGGACAAGTCGTCCAGAGGTTTTGGGTCTCTGTATTTCCTTTCGTAGGGGTTGATTTGTCTTCACTATCACATTGTGACTCTCGAAGTAGTATTTTAGCTTTTTGCCGTAGTTACGACAGCTAAGGCCATTTTTCTATCTCTGGATACCTGGTTTCAGCTCCTTTTACCACCCGGCTCATGTAGTAAATTGGCTTTAGCTCTCCTTCTTCTTCCCTTACCAGCATCGTTTCGATAGTTTCCTTTCTTTCACAAATACACAAGTAGAGTGTTTCTCCTTTTAGCGGCCGACTTAAAAGCGGTGGCAAAGTTAAAAAATTCGTTCGTTCTTCAAATGCTTCTTGGCATTCTTCATTCCAATTGAAATTCTCTGAACCTTTAAGAGCTTTGAAGAATGGTTGGCATATTTTGGCCGAGCAAGACATAAACCTTCTGAGGGCAGTGATTCGCCCGTTGAGCTTTTGGATTTCATTTATGTTCTTGGACGGTTTCATATCCATTATCGCTATGATCTTTTCGGGGTTTGCCTCTATTCCTCTTTGGGATATCATATATCCCTGGAATTTTCCTCCTTGTACTCCGAATGCGCATTTTTATCTGGGTTTAGCTTCATTCCGAACTTATTTAGAATTTTGAATGTTTTTTTCCAAATCTTTTGCATGATTTTCTGCTTTCTCGCTCTTGATGATCAGAACGTCAACATATACTTGGACTCGCTTTCCAATTTCATCTTTGAACATGAAGTTCATCAGCCTTTGATAAGTTGCTCTCGCGTTCTTCAGTCTGAAGGGCATTTCTATATAGCAGTATGTTCCTCCTTCTGTAATAAATGATGTTTGCTCTTGATCTTCTAGCTTCATTGTATTTGGTGATAGCCTTAGGCAGCATTAGCCAGCTTGTACATGGCGTTTCATGCTGTCGAATCAACCAACTGATCTATGTCAGGCAGAGGTAGCTATCTTTTGGGCAAGCTTCGTTCAAGTCGGTGTAATCCACGTACATCCTGTTTTTCCCGTTTGCTTTTTTCACTATCACCACGTTGGCCACCCATTCGGCGTAGTGTACTTCTCTGATGAATCCGAACTTCTTTAATTTTTGGACTTCCTTGGCTATTATTTTATATTTTTCCTCGGAGAATTTTCTCATCTTTTTCTCACGGGGTTTGCCCCTTCGGCCATGCTCAGCTCGTGGGTTATAATATGTGGATATATCCCCACGATTTCTGAGGCTTTTGAGGCGAATGTTCATATATTCCTTTTCAGCATCGCCACAATTTCCTCTTCATGTTTGGGGTTTATGTCCACTCCCAGGTTCACCTTCTTCTCCTCGTTTAGCTTCAGTTTTTGCATCTCCCCGTTGGGGGCGCTTTCTTTTTCTTCCGTGTTATGGTTAAGGATTTCTTTGATTTGCGTTGTTTCAAATGATTCTTGTACCTATTTGTCGTAGCACTTTTTTGCGGTAGGCTGGCTTCTTTTAATTGTGATAATTCCTGTTTTTGTGGGTATCTTCATTGTGAGGGCTTTTATGCTTGTTATTACGGCCGAGTCGTAGAGGAATGGCCTCCCCATGATCGCGTTTTATGGTAGATCAATGTCTATAATGCTGAATCGCGTTGGTAATTCTTCATCTTTCCTCTCTCTTCCCAGTTTCACATAAAGTATGATTGTTCCTATGAACCTGCTGGGAGATCCACCAAATCCTGTTATCGGGATGGCGATCCTTTTCTGTTCTACGATGACTTTTTCGAGGCTCTCGTAGGCTTTCTTCCTCATTAAGTTGATAGCGCTTCCTTCATCGACTAATATCCTTTCCATGTTCCCAATGTTTAATTATCATAGCTACAACCAGAGCATCATTATGCATCTGATTGATCCTCCCAAAATCATCGTTGTCGAAGGTCACCACCGTAAATATTCGGGGTTCTTGCATCTTTTGTTTTTTCTTCAATGGATAATGTTTTTTGCTAATTTGCTTTTTCTTTAGGTTTGATCCGTCAAAAGTCATCCCTTCAATGAGAAATTTGGTTGTGAGTTCGAAAAACCAGCTTCTAGTTTGAAGTTTTTGAGCTTTTTCCCAGATACGGCGCCAATTAATGTAGTCTGCCTTCTAATCTGGTGTATAACCTGCAAAATAGGATAGAAGCTAACCAGACGGTGTTTGTCCGATTAACTCTCTGATGCTAAAGTCAGTTTACGCTTTAAGCATCGTTTTCAGTATATGAATGTAATTGTGTTCTTAGGCATATCTCAGCTCTTTATATATTAGT
This sequence comes from Mercurialis annua, assembly GCF_937616625.2. Lineage (NCBI taxonomy): Eukaryota > Viridiplantae > Streptophyta > Magnoliopsida > Malpighiales > Euphorbiaceae > Mercurialis > Mercurialis annua. Next base: position 41,230,594 of record NC_065574.1, on the reverse strand, counting down.
TGAGAGAATACCTAGTAGGCTTCGAATAGGAAAGTGATTCCTATTTAGTAGGAATTGAGCTTGAATTTAGGAAAGAGATTCCTTATGCAAGGGAAAGTCTTATTCAGGAATATCTTCCTAAATAAGCTTATCTTGCTAAGTTGGAGTTTGTATCTGAATAGGAAATATATTCGATATATTCAGTCTTTAGGCAAATTCTTCAGGCGATGCGCTTTCTCTGGGTCATCGGGGATAGCGGTTTATTTGAGGATTCAGCTGATTCTTCCTGTGATCTTCAGACTTGGCGAATCTCGTGGATTCGGTTACCGATATTATCGGGTTCTTATACTTTGGGCGAGAATTGATATTCTCCCGGAGGATACATCTTATGCGATTTTGTTCCAGGGTAGTTATGATAGGATTCAGTTTCCATCATTAGCCCCCCTGCAAGTGAGCTAATGTCTTGGTATTTATGCCTTTGTAAATTTTAGCTTTATTTGAGGCGAGTAGTTTCATTTTATGGCGGGTTATTTAGCTTGCTGATCAGTTGTTTCATTTTCTCCTTTTTCGACATGTGTCCCCAACTCTTATTTACTTGTATTTTTCAATAAGTAACAATAAATATTTATTCAATAATAAGTTTTAAATAAGAGTGATATTGAAATTAAAATTTAAAGATCTGTTATTTATTAGAATTGAAAAACAATTGGACAAAAAATATAAAAAAATAAATAAATTCTATTGGAATAGAGAAATTATGAACAAAGGATCACTTTCACCCCCGAACTTGCGTCAAAATATCAAAAAAGTCCAAATCTGGAAAACCGGATCACTTATACCTTGAACTTGTGTAAACCGGCTCAAAAAGGCCCCTTTGCTGACGTGGCACCTTAATTGGAGAGTGAGATTTATAAAGCTTACAATTAACTCTAATTAATCACACTTAAATATTAATTAACTATAATTAAATATTAATTTATAATTAAAATAAATTAAATTAAAAACTTCTTTATTCTTTTAAAAAATTATTTTTTAAAAAAAGTCAGGCGAGGAGGAGCTTCCTCGCCTGAGACGAGGAGCTGCTGCTCCGGTGAGGAGCAGCAGCTCCTCAATTCCGAGAAGTAATGAGGAGTATCTGCTCCTCGCAAAAACGAGGAGCAGAGCTCCTCGTTTCGTTAAGGGAACAGACAGCGCTAGGTTTGTTCTTCCTTTAAGGAAGAACGTTCTTCCTTAAAGGAAGAGGAGACCCAGTAAAGGAAGAGGAGACCCAGGAAGAAACACTCTTCCTTAAAGGAAGAATAGACCCAGCTGGGTCTGTTCTTCTTTTACAAAGAACAGACCTAGCTGGGTCTGTTTTTGAGAGCTCCTCGTTTTTGCGAGGAGCAGATGCTCCTCGTTACTCCTCGTTTCAGGCGAGGAGGGCGAGGAGGCTCCTCTTCCTCGCCTGAGACCTAAAATTTTGTAAAGAAAATTGATTTTTTTATAAAAAATTACAAAGAGGTCCTCCATTTTTTAGTCAATACTAATTTAATGTATATAATTTTAAAATTAAAAGAATTAATTTTTTTTAATTATTATGTGTTAAAAGAAAAATTTACAAAAATTTAGGACCATTTTAGACCTTTTTACTATAAAAACCCACTTTACCAACAATACCACTTTTCAAAACCGGAGAGTGTACCTCACTCTCTGAGGTGAGAGTGGGGAGGGGGGGGGGGGGTTTGACCAAAAATACACAAGTTTAGGGTATAAGTAATCCCATTTTCCAGCTTTTGACTTTTTTGATACTTTGACGCAAGTTCGGGGGGTGAAAGTGATCTTTTATTCGAGAAAGTATTAACTAATCAATTTATAAAAAGGTCTAATTACTTAAACAGAACCCCTACTTTATAACATTTTTTCGTTTATACTCTTACCTAGGAAAAAGTTCATTTCTACCCTATTTTCGATTTTTCGTTTTCAACTGTACCCCAAAATTTAATTTTTTGATAGTTTAACTAATTCATGGATGTAAATATATAAAAAATTAAATAGAAGGGTTATATTATACTTTTTTCTATTTGAAAAAATACAAACAAATCTTTTAACTTTAAAAATATTCAAATAAATCCTAAAAATTAATCGTTTTACAATTTTTTATTTAAAAAACTTCCGACCCACCATCGTACTCCTTCGATTTATGAATCCGCTACTAATCAAATTTTTTTCGGATCTCAAGCGAGGAGGAGGAGCTGGTGTTCCTTAGGCGAGGAGCATCAGCTCCACGCCGGAGTCGGGCGATAAGCAGATATGCTGCTCAGACGAGGAGCATCAGCTCCCCGCCTGAGTTAGGCGAGGAGCCGCAGCTCCTCGCCTGAGGAACTGCTTCTCCTCCCTGAGAAGAGGAGTACCAGCTCCTCTTCTCAGTTAAGGAGGACGATTTCCTCCTCCTCGCCTGAGACCCGGGAAAAAAATAAAAATAAAAATTAACGTAAATTGATTTTTTTTATGTAAAATGCATTTATTTTTACGTTTTTATTTAATTTTAAAAAGTTATTGATAATTAATATAAAATAAATTATTATTTGTTGATTTTTTTAGGAAGAAGAATGTGTTTTTGTATAATTAATAATATTAATTTTTAATTAGAATATAAGTTAAAAGTAAATGATTATGTTAAACTTTTTTTCAAATGAAAAGATGTCATTTTAACTCTTTGGGATACAACTGAAAACGAAAAATTAAAAATAAAGTACAAATGAACTTTTTTCTAGGTCAGGGTATAAACGAAAAAATATTACAAGGTGGATTTTTTTTAAAGTAATTAGGCTTTTATAAAAAGGGGTATTGGCAAAACAAATCCCAACGTTTCACTTTTATAATCCCTACGTTCAAAACGTCAATCTTTCTGATTTTTGCAGTTTGTAGCTGTAGGCGGAGTGGGATTCGGGGGCCGCTCGCCCAAGGTTTATGGCTGACTTCTCGATATGGAAATGGTTTGAAAAATGGAGTCGCCACCTAGTTCAACTAGGAAATGCCTTTTAACCGACTAGATAGCCTTACTCGCCTCCAGTAACACTATAGTGCATCGGACCAAAGACAAGGATTCGTGGATCTCCTCGAGTCTCTTGTGCTTGACTTATCAGTTACTGGCTTTATTTTCTGGACATATTCGTTTTATATCTCATCTCAACAGTATATGCAGTTCACATGATATGAAAGTTGTAAATAAACATGTATGAAAGCAGTAAACACGTTTGACGCGCATATGACTCGATCTGGACTGGCATTTGAGGCAAGTAGCAGGTACTCCTAAACATACATCTAATCTTAGAGGTTTCTAGCAAATAGCATAAGTCTGGTAGGTCTGGATTGATTACATGCACAAACTCTAAAACCGGATGTATAAGTGTGATTGATTGATTTTATTAGGTGAATCTTGAAAAAACCTATACAACCGTTACTACATTTTCGTATTAGTCCTACGATGTCTAAGTGATGGGCTGAATTTGCATTAATGGGCCAATTTTAGGTGATTAGTCCTTTAACCGGTTATTATTTGATTTGGATGCTTTTGGAAAGTAGTAAACAGGGCTAGCATGCTCAGGGGTAGTTGGATCTACATACAAGGTTAGAGATACTTTTAAACCTCGTTAACTTTGAGTACCTGGCACTCGCGCGGGATTTGACCATCGGTCTGGTCAGAATGGGCTTTTGGTCAGATCACAAGAGTTGTGCGTCTCGTCGATCCGGTTCTACTGGTTTAATCCGGAGTCAATTCCGAGTTTGGGTTAGCCCGGAATCAGCTCTGGAAGTTGCTGGTTTGCTGGGCCTCGGACTCTTGGGCCCGGTTTATACATTATGTTAGATATTTGGACTTCTGAGTCCGTTTTACATCGGGTCTGGCCCGTTACAATACAGAATTTGATTCTACACTAAATTATCTACGTCTGGGTTCAAACTGGGGCTGATTTGGAGTTCGGATGGGCCCGAAAACACGATTTGATGTTCGGATCACGTTTGGAAGGATCTGTGAACAAATCTGGGGAGCTGAAGAACTATGAACACGACGCCAGTTTAACCTGGCGGCGCCGACATTTTATTGTGGCGGCGCAACCACTTTATTCCGATGGCGCCGTCGGCTTCAGTGGTGGCGGCGACGGCGGTTCGTCGGCGGTTTTAGGGGTCGTTTTGTTTTGCTTTGTTCTCACTCGTTTTAGCTCCGTTTTTCATGCAAAAGTAGTCAAAACAGCATAAAATAGAACAAGGAATCCAAATATGACATAATCAAAGTGTTTAAAGCTCATTTAAATAAATTTATTTTCTGAGCAGCAAGTACTTTTTTCAAGTTTTCATAGCAAAACAAGCTAAAATCTCCTAGAAACATGCATTCTAAGAGCTCTAGATTAACTGGGTTTATGAATTTGAACTTAAACATGATTAATTATATCAATTTAACATGTCTATCATCGAATGTTATGTTAATTATTGAGAGCATCGAATTGGTTAATTATAGCTATTTTAATGGAAAAAGTATTGAAACTACCTAAACATGCATCCTAAGCACAATATTACAGCAATCATGGAAATTTTACACATATTTATGGCAAATCAAAGGAACATAATAAGAGGGACCTCAGAAGTACCGTTCTAGGTCCTTGGCTCGTTTGCCAACGGAGTGGATGTGGAATCTGATGCTTGCGCTGTGTTCTTGGAGAATCAAAGCGTTCTTAGTGTTTTTAGGACTGAATTTTAGTGTGTGTGTGTGTGGTGGTCGGATTCTACCGTCTATTTTTAGGGTTTGTGAGCCACCTTTAACCAGACTGGCTTAAGGCTGTATTTATAGGGATTAGGGGTGACCTAGGGTTTGGTTAGAGTCTTCTAGGGTTTAAACTGTTAAGTTATAAATCATTAGGTGTTAAGATTAGCATTAAACTCTATTTATTTAATTAAATTCGTATTAAAAATTGGTGGCTAAGTAAAAGGTTGCTAAAAGTCTATTTTGGTGCCTAAAAGTGCTAAAAAAAGGTTCATCAGGTCCTATAGATTTGGTTAAGGTCAATTTCAGTTCGTCAAACTTATAAATTGGCCCTTAAACTTGTAAGATATGGAAATTAGTTCAATTTCTGGACTTAGATTACAATCTCTTTGGATTTTTATGGGCTATTCACGCCTAATTACGTTTTAATCCTCCAAGTTTACAGATGTGCACAGATTACGCCTGCTTAGATTCCAGCAAACAAATCAAAAACTCGTCACACGGATGGATTTCTATGGAAATCATCATTGGACGGTTCAGTTCCTTATCACATTTTATCTGTCCAAAAAATAGGTGTCTACAGTAGTCCCAATCAATTTTCCGGCAATTTTGTCTCTTTTCTACACTACAAAATGCAAAAACACGAAAAATTATAATTTTATTTGATTTTTTTTAAAACGTTGGGATTTAATATGCCAATAAATATATCTCATATGACTGTCACGTATGCATAAAATTTTGGAAGACGGGTCGAGATACAAATTGAAAAACAAAAAAGATTGTGATTTATTTTATAATATTTTAAACATTAAAATTAAATCACTATAAAAATGAAACATTAGAATTATTTTGCAAATACCATTTATAGAAACACACGGTTTAAAAATCAAAGCCAAATTGATAAATACATCACTGAAAATTGACTTTAATTGACTTATTGTCTGCAAATTTTCTTGATAAGACAAAATAAATATCTATCTTAACTGCTACTGCAAGCATGATTATGTTAATCATTTAGTGCTTTTAATTATTAATTAATTAGAATAAACATACATATTTTTTTTTTTATTAAAATTTCAATTATTTATATTTTTTTATTTGATATCAATTAAATTTTTTAATTTTTATTCAAGTTATTTTTTTTACATTTTTTAATTACTTAGTTTTTCTAATAAATTAATTTTAAAACTTTATTCATATTTTTTATTTAATTATTATTCTCTTATTACGGTTAGACTCCTACGTAACTTTTACATTTCTTTATTATTTAGAATAATTTATACATAATTAGATTAATTTTAAAAATGTATTCACGTAATGATTCATTTAAATATCACTATTGTACAATAATTTCAACTTAAATAAAAATAAATTATAATAATTTAGTAAAAACTAAAATATTATTATGCAATAACTTAATTAATATATATATATATATATATATATATATATATATATATATATATAAATATATATAGATATAGATATATCAAATGGTCATATAAGTATCATTCATGTACTAAAGTTTTCATTTTAACAAAAAATAACTATAACACATTAAAATATTTTATCCAATTATTTAATTAATGTTTAATATGTATGACAAATCATATAAATATCACCCACGTATTAAATTTAGGTCATCCAGAAATTTCACTCTTAAAATATTTAAACTTATAATTCATGTTTTTTTTTTATAATTGGGGGGGGGGGAGCCTTTGTGGGAGAATTTGAACCCACGATCTTGACATTTGCTGCCCAGCGCTTATACCATTTGAGCTACAGCTAATTGGTAACTTGTAATTCATGTACAAATTAAAGTTTTCATATCCAACGTATTATTAATAATTACATAAATTAATGGTAATTTTACAGCCAACTTTCTTATAATAATATATTTAATGCAAAAAATTAAATAATATATAAATATATGAATTGATAAAGAAAATTAAAATATATTAAAATATATTATGTATATAAATTTAGAGTTAATAATTATTAATAAAATTCAATTAATATATTAAATTATTAAATAAAACTTATTATAAAATATAAATTATAGTCTAATAAAACTTCTATTAAAGTTTTTGTACAAATTCAATATCTAATAATTTAGTTTGTAGCCTTTTTATAAAAGTTTCAGTAATAATGAACACTGACTAATTTTTATGAAAATATAATAATTATTAGAGAATAGAATTATTAATCACAATGTGAACTGAAATTGCTACCTTACATTTTATTCGTTTATTAAATATCAGATACATAAGTGTTTATTAATATTGAATCAAATTTTATAACCAAAAACAAACATAAAAATATGGTATGAAGGAACTTGTTGTTGAGATAACTCCTCTCATAATTGTTGAAGTTGATGTCATTGTTCATATTTTTTATTATAATAAAAAAAAGATTAGAACAATTTCTAGTTAAAGAACAAAATTTAAAATAGTTTTCATTTATGTTTCTAAAAGAAAGTAGTTTTCATTAATAGAGTTATAACTCAAATGTTATAACTGTGCAATAACATTTTATTAAAATTATTTCGTTTTACGGACAATTTTTATCTCCAATAATTAAAGAAATTTATGTTAACTTATTTATATTTGAACACAAAGTATACTGTTTTTAAATATAGTAAGCTAATGAGATAAAAGGAGGACTCTTTATGGTTATTTTAATATTTGTAAGTATCCTTATTTTATTTTAATATCTTTTTAAAATGAAAATAATTTAACAAAATATTACTTTTATTTGTTTTTCAAACTTAATCATCTATTTAATTTTTTTTACTAATTAACAAAATAATATGTATAAAGTTACTATTTTTATTATAATATTATTTTTTATAAAATATTTTTTTATAAAGAAATATTAATAATATCAGAAAATGAAATCATTTTAAAAAAGTAAAACAATCAAAGAAACAATAGAAAACAGTGCATGGTAGATGACAATCGCAAGCGGATGTCTTTTGCAATTACTTTTTAACGGCGTATACTTGGGGGTAGGTACCGACCCTTTTGATGGGGAAGTAATTGTTTTCTAATGGAGGAGGCAAATGAGGAAAATGCAAGAAATGCTCGCTTTCTTCTAATGTGTAGTAGATTGCTCTTATATTAAATCAAATAAGGTTGTGCAAATTAGTTTGCATTTATAATTTTATTTATTTATTATATTTATAAAAATATGTATTGCATTACAAATTTAAAAATAATATAAATTAAAAATTCAGTTATTAGATTAATAAAGAGAAAATTTTCACGCTACGCGGGTTTGAAACATAATTTCCTCGCTATCCGATTTTTAGACCGGTTATCATGTCCTACCTTTTTTATTTATTAGAGTTATCTCTTTTGTTTTTTTTTAATTTCAAAATTACCTTCTTTAACTTTTCCATTTAATTTTGCCATCTCCTTCTTTCTCCGGCCAATTTTTTTTGTTTCGTTCATTCTTCTATTTATAACTAACTCTTTTTTTCTTTAATGTTCACTCTTTTTTAATTGTTTTAGATGAAACGATATACTCGTTCTTCTGATAATAAAATAAAAATGAGAATTGAAAAAGCAAGCGATTCAAATAAAGAGGACAATGTTATTCCGAAAGTGAAGAGATCAAAGAATTCCAACATTCAAGACGATTTCGATGTTAAAACTGAGGTTTATGTTTTAGTTTTTTTTTAATATTTTTATGTATTGCATTGTTGTTTTTCCTGTCTATTTTATTATTATTGACATTGTTGTGTTTCTCCATATTACTGTTAGAAAAATTAAAGACTTTAAACAAGAAAGATATTTTTGAGGTTTAAATTTTAGTTTGTTGTTGCTGTATTGCAGTGTTGATTTTTTTTTATGATTTTTGATATTGATTTTTTTATTTCAGTTTCCTGTCAAGAAAAAATTAAAGACGAATGTATTTGCTGGAGGTAGTAGTTCTGAGGTTTGTTTATTATTTTATGGTGTATTTACAGTTGATTTATTAAGTTTAACATTGATTTTTCTATGTTTTTATTGAAAATCGATGTCATGTATATGTAGTATATTTATATTGTATCTATGGTGTAATTATATTTTTTTTTGGTCTTATTTGTTCTATAAATAGTGTATCTATAACACCCAACATAGAGGTGGCCATGGGCCGGGTCAGCCCGTGAACCGGCCCGGAACCGGCCCGGTCAAACCCGGACCGGAACCGGTCAAACCCGGAACCGGACTAAAACCGGCCCGGAACCGTACAAAGGGCGGTTTCGGGCCGGTTCCAGATTTGTTGAACCGTGACCCGGCGGTTCCGGGTCGGAACCGGCGGTTCAAGGGTCGAACCCGTTAATAAAAAATATATATTATATATTTACAATATATATTATATATTTAAAATATATATTATATCTTTATTATATAATATATTTACTTTTTGCAATAAAATATATGTTATATTTATTTTAGTAAAAGTTTTGGTTAATATTTTAACTTTTTTAAAAAAAAAAATTATTTTCTTGTAATACTATCTCCGTGAGTTATTTTATTGCTAAATTACATTTTTTAGTAATTAAATTTTAATTTTTTTTTTCTAAACCGTCTTAACCCGGAACCGGAACCGGAACCGTCCGGTTCCGAACCGTCATGGAACCGTCTCTTAGGCGGTTCCGGGCCGGTTCCACTTTTTCTTAAACCGTGACCCGGCGGTTCCGAACCGGAACCGCCGGGTTATGAACCGTGGCCACCTCTAACCCAACACTTCTTAAGTATTAATATAGGCCACATGTAGTGATATTTAAAACCGGGAGTATGTAAATTAAATTTATAATTATCCCAAAACATATATCGTAATTATAGATTATTTAAATTTAAATTTGGGGTATTGGCAAAATAAATTTCAACGTTTTACTTTTATAGAGATTTAATTCCAACATTTAAAACGTTACAAAACAAATCCCAACCTTTCTTATTTTTGCAATTTGTAGCCCAATCAGTTTTCCGGCAGTTTGACCTCTTTTTTTATGCTACAAAGTGCAAAAACACGAAAAATTAGGATTTTATTTGATTTTTTTTTGAAATCTTGAGATTTCATATGCTAATAGATGTATCTAATATGGCTGCCACGTATACAAAAAGTTGTCAGAAAATAGTTGGGGCTAAAATTTGGAAAAATAAGAAAGGTTGGGATTTGTTTTCTAACGTTTTAAATGTTGGGATAAAATCGCTACAAAGCTGAAATATTGGGATTTGTTTTGCAAATACCCCTTTAAATTTTAATAAATGGAGTGCGACCCGGACTAAGAAAACGCTTATAAATTAAAATAAAATAATTTATAAGTCCACAGAAAATATTTTTAATGTTAATATTCGCGAAATAATTTTAAGAAGTTATTGTCAAAATTTCGTGAAATTGAGACGTGGTTTAAATAATTAAGTGGGACTGAGTGGGACCTCAGATATCATTAAGAATTAAAATAAAATAAAGTATAAATCTCATTGTGAACGGAAGCGGGAGTTTCAGGGTATCGTTCGCCCACGCTTATGGCATGACCCTATTTTGGACAGCTTTTGAAATAAGTGTGGTGTCGCCACCTAACTCAGCAAGGAAATGCCTTTTATACCGACTCGATAATCTTACTCGCTATGGGTAAGGTTACCGTACGTCGAACCAAAATAGTGGGTTCGTGGACTTTCCCAAAACTCGTGTGCTTGACTTATTAGTTTCCGCTTTTAATTACAAGAAATATTTTTTATATCTCACCTAAATATTCATGCAGTTCACAGTATAAGTTGCTGGAAAATAAACACGTTTGACGCATATGACTCAATCTGGACTAGTATTTGAGGCAAGTAGCAATTATTCCTAAACATTCATCTAAACCTAGTGGTTTCTAACAAATAGTCAAGTCTGGCTGGTCTGGATATTTTACATGCACAAAGCTGAAAACTTGATGTCTAAGTTTGATGGATTTTATTAGGTTATCTTGAAAGTCTATACAACCTGTAATTACATTTTACATGCAATCCTAATATGTATAGGTGATTTGCTGGATTTGATTTGATTTTTTTCTTACTTAAAATGATTAGTGCTTTAACCTGTTAATATATCAGATATATCAGTATCATCTCGACATTCAATTGCAGTTCACAAGATCTGGTTCTGAAGGAAATAAACACTTATAAAAGCAGTAAACACGTTTAACACGCATATGACTCGATCTGGACTGGACATGTAGCAATTAGTCCTAAGCATACATCTAAACCTGGCAGTTTCTAACAGATAACAAGTTCTGGATGGTTTGGATTGATTAAATGAATAAAGCCTAAACCGGGAGTCTAAGTTTGATTGATTTTATTAAGTCATCTTGAAAATCCTATACAACCTCTAATTACATTTTATATGCAATCCTAAGATGTCTAGGCGATTGGCAGGAATTGATTTGGTTGCTAAATTAATGCAGTTAGTCCTTTAGATTATTAATATTTGGATTTGCATGCTTTTGGATAGCAGTAAACATATCAACATTTTCATGGGCAGTTGGTTAGACATATAAGGTGAGAGATATTTTTAAACCTCGTTGACTTGAGTGACTGGCACTTGCCACATTTTAACTGTGGATGCGATCAGAACCGATTCTTGGAAAGAACATGGAAGTTGTCTGTCTCGTCGATACGGTTGCATTAGTTCAAAATAGGGTCGATCCCAAGTTCAGATGGACCCGGAATCCGGTCTGAAAGTTGCTGGGTTTGCCGGTTGTAAGCATATGGGCCCGATTTTCATTATGGATTACAATTTTGGGCTTTAAGGACTGGATTACATTGCGACGTACCCATTGCAAATAGAATATTGAAGAACATAGAAAAACCCTAAATCTTGATGCAAATAGCACCTTATCCCGAGGTCAAACAAGCCTAGAAACCTACAAACAAGTTTGGATGGAAGACTGGAGGATGGAAATGGTTCTAGGAAGTAGGGAAGGGAAGAACTCGGTTCGAATGTAGTTCCGGTGCTGTCAGTTCTTCATCCCGGCGGCACTAGTCCACGCCGGTGCCGGCTGTAGTGGCGCCGGCGTAGGTTCGAGCAAAGGCAGTAGTTTGTCGTTTTTACTTTTTTTGTCATCTGTTTTTCATGCCAAAAAGACATCAAACGCACATAAAGACATTCTAATATTCTAGAATCATTAAATAGTGAATAACATGCATTAATACACACTAAATCATACTTTTCTAAGGCAATTTTAATAATGAGGTGATAGGCACACCAAGAACATAGAAAAGAGGCAATTAATTCTAATATGCTCCCTAAGCATTAAGAATTTAACAGATTATAATTTATCAAATTAAAAATATTAGGACAGACCTAAAACATGCTCCATGATCCAATTTTATGGCAGTTTGTGAAAAGAGCATTAAAACAACAATTATAGCCAAACAACCAAATTCAGCCTAAACATACAATCTAAACATGCAATTTTGACAAACATGATAAAGAAGTGATATAGACATGCGTAGGGTCCTCAGAAGTACCATTCTGAGTCATTGATTCGTTTACTGACAAAATGGATGTAGAATCCAGCTTTGAATCACGCGTAGTAGCTTCGTGTTTGTTTGATTGAAGCGTTTAGATTTGTTTTAGTACAGGAATAGGGTGTGGTTTGTGTGTGTGTGTTAGAGGGTTTGGACACTGGGGGTGTTTATCCAGGGTTTATTGTGCTCAAGTCCGATCAATTTTCCCACCTTTGGCTCGACTATCTAAGGGTGGTATTTATAGTGATCGCGGGTGACCTAGGGTTTCTAAGTGTTAGAGTTGTGTCAGGTGTGTGCAAGTGAGTAAAGCGGTAAGGTAAATTGATAAGATGGGTGAGGTTAAAACTCTTAAGTTTATAACTACAATCATTAAATTCGTATTAAATAATATTTTAGGGGATAACTACGCCTAAAAAGTGTTATTTGGTGCCCGAAAGAGTTTAAAATGATTTCTGGGACACTATGGGTTTGGGTATGGTCAATTTCAGCCGGTCAAACTTGAAAATTGGCCCATAAACTTCTAAGACATTATAATCAATTCAATTTCTAAACTTAGACTACGATCTCTTTGTATTTTTATAGGCTATTTGCGGCTAATTATGCTTTAATCCTCCAAGTTTGCATCTATGCACAGATTACGTCTGCTTATATTCCAGCAAACAAATCGATAGCTCGTCACCGGGACGATTTTCTCTGGAAATCATCATTGGACGATTCAGTCCCTTATCACTTTTTACCTCTCCGGTAAATAAGTGTCTACTGTTTGCCCCCTCTTTAACAAGAATTGGTAAACTATGTCAATTCTTATTAAGGAAGTAACTCGCTATCAGACAGGAAATAAGGATATTTTCCATCATTGGAGGTACTCGCTTGTCGATGGTTTGGTAATGCTCTAGCTTGAGCATTACCCATGGTTGTGCATGAATCTGACTTCATTTCTCCTGGTTTTGGTCTACCCCGCATTTGGCTGGGGGTGGGTCTTCTCAACTGTTCTAAAGATCATCCATTGAGCCTAAGTTTCCTGTTGTGTGCCCCGTGGAATGGAGCTGTAAACTCTCAGTTGTCTTGAGAGTGATCCAATGGCTTGGACCCTGGTAATTATCCTATTCAGAGCCTTTTAGTTTTGCAGAGGGAACATCTCCTTGGCCGTCCCAAGGGCAACCCTATTTCATAGGTGCCTAGATTCTGTAGTTATTTCATAACTAGCGGAAGTGTCTGAAGTTTATTTGAACTATTGCAGACAATATCCGGGGGTCTTCTTCACACTAGATTCTCCTTTGTCCTGAGTGTGGCACTTAGGGTTAGACCGCTGTTATGCTATTCCAGGAGTTGCGTTTTGTATATACAGGACGGCATGGTGATGTCTTTCTATCATTGGCCGTTTTAATCCCGTCTTTTGGGTAATTTTTATTTTCTGATTTGCCTTCTGGAGAAGTCTTATGGTCTCATCCTCTGGGAAGCCCATTAGGGATTTTTCCTTTTGTTAAGTCCACTGGGGAGTCTTGCATGTAGAGTATAACCCTATTATGCTATAAGTGATTTGGTGTCTTTCTACAATATCTCGACGTCTTTCTATCATTGCTTGGGTGTATTTCTATCGTATTATGGTGTTTTTCTAACATTCTGTACCGTACGTGGTGTCTTTCTACCATTGCTTCGTTATCTTTGTACCGTTATTTTGATCCTATCTTTTGGGGGCATCCCACTCTGCTCATTTTGATCCACTAGGGAGGTCTTCTAGTGGGATCCGCTGGAGAGATATTCTATTTCGACCATTGAGGAGTTTTCAGGTGTAATCCGTTGGGAAGATATTCTGGTTGATCCACTGAGGAGGTTTTGTTGTCTGATATACTGATTGCACTGCCGATGGTTGGTTATTATATTCAGCCAAGGATGAAATTAGGTCTAATCCTGGGATCTAGGATCTGAAATCTGAGTTTTGGTGTTCTGTAGATTCTAAAAACTCGCGACTCTGGTGTTGATGATCTGAAAACCCGTGGCTCGGGTGTTGAGGATTTGGAAACCTGTGACTCTGGTGTTGAGGATCTAAAAATCCGTGACTCTAGAGTTGAGGATATGAATATCCGTGGATCTGGTGTTTATGATCTGAAAACCCGTGGTTTGGGTCTTGAGGAGTTAAAAACCCGTGACTCTGGTGTTAAGGATCTGAAAATCCGTGACTCTAGTGTTGCGGATTTGAAAACCTGTGAATCTGGTGTTGAAGATCTGAAAATCCATGACTCTAGTGTTCAAGATTTGAAAATCCGTGGTTCTGGTGTTTAGGATATGAAAACCCGTGGCTTTAGTGTGTGCTCCTTAGTTGAGCTATGTTGAAATGTGTTGTAGTATCATCTCCTAGGTGATAGGAGTAAAATACTCCTATATTATCGAGTCGTTTTTGCATCGCTTTACATCTTTTGCCATATGTTTTTAAGTGTTTAAATACCTTATTACGTCTATTGGTGATTTCAGGTAAGTAGAGCGTATGTGAGAGCTTTTGGACGGAAAAGAGCGAAAGAACGAAGAATTGAAGCAACACAAGGTTTAAGCCTTATCTCTGTCGAGAAGGCTTGCAAGCAAATCGAGAAGTCCAGATTTGCCCTTGTCTCGATCGAGGAGCCTAAACTTGCTTCTCGATCGAGAAGCCCATGTCAGAGTGCTTTTCGATCGAGATCTGAGTAGAATAGGAAAACGAAATCAGCTTGGGTTTTTGTGCTTGCTTGGCCCACTTCCTCTTTTGGCTAAACACTTGTGTTGTGGGATGTTTTTACTTTCCACTTTTGTAATGATTATATAAGTCACTTTATCTTTTAGGGTAAAAACAAACTTCATTTTGAATCATACCCACTTTAGTCTAGTTTTTATTCCTTTTTCTCTCTACTTTTGAGAGGGATTTATTGTTCTTTATGCACTTGAAGATTAATCTCAGATCTTAGTTTTCTATTCCACCATTTATACAAGTCTCACTTTATTTATCAAGCTCCATTATCTATTGAATGATTGCAATTTATTAACTTCCCACTTAAGGTATTTCACTCTTACTCTTATGAATCTCATTGTTCAATGTTTATTTCCTTTTGCTAGTTTAAACATGGTTGGCTAACCTCCTTGTTTGGGGGTTGTTAATGCAAGTTTGTAGTTGAATAGGATTAGGTTTGTGCTTGGTTGTGTGCTTGTTGTGATTTTGTGTTCTTAATGGATAGGTTAGTGTGATCTATTAGCCTAGGATCTTATTCTAATTACTTAGGCGAGGGTCATTTAATTAGACGAATTTGACGAACCACGAACCTAGGACCCATTCATGCGAGGGCGGTTTAGGAAATAGGTGGTCCTTAAAGTTTGCTTGTTTAATTGTAATTTGCTAGTTTAATCGATATCTAATTATGCTAGGGCGATTTAGATATCAGTTGGTTAGTTCATTATAATTTTCCTAGTTCTAGACTCGAGAGAGCGGAATTTAGGGCCTTCGAATAGCTTGATCCGATTCGGTGCCATTCATAATGCTGACTTCTAGGATTCTTCCGGCCTAAGTTAGCAACCATTAATTCTCTTTTACTATTGTTTTAAACCCTTAGTTGTTAGTTGATTGATTAGTTAATTATTTTGATAATTAACCATTGTTTAGTTAGTTAATTTTGGAGTTGTTAATTGGAACCAATTGCCTTCTCTATTGGTAGACGAATTAAGAAGCAACGAAAACTCATTCTCACTCAACCACTATCTCTATGGGTACGATACTCGGACTGAAAGTCCATTATATTACAAGTTAGTAATTTTGCTAACAAGTTTTTGGCGCCGTTACCGGGGATAGTGTTGTATTGAGAAGATTGAAAGTACTTTGATTCTTGGTCGAACTAGCTTTTATTTTTGTTTTACAATTGTTCTATTCTCTTTTTTCTTGGTTTACGCGTGGTTTTCTTGTTCTTGTTTGTGTAGGAGAAAACTATAGTGTATGAACAATACAAGAAGAGCTAATCTTCCGCTAGAACCGTTTCAAGACAACCTCGGGGGCTTTGAAAGAAGTGTGAGGCGGGAAAATCGTATACCCGTGATCATGGAAAATGTTGATGAATATTATGAGGAAGGGTGGTACCATCCTCAAGTTGATTGAGTGAGAGAAGATCACCCTCCTCCTCCACTTGATAAGGGAACCGACAAGAAATCCAAGGGCAAGTTCGCCCCCAAGCGCAAGGCCGTCAAGCGCAAAGGAAAACCTTGGGAGACTTCTTCCTCCCGGATGTAGATAGTGCCACCTATGGATGCTTTGCTCAACCGGTCCAAGCGGCCACCTTTGAAATCAAGCCTAGCACGATTCAACTCCTAGAGAATCAGTGCGCTTTCTATGTGTTGCCAAGTGAGGATCCGAATGAACATATAGCAAAGTTCTTAGGGGTATTGGACACGTTCAAGCTTCATAATATCACCGTAGATCAAATCAAGCTCCGATGGGGAAAACCGCTAAGTAGACCAAGGACATCATTGACTTTTATCAATATGAGGGGGAATGACTTTACGAAGATTGGGAGAGGTTCAAAGACCTCCAAAGACATGTCCCTCATCATCGTCTCGTAAGGGAGCATGTGATCCAAATATTCTATGATGGGTTGAGTGAGACTACACGGGCTACTATCGATTCGACATCGGGGGGGGGGGGGGGGTTCTTTGATGCAAAAGACATATGATGAGGCGAAGGAATTGATTGAGAAATTGGCCATGGTTAGTAGCAATTGGTCCTCGGAAAGAAGAAGGCCTCCGGCTCACAAAGCGTTGATGACACTTGATCAATCCCAAGAGTTTGAAGCTATGAAAGCAAAGAATGCCTCCTTGCAAAGTCAAGTAGATGCCTTGAAAAAGCAAGTAGTCCCCCAGAATGCTCCGGTGGATTATGTCCAAGTGGGGTGTGAATATTGTGGGGATTTCAATCATAGTAGTGGTGAGTGTTATGCCATGGGGCAAGCTTGGAGTGAGCAAGTGAACTACGTGGGAGGTCAAAGGCAAGGGAATAATCCCTACTCAAATACCTATAATCTCGGATGGAGGAACCATCCCAACTTTGGGTGGAGAAATCAAGAGGGGCAAGGCAATGCTCAAGCACATCTAGCGGGTCCTAGTTTTCAAGGTGGAAATAGGCCTTAACAACAAGGTCCTTATCACAATCACCAAGGCCAAGGAAACAATAATGGTGGTAGACCTCAACGCCCTCCTCAACACCCTCCCGGTTCCTTCCCCAATAGAATATATATGAGGTAAATGTGATTTCCAAGGTGCTAAAGAAGTTGGAAAAAATGGAGCAAAGGGAGAAGGAACCGGGAGAAAACTTGAGAAAGCCAATGGCGATTTCACTTCAAGGTAGATCTCCCAAATGGCGATTTCACTTCAAGGTAGATCTCAAGGAGGATTGCCATCCACTACGGAAAACAATCCAAGAGAGTAATTTAAAGAAGTAGTGCTTCAAAGCGGGAGAAAACTTGAGAAAGCCAATGGGAAGAAGCATGTGGTTGAAGAGCAAGAGCCACAAATTGTGATTGATGTTGCTAGCTCTAGTCAAGAGCTACCTAGGGTTTGTGAGGAGGTGGCCATTGATGTCGAAGAACCATATATAAAACCTCCACCACCTCCACCCTTCGTGCCAAAAGTACCATTCCCAAGGCAGCTAAGAAAGGCGCCGAACAATCAAAAGTTTCATAAGTTCCTTGAGGTTTTCAAGAAACTTCAAACTAACCTTAGTTTGGCAGATGCTTTGCAAGAGATGCCCCAATACCTCTCACGGAGAATTGTAGTTCCATAATCCAAAGCAACTTACCGATAAAGCTTAAGGATCCAGAGAGTTTCACTATCCCTTGCACTATATGAAATATGAATGCTATAAATTTCTTGTGTGATCTTGTTGCGAGTATTAATTTCATGCCCTTGTTTCTTTTTAGGTCTTTGTTTGGTGATCAATTAGTGAAGCACACCTCGATGGTCTTGCAACTTGCCGATCACTCTCTTAAGAAGTTGTATGGGATAGTTGAGGATGTGCTTGTTAAGGTAGATAAATTCATCTTTCTGGTGGACTTTGTGATCTTAGACTATGCGGTGGACAAAGAGTGCCCTATGATCCTAGGTCGCCCATTCATGAATACCAGGCGTGCTCTTATTGATGTGCATGCCGAAAAGCTCACTTTGAGGATTAATGAGGAAAAGGTAGAGTTTGACATGAAGAGAGTAATGCGGAATGCCATCGAGGATGGAGAGTGCACGAGGGTCAACTTGGTAGACAAGCTTGTGGAGGATCAGTTGAAGGATAATGTGGAAGCAATAAATCGGGGAGAAGCAAAATCGATGAATTTAAGCTCTCAGATGAGTTCCTCGATCGAGAAGCACTAACCTAGAAGCTTCTCGATCGAGAAGCAGATTTGGGCTCCCTTCGCACTTTTTTAAGTGCAAAGGTCTCGATTGAGACTGAACTTTCTCCATCGAGACAAGACAAAATTAAGTCTTGTCTCGATCGAAAAGCTCACGTCTCAAATGAGACCTGCCCTTTTGAGCTGAAGCATGATTTTTCAAGGGTTTCGAAGGTGACTTTCTGTTTCGATGAACTTAATGATGATTATTTTGAAGAAGATGAGCCTACACCGGAAGCGTTACTCAAGAATGAAGGAATTACTCCCCCTTCCTCCGTGGTACCACCCATTGTTGAAATGAAACCTTTACCACCCCATCTCTGGTACACTTTTGTGGGTGAAAACAAGACGCTACCTATCATCATCTCCAATAAACTCTCGGAAGATCAAGAAAAGAGAGTTGTGCAAGTGGTTAAAAGTCATGTGCTAGCCATGTGATGGAAAAATTCCGACATCCGAGGGATAAGCCCTCAAGTTGTGATGCACAAGATCCAGCTCGAAGACGAGTCAAAAACATCAACTCAAATGCAAAGGAGGTCGAATCCGAATATGAAGGAAGTGGTGCACAAGGAAATAGTGAAGCTTCTAGACGCCGGGATCATCTATCCGATCTCGGATAGTGGATGGGTTAGCCCTATTCAATGCGTGCCCTAGAAGGGAGGAATGATGGTTGTGGAAAATGACAAGGGGGAACATATCTCTACAAGAGCGGTACCGGTAGGCGAGTATGTATCGACTACCGCAAGCTCAACGCGGAAACTAGAAAAGATCACTTTCCACTACGGTTCATCGATCAAATGGTAGAAAGAGTGGCAGGTCATAAGTACTATTGCTTCCAAAACGGGTTACTCCGGATACAATCAAATACTCATCTTTCTGGATGACCAAGAAAAGACGACATTCACTTGCCCCTATGGAACTTTTGCATACCGGCGGATGCCTTTCGGGCTTTGTAATGCCTCGGCCACCTTTCAACGTTGTATGACGTCTATCTTCGCCGATATGATAGAGGATATCATGGAAGTATTTATGGCCGACTTTTCAGTATTTGGGGACACTTTCGAGGCATGTTTGAAGAACTTAGACCATGTGCTAGCAAGATGCGAGTAGACGAACCTTGTTTTGAATTGGGAGAAATGCCACTTCATGGTGGAAGAAGGAGCTGTCCTTGGGCACAAAATTTCCCAAGCCAGCATTGAAGTTGATAGAGCAAAAACGGAAGTTATTGAATACTTCCGCCACCTACCATCGTAAAAGGAGTCTGTGCCTTGTTAGGGCACGCCAATTTTTATAGACGCTTTATTAAAGATTTTTCTTCAATTGCTAGACCCTTAATAACTTTTCTTATTAAGGACTTTCCTTTTGACTTCACTAATGAATGTGGTTTGGCTTTTGATAGGTTGAAGGAAGCCCTTGTCACTGCTCCAATCATATCTTCCCCCGATTGGAATCTTCCTTTTGAGCTAATATGTGATGCAAGTGATCAGTCATTGGGATGTGTATTGGGGCAACGGAAGGACAAGCGGGTGCATGTGATCTATTATGCAAGCCGAACAATGGCGGGAGCACAACTCAATTACACTATCACTGATAAGGAGATGTTGGCTGTAGTCTTTGCCTTAGATAAATTTCGCCAATATTTGCTTGGTTCTAAATGTATCATTTATACCGACCATGCCGCTTTGAAGTATCTATTCACCAAGCAAGATGCCAAGTCAAGACTCATCCGATGGATCCTTCTAATGCAAGAGTTCGACATAGAGATCCGGGATAAAAAGGGTACGGATAATGTGGTTGCGGATCATCTATCAAGACTCGATAATCCGGAGGCAATCCCAATTGGAGTGGAAATTAATGAGCAATTCCCGGACGAGATGTTGATGGTGATCTCGGAGGTAGAAACGCCTTGGTATGCGGATATTGCAAATTACTTGTCTTCGAATATCATGCCACCGGATCCATCTCATCATCAAAGGAATATATTTTTGAGTGATGTGAAGCGTGGGATGAACCTTATCCATTCAAGATATGTGGAGATAGGATGATTCGGAGGTGCATGCCATTGCAAGAAATGATGCCAACCTTGAGCCATTGTCATAAAGCGGATTATGCCGGGCATTATGGAGCATCAAGAACCACCGCTAGAGTGCTTGAAAGCGGGTTCCTTTGGCCGACACTATTCCGGGATGCAAAGGGTTTCGTGGGTCAATGGGACCGTTTCCAAAGGGTTGGCAACATTTCCAAGAGGGATGAGATGCCACTAACTTTGATTCAAGAGGTGGAGATATTTGATGTTTGGGGAATAGACTTTATGGGCCCATTCCCGGTCTCTTTTGGGAATGTGTATATTTTGGTGGGAGTTGACTACGTCTCCAAATGGGTAGAATCAGAGGCTTTACCAACGAATGACGCCAAAGTGGTCTTGAAATTTCTTAAGCGTCTCATGAATCGATTTGGAACGCCTAGGGTGATTATTAGTGATGGAGGGTCACATTTTTGCAACCGACTATTTGAGGGCTTAATGAAGAAGCAGAAGGAAGAGACACCGAAGAGGCAGCAGCCGGAGAAGACGCTACCACAACCGACAAAGAATAGGTAGCAATAGAGGTAAGAGCCTCATGCGAGGTAACAACAGGCAAAACCGCTGGTAGGGAAGCCAGAGAGGTAGCCGCTGTGGAAGTCACAGGATCGACAATAGTAGGCCCATCCTCATTGTCCGACAGAAGTGAGATAAAAAGGGTCACCGGACGGTCAAGTAAAGGAAGGCTGACATCAGCAGCGCCCTCATCATTACTAAAAAGACCAACGTCCATAGCATCAAAGATGTTTTCAGCCATTGAAATGAAGAAAAGAAAACAACAGCAACAAAGAGACGAAAAAGAAAAATCACGAAAGAAGTAAAAAAAAGAAATATGAAGAAGAGGAACTATTTATAAACTTTCCCAAGAAGGTAAAAGATACAAAAAAGGGCAAAAAAGGAAAACGCAAAAGCAATAAATGGTAATAAAGTAACTATAACCATTGCAGCACTAGAATCGAAGAGCACAAGCAACTCAACCGTAAAAAATAATCAGGAGAGAGAGGCACGACGCGAGAAAAACGAGGAAAACTCCAAAAGACGTGACAGCTATAAATGCACCACCACACGGCACTATAAAAACAGGAAGAAGAAAGAAGAAACTTTATGCAAAATAGACACAGGCATGGAGCCTCCCTGAGCCTTTTTGAAGCTTGCTTGGGTTGGGTTGAACGTAACCAATCAACCCAAGCAAGCTACAAAAAGCACAGGGAGAACCTCAGAATGGAGCAGATGAAAAATAAACGAAGGCCGTTCCAGCCCCACTAAAGCACGAAACCTCCTCGAGTCTCCCCAAAACCTGCTTTGGCAGGGTGAATCAAAATCAGGAGACCAAAAAATGATACAGACATAAGGAGAACCCAAAAGTGAAAAAGAGAAGAAACAAAATAAGGTTGTTCCAACCTACACAGAGCATGGAGTCTCCTTGAGCTTCTTAGTAGACTGTTTCGGTTGGGTTAAACAAAACCAAACAACCAAAACATGCTACAAAAAGCACAGCAGAACCCAGGAAAAATATATAAGACAAAATAAAAGTCGCACCGGTCATCTTATTGAGCCTCATTGTAACTCGCTTGGGTTGATTAGTTTTATTCAACTATACCTAAGCAAGCTACAAAAAAAAACAGGGAGGACCGCTCCAGTCGTACAAAAGCATGAAACCTCCTCAGAGACCTATCCTGGTAGAGTTAAACCAAAAAAAGCAGAACCAGCCGCACCAGATGACTAGGAGAAGATTAAAAGCTAGTGTTATTTGTAACAAACCCGCGGAGACAAACGGACACAAAGACACCAACAAAAGAAGAACGGGGGAAAAGAAGACACATAGATTGTAATGAACGAATCTCGGCATAAATACCCAGCCATCGCAATAACTCGGGGGGGGGGGGGGGGGGGAATTAATGATGGAATAAGCAAATACAACAAGGTAAAAGGAAGGGAACCACAAATCCCACATCGACCAAGGAAAATAAGGAAAACAAGGCGTGCTGCTAACAATATAAAAGGGCCACGACTCTAGAAGCCAAGGGGGCTGGATATAAAACCTACCATCAGATAACAAACACCTAACCTGATACTCAACGTCCCGACTCTTAGCTTAACATCCGACATCCAGATCCATCAGTCATCGAGGCCCGAATCAGATTGGGACTGACCCTTTATAATTAGAATATTGAATAACATAAAAAACCTTAAATATGGGTTCAAATAGGGCCTACTTCGGAGCTCAAACGAGCCCAAAAGCCTAAAAACAAGTTTGGATTGAAGCGTGGAGGATATCGAAACAGTTATGGGAAGCAGGGAAGGGACAAAATTGGCGCCGGTTGCGATGCCAGTGCCGCAAGTTCTTCATGCCGACGACGCTAGTCAACTTTGGCAACGGCGCCGGTTCGAGCAAAGGCAGCAGTTTGTCGTTTTTAATTGTTTTCTCATCCGTTTTTCATGCCAAAAACACTCAAAAGACATCAAACGCGCATAGAAAGATATACAAATATTCTGGAATCGTTAAATAGTGGTTAAAAATGCATTAATACACCTTAATTCTTACTTTTCTAAGGCAGTTTTGATAATGAGGTGACAAGCGCACCAAGAACACAAATTAAGGCAATTAATTCTAATATGCTCCCTAAGCGTTTACAATTTAACAGATTCGAATTTAACAAATTAAAAATATTTGGACAGACTTAAAACATGCTCCCTTATACAATTTCATGGAAGTTTACGAAACGAGCATTAAAACAACAATTATAGCCAAACAACCAAAATCAGCCTAAACATACAATCTAAACATGCAATTTTGACAGACATGATAATTTAAGTGATATAGACATGCATAGGGTCCGCAGAATTATCGTTATGAGTCCTTGGCTCGTTTAATGGCAAAGTGCATGTGGAATCAAGCTTTAAATCGCACATAGTAGCTTCGTACTTTATTGATTAAAGCGTTTAGCTTTATTTTAGGACTAGAATCGAGTGCAGTTGGTGTGTGTGTGTGTGTGTTAGGGAAGTTCGGCCACTGGGGGTGTTTTTCTAAGGTTTATTATGCTATGTTCTAATCAATGTTTCCCCCTCTAGCTCGGCTGTCTAATTGTGGTATTTATAGTGATCGCGAGTGACCTAGGGTTTCTAAGTGTTAGAGTTTTGACATGTGTGTGCAAGTAAGTGAAGTGGTAAGGTAAAGTGATAAGATGGGTGAGGTTAAAACTCTTAAGTTGCTAATTACAATCATTAAATTCGTATGAATTAATATTTTATTGGATAACTACGTCTAAAAGTCTTATTGGGTGCCCGAAATTGTTTAAACTGACTTCTGGTACCCTATGGGTTTGGTATGATTAATTTCAGCCCGTCAACTTGCAAATTGGCCCATAGACTTCTAAGACATTACAATTAGTCCAATTCTTAGACTGAGAATCCGATCTCTTTGGATTTTTATAGGCTATTTGCGGCTAATTATGCTTTAAACCTCTTAGTTAACAACTATGCATTGATTTCGCATGTTTAGATTCCAGCAAACAAATCGATAGCTCGTCATCCATACGATTTTCCCTACAAATCATCATAGGCTGCTTTAGTCCCTTATCACTTCTTACCTATCCGGAAAATAGGTGTCTACAACTATGAAAACCAATATAGATCCGAGGAAACATACTACCTATTGAGTGTCAATAGGATTGTGTGATCACATGTGCTTATTTATATATTATCTGTTTGTTTTATTAAATGTGAAAGGGAAAAACCAGGATATTGAATGTTAGATACAAGGTAACTTGGTGAAGTATCTCTTGGGACCTATATCTAGTGAGTAACTCGGCCAAGATTCTCGGGACTCACAACTTGGGATTAAGAAATGGTATCGGTAACTCGGTGGAGATTTATCGGACCGTGCCACATGGATTAAATTGATTTGATATGATTTGATAAGGATATGGTACAAATGGATTATGACATGACTTTGGGATTAGGGTTTCGATCGGATAAAATATTTGGCTATGTACTTTGAATGGTTTTTATATATGAGATCCTATTTTGTTTAATACTCAATAGTAAATGTGAACTCATTCAAACTAAGTCTAACCCGTTGATATTTCCCGTTTCATGTTTATAGAGCTACAACATGGTCGAACTTCCATCTATAATTCTGGAAGTTATTGTCTTTGACTCTAGAGCTGCAAGTAGTTGGGTATCAAAAAGTTTGTCTTTTTGTTTTCATTAGTTCACTCTATTTTATATAAACTATGATTTGACTACTATATATGCATATGTTTAAAAAGCTATGATATTTTATAAAAGAGAAACTGTTTACCAGTATCATATGTTTTATTCATATTTGTGAATGTGTAAAGGTTTTGGTATTGTATTTGAAACAAGGCGCTTTATGTTTTGAGACAAGTAAGTCACATATTGGTTTCCAGAGTTACAATACCAATTTTTAGAAATGTGTTTATGTTGAATGAAAGAAAAGTTTTGACAGGATATTTTGAAAACAAAATATATATGTTATATAATTTTTAATTGCGAAAAATTCATAGTGGTTTTAGGCTTTCTTCGGGTTTTGGAGCTACCACTCCCATTTCCTAGCGTCGGTCTCGACTCATGGATTTGGGTTATGAGAATGTTGGTATCACACTAATAGTTTAGAATCTTAGACCATTGCTGATACGTGATATGGGCTATGTATCCTAGGTACTCATAGGAACTACTACATCACATAGGATTCAAGTCATGTCTTCTGCATATATTCTTATATTTTATAGGTACTCATCATTCCTTTCCGGGATATAAGTCTGTGATATATATATGCATGCGATATAGACGATTAACAGAGCCATTTTGCTAAAGAGTTTCCAACGTCTAGACTACAAGGCTCTACTTCTAGTGTTGCCTAGCCATTCTATCAGCATTAGAGGCCTATTTTTCCAGCAGTGTTTGGACAGGGACAGACTGGAAGTACATTTACTGGCCAACGAGGTAGAGGTTATAGAAAAAGAGGTGAAGGAAGAAATGAAGGAGGACGAGGAACTGGTCAGACTTCACAGGCTGGTAGAAGTTAACCAAGAGTTTTTTCTTTGAATCCACAAGAAGCTCAAATGCACTTGTGCAAGGTATATTTTCTATAGCCTCTATGGATGCATTAATTATGTTTGATGCAGGTGTTACACATTCTTTTTTTTTCCACCTAGTTTTGTAATAAAGCTGGGAAGGCAACCCGCTTATCTATAAAATCCTTTGTTGGTAGCTACACATGTAGGTGAAAGTGCAGACGTTAGTATAGTGTATCCATCTTCTCCTGTAAATATTATTGGGCGAGATTTGTTTATAGATTTAATTTTACTTGAAGTGCTATATTTTGATGTAATAATGGGAATGGATTGGCTAGCGCAACACTATGCGAATGTGGATTGTAGAAAGAAGACGGCGACGTTCAACACTCTTGGAGTTCAATCAATTTCAATTCAGGCTAAGAAACCGAAATCCCCTATGAGTATACTTTCAGCTAATAAGGCTTGTCAAATGTTGAGTAAAGAATATCATGAATTCTTGGCTATAGTTCGTGATGTATATAAGAAACACAGTAGTATGCATGATGTACCGGTGGTGTTGTAATATTCAAACGTTTTTCCGGAAGAATTACTTGGATTACCACCAGATAGATAGATAAATTTTTTTATTGAATTAGTTCTTGGCATATAGCTAATATCAATACCTCCATATCGGATGCCACCGGCAGAACTAAAGGAATTAAAGAATAAACTAGAAAAAAGACTTGACCGTGGGTTTATTATACCAAGTGTATCACCTTGGGGTGCACCGGTATCGTTTGTTAAGAAGGATGGATTGTTTTGGTTTTGTATAGGTTACAGACAGCTGAATAAGGTTACGATCAAGAATAAGTATCCTCTTCGCCATAATTGTAATTTATTTGATTAACTGCAAGGAGCAAAATACTTTTCTAAAATTTATTTAAGATCAGGTTATCATCAATTAAAAATCCGAGATAATGAAATTTCTAAGACTGCTTTAAGAACTTCTATGAGTTTCTGGCTATGTCATTTAGGTTGACAAATGCACCAGCATCTTTTATAGATTTAATGAATATTGTGTTTAAGCTATGTTCGAAAGAGGAGCATGTGCATCATTTGTGTTTAGTGCTTCAAATCTTAAGAGAGCATTAGTTATATGCTAATTTTTCTAAATGTGAATTTTGGCTACATGAAGTAGCATTCTTAGGTTATGTGGTATCACAGGGTAGATGATTAAAGTAGACCCAAAGAAGACTGAGTCTGTCATTGAATGGAAAAGACCTAACTCATTCACGAAGATTCGGAGTTTCTTAGGTTTATCAGGATATTACAAATGATTTTGTGCAAGATTTTTTTAAAAATATCTGCAACATTAACCAAGTTAACCTAGAAAAATGCAAAGTTTAATTGGACAAATCAGTGTGAGTATAGTTTTCAAAAGTAAAAAGAGTGCTTAGGAATAGCTTCAGTGGTAGCACTTCCAGAAGGGTTTGAAGGATTCACAGTGTATTGCAATGCTTCAAGAGTCGGATTGGGATGTGCTCTTATGCAGCATGATCGAGTAATAGCTTATGCTTCTTGACAACCAAAAAAGCATGAAGAATTACCCAACTCATGATTTGGAATTAAAAGTACTGATTTTTGCACTAAAAGTTTGGAGGCATTACTTATATGGTGCAATGTGTGAGATATTCACGGATCAGAAAAGTTTAAAGTATAATTTTGATCAACGTGAATTGAACCTTAGACCGAGAAGATGGATGGAGTTGTTAAGCGATTATGATCATACTATACAAGGCCATCCTAACAAAGCCAGTATAGTAGTAGATGCATTAAGCTGAAAGTCTGTAGGAAGTCTCGTGCATATAACTACAATTTGGCGAAGGCCATCAATCAGGGAGATGCATATGCTATACAATTAGGGTGTCAAGTTTGAAATTTCAAATTTTGGGAGTTGGTTAACTTAACTGAGTATTTGACCAATGTTGATTGATCAAATTAAACAATTACAAGTTGAGGATCATCAATAGAAACACTTGATGGACGAAATCCAACAAGGAAAGTTCCAAGACTTTAGTATTGTCAATGGAATCCTAAGTCATGGCACGAATTTATGTGTAGCAGATGTACAAAATTTGAGGCAAAATATTTTAGAAGAAACCCATGGATCGATGCATAGTATTCATCCAGGTTCTACAAAGATGTATCGGGATGTCAAGGAAACGTATTGATTAAATGGTATGAAGAAAGACATAGCAGAATTTGTGGCTAAATGTCGAGCATGTCAACAAGTTATATTGGAACACCAACAACCATACTGATTTTTACAACCATTACCCATTCTAGAGTGGAAGTGAGAAAGGATAACAATGGATCTTGTGATCGGTTTACCTAGGACTCAGAAAGGTTTTGATTCGATATGGGTGATTGTTGATCGTATGGCGAAGTTAGCACATTTCATCCCTATCAAGATCACTTATACTGCAACAAATTTGGCACAAGTGTATATTGGTAGGATTGTCAGTTTACACGGACTTCTTGTGTCAATTATTTAAGATATAATTTCATTGTTTACCTCTTGATTTCAGAAAAGTATACAAGAAGCTTTGGGTACACGGTTAGATTTCAGTACCACTTTTCACCATTGACTGGTGGGCAGTCTGAGAGGACGATTCAGACGTTAGAGGATATGTTTCGGTTATGTGTACTGGATTTTGAAGGTAGCTGGGATGTGTATCTACCATTAGTGGAATTATCATACAATAACAGCTATCATTCCAGTATATAGATGGCTCTATACGAAGTATTATATAGTCACAAGTGTAGATCTATTATTTGTTGAGAAAAAGTTGGAGAAAGGAAACTAATATGAGCAAAAATCATATAGATCATGCCTCATGACTCTATACGTAATACCTAAAAACTCCGGGTTACAACAGGAAACTAAACCTCATACATGTAATTGTACAATCTTTACAAAGATACTTTGTCAAAAGCTATAACTTTAAGCATACCTCTTTTCTAATTTCTTCTTTTCAAAATTAGGCCTTTTTATGTAGGTTATCATTTAAATATTTCTTTTTGACATTATCATATATATGTGTGTTCGTTTATGAACAAAGGATCACTTTACCCCCCGAACTTGGCGCAAAGTATCAAAAATGTCCAAATTAGCAAAACCGGATCACTTTTACCCCGAACTTGTCAAAACCGGCTCAAAAAACCCCTTACGCTGATGTGGCACCTTAATTGGAGAGTGAGTTTTATAAATTAATAATTTATTCTAATTAAATTCTAATTAACCAAAATTAAACCTAATTAACCAAAATTAAACTCTTAATTAATTCAGGGACTTTTTCGAACTTTTTCAAAACAAAAAAAAATTAATTTTCTGATGTCTCCCCCTCGCCGGTTCTGGGTTTGCCTCTGGCGAACCCATCTCTGTCTGGGTTCGCCTGAGGCGAACCCAGACGCATTTCTGGGTTCGCCTGAGGCGAACCCAGATGCGTTTGCATCTGGGTTCGCCTCAGGCGAACCCATCTGAGTTCGCCTTTGGCGAACCCAGACAGAGATGGGTTCGCCTGAGGCGAACCCAGATGCGTTTGCATCTGGGTTCGCCTCAGGCGAACCCGTTTGTGTCTACGAACAAGCTCAGGCGAGGACTCCTCCTCGCCTGAGCTTGATGAACAGACTCTGTTCATCAAAAGATGAACAGACTCTGTTCATCAAAAGATGAACCGACTCTGTTCATCTTTTGATGAACAGATTTGTTCATCAAACTGATGAACATTTTTGTTCATCAGTTTGATGAACAAAAAATAGACCCATGGGTCTGTTCATCAAGACCCATGGGTCTGTTTATGATTAAAAAAAAATAAAAAAAATTAAATTTTTTTTTGTTAAAGTTTTAATATTTTTGTTAAAAAATTAATATGGGAGTTAATTGGTCATATATATAAAATTTAGGGGTCAATTTGTTATATAAAGTTTTAAAATTAAAAGGATTAAATTGTATTTTTTTAATTTATTAGGTATTAATTTATATTGTGAAATAAATATTAGGACTATTTTAAACCTTTTTACCACTAAAAAACCACCCTATAAAACAAAACCACTATTAAAACCGGAGAGTGTATCTCACTCTCTGAGGTGAGAGTGGGGAGGGGGCTTTTTGTACTAAATTTAACAAGTTCAGGGTAAAAGTGATCCTGTTTTGCTAATTTGGACGTTTTTGATACTTTGCGCCAAGTTCGGGGGGTAAAGTGATCCTTTGTTCGTTCGTTTATATTGCAATATCTATTATTACATTATGTACCCACTATATATATGAAGAGCAATTAAAGAGTAACGAATAAGCTACTAATGATAATTTAACTACCAATAATCAACTAAAAGAGCAACTATAACGAGCTATTAAAAAAGTAACCAAAGAAAAATTATTGAGCAATTAGAATCAACCAACAATCAATAAATGTTCAACAAAAAAATATTGTTCAAGATATTGTAATACAAGATATCATAGAAACATTATTTTCTAAAATGTGCAATCTCTAGTTTATAAATAATGTCTCCCATAGTCACCCACCCACCTACAATTGGTCATCCAGTGTCACCTACCCATGATTTTTGCAAACTTTCTAGTAGGTCGATCACCCATCCTTCTATTTCTCCCACCCAAGACTCTTTAACCTTGAAGTTCCTACATGCATAACTGCCACGACCCAAATTATTGAGCCGAGACCGGCGCTAGGGAATGGGAGTGTTAGCTCTAAAACCCGTAGCAAGCCTAAAATCACAAATACGTTTTCGAGAATAATCAGCAAATAACGATCATACAAACGGAAGCAAACATATATACATATTTACACTAGTCGATCGATACAAAACATGATTTCACTTTCGTACCACGTTCGTTCTAGCCCGGCTATATACAAACATAACTAGTTTATTTACGTCACATCACGGCTAACTAGCCTTGTGACACAAAACAATATCCGACGTAGCCGACAAAAACTGTAAACATAATGAAAGACCCTATGGGGTATGGAAAACCGTGGTTTGTGAATGTGAATCGAAAAATTAAAGGCTTAATACATAATTTGACCTCTGAACTTGTACCTTTTTACCCATCTAACCCCTAAATTTAACGTCTCGCCTATTGAACCTCTAAATTTACTAAATAATCCGATTTGACTCCTGAACTTGATAAATACATAAACATTGAATCCCTCAGTGTCCACATGGCACTTGAAACATTCTAGAAGAATTTGTGTACGGAGGGGTTCAATGTTTACGTATTTATCAAGTTCGGTGGTCAATTGAATTATTTAACAGGTTCAGAGGTTCAATAGGTGAGACGTTAAGTTTAAGGGTTAGATAGGTAAAAAGTTACAAGTTTAGGGGGTCAAACTATGTATTCAGCCAAAGATTAAACTCTTTGAATGCAGAATATAGAAATTAGAAAGAGTTTAAGGGATAGAGGATTGACACAAGAGATTTAGAGTGGTTCGGATCACAAATCGATCCTACTCCACTACTCAATCAAAGATTGAGAAATAGAATCCACTAAAAGGAATTCACAAAGAGTTTTCTAACTAACTCCAAACATAATGCTTTTTAGCTAAACACTAATTATGAGATTTTTCAAAGCTAATCCCTAACTTACAAGGGTTGAGTTTTTCCAAAGCTAAACTCTAACTTAATATGATTTAGGAGTTTGAAAGCTTACTCCAAAACTACAACAAAACAAATTTAATTAAAAGATGTGTGTTTGTTGTTTCAAGTTTTGCAAATCATTAACCTTGAAACATTGCAAATGGGTTAATATTTATACCCAAAGCAATCAACAAACAAAACATTAACAAACAAAACAAATTTTGCTCTCAGCAAAAATATCTCCCCCGAGATGCATTCATCACGGGCGAGATGTTTGAATAGGTCAAAATCCTTCAACGGCTAGTGCCACGTGTCATCATTTTATTGGGTCTTCAGAAATATATCTGTTGGATCTTCAACGGTCTTATTTATCGCGTCCGAGATGCATTCGTCGCGCCCGTGATTCTTTCCAACGGTCGAATAGGGTTTTGTCAGCTCAAATATATCCCCCGTGATATTTGTATCTCCCCCCTGATATATATCTCCCCCAAGATGATCTTTTCATCACGGGCGAGTATGCTGGTGGACAGCTTGCAATTCAAAAACTCGATTTTTGCTAGTGAACTCCGAATTGACTTCTGATTGTTCTTATGAGTTCTTATACACTAATAAACAAGATTAGATCACTGTATTTGACTGTCAGACTCAAAACAAAGGAGTTTAATAGGAGAATGGTCCAACAATCTCCCCCCCTCCTCTTTGAGTGTGACAATCGACATGCTAAAATGGTTAAGTTAAGTCAGAGACAAATTGATTTTGGCTCCCCTTTACTTTTTGCACATAAGATAAAAGCAATATGTAGGGCATAAGCAAGAAATTTGAGAAAATCTTAGCAATAAGGCATGTTTAAAACATGGACAAATGATCTAATTTAAAGAGATTTTGAAAATAAATTTTAGTTTCTCATTCAATTGAGGCACAAGGCACTAATTTGATATGAATATCAAGCCTAAAACTCAATTAATTGAACTAATTTTAATTTGAAATGATAAAAAAATAGGCACTAATTCATCAAATTGAATTATACCAAAATAAAGTTCAATCATTAGAACGGTTTTAAAGCATATCAAAACTTATAGGAGAATAAGATTTGAAAATATGATTCTTCCCCTCAAAACAACAATTTTGGAAAACATGGCATAAAATTTAATCTATATTTCAAAGATTTAAAAATAAATTTAAACACATAGATTTTGATACAATTTTTATTTAACTTGTCATTTTTCAAAAACTTCCTTTGATGCTCATTGAATGCATCCTTCCTCATTGATTATCCACCGTATGATATTGAATTTGATTTAGTGGACATCAAGTGTACCTACAAAGCAAATCACTTAAGTACCCAAGCAACTTTGGGTCCTTGAAAGTTAATGTTTGAATAGTTCAAAGGAATTAATCTTAATTGAACTTTTCTCACATATGAATAAACATTAGTGTGACCATATTTCATATAATAAAAGCATTTAATTCTATAGTTTACATGTGATTTCATTTGAGGTGGTTTTGCTCTAATGGTCTCATGGGAACAAGCAAAAGCATGGGAATGAGATTTGACATTTGAAGATGCATGAACATGTGAGTTCTTTCTAGTCTTCTTGTTCCACTTATGACTATATTGAGAAGCATAGCCATGTCTAAAGAGTTGTGAACCCTTGTTGCTCTTAGCCTTTTGAGCCAAGAATGGCTTGGGCCTAGGAGCCTGAGCATGCATCTTTTCTGCCTCAATTGGTTTGACCAATTTAGGAGGAACTTCTATGGAAGAAGTTTGAGGCAAAATGGACTTCACAAATTTAGTCTCATTGGAACTAGAAGCATTTTATTTATAGCCAAGTCTAAATTTTATGGTTGGGCATCCAAAGTCTCCTTCCCTTTTTGAATTCTTGAAAATGAATCTTTTAATTCAAGAATTTTATTCTTTAGTTGATCATTTTCCTTAAGCAAGTTATCAACATTTAAACCTTGGTTAGGGATAGATTCTAAATATGACTTGAGAGCTTCATTAGACATTTTAAGCTAATGAAATTGTTTTGTTAAACTAAGCATTTCATTTTTAGCTTTAGAAGCTTCATTTTTAAAAGATAGCATCTTGGCGTTATAATCACCATATTTAATTACTAGTTCATCAAGCATGCTTTAAACATCATCATCATTATCATTATAAGCATCATCATCATTATCATCATGAGTATCATCATCAACAACATCACCATTAATAATAATAATATCATTTTTATTATTTGAGCATGCATCATGTGATTCAACATTAATACCATCCCAAAATAGAAAAGTTTGGGGGTTTACCTCTAGTGTTGGTTCCTTCTCAAATGACATTAAGCACAAGGTGGCATCTTGGTGGCTTTCACATTTGGATTTAGAATCATCATCCCAAGAAGCCATCCACCCCCCTTTGGAACTCTTCCTTGAAGAAGAGGATCTTCCATGATTGCCCTTTCCCTTGTTCTTGAGCTCCTTGACTCTCTTTGTGAGCCTCAAGATATCGCTTTCCTTCTTGTTCTCTTCAAGATGAATAGCACTTTGTAAAGCCTTGAAAGAAACATTTTTCACCCTTGCCATCTCCACTTGGATGCTATTTATGTAGGACATCTCATGGAGTAGTAGCTTGCCTATCAACTCATCCGTCCTCAATATTGATAAATCATGAGTTTCATTAATGGCGGTCACCTTAGGCCGCCATAGAAGAATAGGAAGTGAGCTTAGGATTTTACCATTGATTTACTTTAGCTTGAATAACTTTGGAAGTGACTCAAGATTAGCAAAAATCCTAAGAAACCTTGAAGTCATTAAAGAGACATCTTCATTAGGCAAGCCATTGAAGGCTTCATACTCTCAAAGAAGCAACTCAAGCTTCTTAGACTTCACTTGTTTTGTACCTTCATAGTAGCTCTCTAGAGTCTCCCACATTAGCTTGGCACAATTCAAATGTTGAATTTTACATTGTTCTTCTCTAGAGATTGAGGAGAGGAGAGTAGTGATGACTTTTCTATTCATGCCATTTTCCTTTACTTGTTCTTTAGACCATTATTCTCTCTTTAAAGGAGCTCCATATTTATCAATTGGATGTGTCCATCCCCTTAGAAATACACTTCAAAGCTCTACCCCTTGCATATAAGGATAATTTTCCATCATATATTTCCAAACAATATAATTTGAACAGTAAAGAAAAAATCACAAAGAGTTTTCTAAGCTAACTCCAAACTTAGTGCTTTTTAGCTAAACACCAACTATGAGATGTTCCAAAGCTAACCTCTAACTTACAAGGGGTAAGTTTTTCCAAAGCTAAACTTTAACTTATAATGATTTAGGAGTTTACAAGCTTACTCCAAAACTACAACAAAACAAATGTGATTTAAAGATGTGTGTTTGTTGTTTCAAGGTTTGCAAATTATTAACCTTGAAACATTGCAAATGGGTTTATATTTATACCCAAAGCAATCCCCAAACAAAGCACTAACAAACAAAACAAAATTTTCTCTCAGCCAAAATATCTCCCCCGAGATGCATTCATCACGGGCGAGATGTTTGAATAGGCCAAAATCCTTTAACAGTTAGTGCCATGGGTCATCACTTTATTGGGTCTTCATAAATATATATGTTATTCTTCAACGGTCTTATTTATCGCGTCCGAGATGCATTCGTCGCGACCGTGACTCTTTCCAACGGTTGACTAGGGTTTTTCCAGCTCAAATATCTCCCCCATGATATTTGTATCTCCTCTGTGATATATATCTCCCCCGAGATGATCTTTTCATCACGGGCGAGATATGCTACTCGACAGTTTGCAACTCAAAAATCCAATTTTTTCTAGAGAGCTCTGAATTGACTTCTGATTGTTCCTATGAAATCCTATGCACTAATAAATAAGATTAGATCACTCACAGTTGATTGTCAAACTCCAAACAAAGGAGTTTGAAAGGATAATGGTCCAACACATAACAACAATCATATACAAAACCATATGACATCATGTTGTAACGGCTACGACTGACAACCAACTACTGCAGCTTCTAAACGAGACAGTGCACCATACATGCCCAAAATAAGACACCTAAAAATAGGTCAGGAAGCGTTGCCTGTCAAACTCTAGGTACCTGAAAATATTTAACAACAACGTGGTGAGACTATGCTGAGTGAGATAAACTTTACTAACGGTATTATAAAAATAACATCGCAATTTAAAACAATCATACAAACAAAATACAATATATACTTATACAACAAGTATTTGATTCGGAGGAAGCTTTAATCCTAAAACGAGCTTAAACTAGGTATATCTTAGTTTTAACGAACGAACAAGATTTTCTTAAATCCTTTTGGTATCGTCCCGAGATAATTTGACCGAGTTTAACCTATACCAAGCGGTACTGTCCCGGGATAGTTCGACCGAGTTAAACTAGCACCGATACTTTTGACCAATCGATTAAGGTGTGAGTCCCGAGATAGTTCCACCAAGTTAAACTCACTAGATATAAGTCTCGAGATAATTCCACCGAGTTCAACCTCGTGTCTAACGCAAAGAGTTAATTTAATTCTATTTTCTAAGACTTACCCGACATTGGTGATCACACGGCGTATTGAAGCCCAATAGGTAACTTGTTTTCTCGGATCGCAAATATATTCATAGACATATAATCAAAAAGTAAAACAATACACAAATCGATCCAACATCAAATTTACAAGTTGTTTGGCAACAAAACAATCAATCTACAACTATTTCGTTCACAAATATTATAATCGATCAACAACAACAAAACATATAATTTATTCTATAGCTAATTATATATATATACATATATATATATATATATATATATATATATATATATATATATATATATATGCGGTGTATCTCACGGTAAAATAACCATTTAATGCGTACCTTTTCAAATCACAACAAACTATTATATTATGCGATGTATTTTATGAGTTATCCATAAAATATTTAATAATATATTTATAGCGTAATAATACGCGAGAGTAAAGTATAACTCATGGAATTCTCTATCCAAAATCATGATATCAAAATAGTGGCCGAACCCCACTATGCCAAACACGTCAATTCTGAAGTCTGTTGATGCATCTGTCACAAATACAATTCAAAGTGAAATTCATAAACATAAATCTTAAAAACCTAAGTCACAAACGTAGGTCAATTATGCTTAGGTTTAGCCCACTTTTATAGTTTAACAATTTACCGAAACTTCTCAAATGTTCAAACTCAATTCATCGCATTTTTATGTCAATGACGTATTTTACGTTTAAAACTTAAAATGATCAAACTTTAACTTATATTTCATTAGCATTTTTAAGTTTAAAACAGCCCATAACTCTTTGTATTCCATTAATATCTATTCACTTTTACTTAGTCCAATAATCGAATTCAAATTTGTTAAACGTCAAAATCGATTTTTAATCGTTTTGAAATCGACAACGTATTTAATATTTTAAACACGTCTAGCTTGAATTCCGATATAAAATCCGTAACATTTTCGATCGTTATTAAAACCAAAACATCTTAAGTCAATTCCATATAGTTTATCATTTCCTTTAAGCATCTATTAAAGTTTGAATTCGATATGTATTAAAACCGGTGTCCGGTTTGTAACTTTGCGTCAAACGCGAACAAAACTCGTTCAAGCTGCGAGGGAAGTGTTTGGCTCAGCCCTTACCCCCTACTATCTTCCCTCCCCTGTTTAACAATGGGAGGGCTGCTACAGCCATGCCCTGGTGCGTTGCACCAAGCCTGTTGCAGCCCTGTTCCACCGTGCTGCATTCAGCACGGTGGCAGCGCCAGCAGGTATGGTGGTTCCTCCACCTCTATCCGACCTACACCAAAGCCCTAGCCATACATACCAACTCTCACAATTCACCACAACTCATCAAACACACATAAAACTCAGCTTAAACTCTTCAATTCATGGCATAAACATCAATTTTAATCTTTTAAAACCATACCTCCATTCATTACGCATGGACGGCCCTAACAACTCAGAAACCCTAACCATAAGTTGAGCTTTTTATCTTAAATTAACGGCCATGAGTAGTAGCTATCTTCCTTTGCGTTCCGTTGCCGTAAGAATCATTGAATTCGGTTGAGGAACGAAGTTAGGGTGAAGGTTTGACAAATTTTATTTTGCAGCAATTAGATATATTTTGGCACTATAAAAATTAATTACGTTTGTTGTGACAAAGTATTTTGCCAATAAAAGATATTGTAATAAATTAATATTGTGTCAAATTTTGTCGTCACTTATAAAAAAGTAAATATGTCTTTGTGACAATGTATTTTGCCAAAACAAATGTTTTGTTTTCGTATTTTAAACCTACAGTTATAACGACTGCATATGGACCTGATGTCAACCTTAAGTCAACCTTATAAAACACAAAATAAAGTATGAAAAAGGAAGTGCAGAAAATATATATGTTAAGGAATAACTCGAAAAAAACTCTTTCCACTACTGTTTATTGCGTCAAATTTATTTGTCAATAAAAAAAGTAAATTTGTTTTTCTGACAAAATATTTTGCCAAAACAAATGTTTGGTTCCGATATTTTAAAAAGACAGTTATATTATTTATTGTGTCATATTTATTTGTCACTATATAAAAAAATAAATATATTGTTGTGACAAAGTAATTTGCCAAAACAAATGTTTTGTGCCTGTATTTTAAACTATAGTTATAATAACCGTAAATAAACCGTTTATTGACCATATGTCAACCTTATGAAACACAAAATACACACAAAATAGAGAAAGAAAAACTAATTGCAGAAAATAAATGGTAAAATAGAAAATATATACAGTTATAATGATAAAATAAATTTTAGCATAATATTTAAAGACTTTTGTAACGAATTTATTTTTTCAGCAATTAATTAAACTTATATAATGTTGTGATAATTAAATATTGTGTCAAATATTTTTGTCACTATAGCAATTAATTGTGTTTGTTGTGACAATGGGTTTTGACAAAAACTGTTTTGTCACTGTATATTAAAAATACAGTTATTATGATAAAATAAATTTTATCATAATATGTAAAAATATTGTGAATAATTTTATTTTTCAGCAATTAAGCGAAATTAAATGATATTGTGATTAATAAATGTTTTGTCACCATGGAATTGAAAAAAAAATTTATGATAACAGGTTTAAATGGGTTATGAAATTATATTTTATTTTGATAAAAAAAGGTATATGACAATTAAGATTCAAATATCCAAATTAGGTTATTCGAAGCACTCTTCATTAGGGAAAACTTTTTTTGCTGAATATTGACACCACACTACCGCATCAATTCCATACGTTTGTACGCTTCTCACGCCGCCGCACTTTCATTGATTTTGTGTTTGTTGATGCTTATTTGTCCAGGTATTTTTTAACTTATGAAAAGAGACTAAATTGATTAATGTAGGATAAATTTCACATTCAAATTGCTTATTTGTTCAATTGATAATTTAAATTTTTAACTGATTCGTACAAACTCGAGGTCGGGCTTCAAACTCGACGACTTATCACCTATTCTCGAGTTTATTAGCTCAGTAAAAACAAGAACTCGAGGTTTTGCTTTCATTTCGTCGAGTATTAAGACTTACATCAAGTTTGTGCTTTGACAGAGATAAAAAAGTCGAGTTAAGGATGTAACTCGTCGACTATTAAGCATGACATCGAGTTTAACATTGCAAACGACGTATAAACTCGAGTTAAGTTTAAAAATTCGTCGACTATATAGCCTGACCTCGAGTATGTTTTAACAGTAACACTAACCAAATGTTAGCCTTGTTTTAGAACTGCAGGTAGTTCAGGGAAAGAAATTGGATATATTTTTAAAATAGCTAACGGTATCTGATTTGTAATGGGTAAGTTTTAATTATATTTTCAATTGATAGATTTGTACCAAATATTGATGTTGCCTAATATATTATTTTGGAATTAAAGGGACGCCATCAGACAAAAGTTGGATGACGTCGTACCGATTTAGTTCATGTTATATTCGAGGGGTCAAAAATTTTCTGAATGTTGCAAAAGACTTTACTGATTCAAATGGCAGAGTTCGATGTCCATGCAAGAACTGCATCAATATTTATTTGAAGCCATTGCAAGAAGTCAAAATGGATCTATATCAATATGGAATTAGTGAAAACTACACAAACTGGGTGCACCATGGTTAGACTTCTCAACCTCGTGATAGTTTAGATGGCTCTATTAATTCGGACAATGAATTGGAGGATAGTGGAAATGATGTTTCAGAATTGTTAGATGATATGTGTAATGCAACTTTTATGGACACCGACATGGAAGACAGACTTCCCAATCAAGATAATAACATGCTAGAAGGAGAAGTAGCAAAATTTGCTAAATTGTGGAATGATTCTCATTGTGAACTATATCCTGGAAGTCAAAAATATTCAAAGCTCTCTTTTCTTCTTAAGATGATTAATATCAAAGCACTCACAAATTCTAGTAATAAGTCATTTTTTTCGAATTTGGAGTTGTTCAAGGATGCACTCCCGAGAGGAGAAACCCTTCCAAGCTCAAGTTATGAGGTTAAAAAATTGATGCGTGATTTAGGACTCGGTTACGTAACTATTGATGCTTGTGTAAATGATTGTGTGCTATTTTGGAAGGAAAATGAAAATCTTGACATGTGTCCAACTTGTAAGGCCCCTAGATGGAAATTAGGTTTCGGAAAACGCAAGAAAGTTGCTCAAAAAATTCTTAGACACTTCCCTTTAGTACCTAGACTTCAGAGGTTATTTATGTCTAAAGATATTGGTGAAAATATGAGGTGGCATAAGGAGAAACGTGTAGATGATGATACGATTAGACATCCAGCTGATGCTACGGAATGGAAAGATTTTGACCAGAAATATGCTTGGTTTGGCAAAGATGCTCGTAACGTGCGACTTGGGCTTGCTAGTGATGGATTTAACCCTTTTGGAAATATGAGCACGAGTTATAGCATGTGGCCGATGATTGTGACGCCATATAACTTACCACCAT
Organism: Mercurialis annua; assembly: GCF_937616625.2. Classification (NCBI taxonomy): domain Eukaryota; kingdom Viridiplantae; phylum Streptophyta; class Magnoliopsida; order Malpighiales; family Euphorbiaceae; genus Mercurialis; species Mercurialis annua. Next base: position 41,190,212 of record NC_065574.1, on the reverse strand, counting down.
GGAAATGCATGAAGGAGAATTTTTTGATGTTATCTTTGCTTATTCCTGGTAAGGAATCTCCCGGAAATAATATCGATGTATATTTAAGGCCATTAATTGATGAGTTAAAAGAGTTATGGGAGACCGGTGTGACAACATATGATGCATATAGCGGTAAGAATTTTCAATTACATGCTGCATTATTATGGACAATAAATGACTTTCCAGCATATGGAATGTTATCTGGATGGAGCACAAAAGGAAAATTGGCATGTCCTGTGTGTAATAAGTGGACGTGTTCGCTAACATTAAAAAATGGAGTGAAGCAATGTTACATGGGTCATCGGAGATATTTACATGCCCAACATTCTTGGAGAAAAAGCAGAAAATTTGATGGCAAACCAGAGCACGGGTCAAAGCCTGAAGAGTTGTCAGGAGATGAAGTTCTAAGGCAATTAGATTTGCTTCCAAAAAGCCTTGTTTTTGGGAAGACACCTAACTAAAAAAAGCGTGCACGTGGTCCTGAAGAGCTCAATTGGACAAAGAGAAGTATATTCTTTGAATTGCCTTACTGGAAAACATTAAAATTACGTCATAATTTAGATGTAATGCATATTGAGAAGAATATATGTGAAAATATATTGGGTACGTTGATGAATATTGATGGAAAATCTAAGGATAACATTAAGGCTCGAATGGATTTAGAAGCAATGGGTATAAGAAAAGAGTTACATTTACAGCAAAAGGGAAATAATTTTTTTATGCCACTTGCTTGTTATACATTACCGAAGCCTGAAAGGAGAAAGTTTTGCGAATGGTTGCAGTCAATCCGGTTGCCAGACGGATATGCTTCCAATCTTTCTCGATGTGTAAGTGTTCAGGACTGCAAAGTTATGGGGATGAAAAGCCATGATTATCATATATTCTTGCAACGGTTACTTCCAGCATCAATTTGTGGGTCTTTGCGTAGTGAGGTTTACACTGCATTATCAGAGTTGAGCTCTTTCTTTAAGGAGCTTTGTTCGAAGACTTTAAAAAGATCTACAGTTAAAAAGTTGCAGAGCGATATCATTTTGATAATATGTAAACTTGAGATGATATATCCTCCATCTTTTTTCGTGGTAATGATGCATTTGGCAATTCATCTGCCACGTGAAGTAGAATTAGGAGGCCCTGTTCACTATAGGTGGATGTACTTTATTGAGAGGTTAGTTGATAAGGAAATTTTATTTTTAGTTTTCTTGCTGCAGTTTTAACTAATTTTTATATATCTATATGGTTTATTCACATTTACAACAAATTTGTTGTGCAGGTTCTTACGTACTTTGAAAAATTATGTACGTAACTTAGCTCGACCAGAGGGTTCAATTGCTGAAGCGTATATCACTAAAGAATGTTTGAACTTTTGTTCACTGTATTTTCATGGGGTTGAGACAATATATAATCGCGTTGAGAGAAATAATTTTCCTGTGCAAATAGGAGTGGAAAATGGATTTTCCATATTTTCAAACAATGCGAGACCTTTAGGAGCTACAGAATATAAAACGTTATCCCATTCTGATTTTGAAAAATTGCAGTGGTATGTGCTTAACAATTGTGAGGATGTTGATGAATATCTTAAGTAAGTTATTTTATTTTGAAAAAACAAAGACTTTAGAGTTTCAAAATAGCTTTATTTTACACTTTTTATCTAATTTTATAAACGTTAAGCAGGATTCACATTGAAGAATTACAAAAGGAAAGTGTTATAGATGTGCAAAAAAGACACCAGGCAGGATTTGCCAGTTGGTTCAAGGAGTGTGTAAGTATGATGCTATAAAAGTACTAAATATTGAATTATGCCTCAAATTTCACCATTAAACTTATTTTTCAGGTTGGACGCTTACGTGCTACTGGTTTGGTTGCAGCAACAGATCATATATATGCGTTGGGATTAGGTCCTGATATACGAATTGCTAGGTACAGTGGGATAATTGTCAATGGAGTTAGGTTTCACACAGTTGAGCGTGATAATTTTCGTCGGACTCAAAATAATGGAGTTTCAGTTACGGGAGAGCATAAGTCGAAAGAAATCGAGTTTTATGGTGTGCTAACAGATATCATTGACCTCCAATATGTTAATGGGAATCATGTTTTCTTGTTTAAATGTGATTGGTGGGATGTTGGCGATAAAAATGGAATTAAAACAGATGGCAACTTAGTTTCTGTTAATGTGAGCTGTAAATGGTATACAGGTGATTCTTTCGTGTTGAGTTCTCAAGTACAGCAGGTTTTTTATGTCAGCGATATGAAAAATGGAGGTCATTGGAAAATTGTGCAAAAATCATTTCACAGGAATATATTTGATGTGCCAGAAAAGGAAAAAGTGTGCAATGAAGATTCAATATTGAATGATGAGCCCTATCAGCAATACGAGGCAGATAATAGTCATGAAGTCGATCAAAATGGTGGTGAAAATTTGGAACTCTTGCATCCAATAGATGTATTACCGGATGAAGTTGATGTTGGTCAAATGTTTCAAGGTCAAAACTCAAACCCGATTTATTCTAGCGATGAGGAGGATGATACTACGATCAATTATGATGATGCCGACACTGATGTACTAGAAGACTCAAATGACAGTGACAATGAAGGCGAAGACGATGATTAGTGACTGAAATTTACCGCTTATTGAACTCTTTTTGGATTCTTGTAGCTTGTTTGAAAGTATGAATTTTACTGAGAGATGCTTTTTTATATTGCCTTGAATGTAGATTGCAAAATTTTGGTGTTTTATGGCAGTAGTTATGCAGCCCAACATGAAATTTGTGGAAAACTGGATAGCAGAAACTCGATGTGTTGATGAAAACTCGTCGAGATATTAGCCACACATCGAGTTTGAACTTATGGAATTATATATGAGATATCAGCCAAACATTCAATTGATTCCTTTGGTTTAGTTTGATTTTAAGGTTTGGTGTAATACCAATTATTTTTTCTCAATTTTGTACTTCTACTATAGAACAGAACAGAAAAATAGAATTGAACTCCTGCCTTTTAATATAACTATTGACAATTCACAATTTTGCGGAAATTTTCTAAAACACTACACATATTGTAATTACCTGTTTTTACACATACTCTAAAATAGACTTCAAATAAGAAATAAATGGACATTTATGTCCTCCAAGCAAAATAAAAGTGTGACAAAAAGGAGACTTTCTTTACAAACAAAAATCAATAACATTCTTCATCTTGAACCTCCATAAATTAGCTTCCTCTTCACTCCCTAGGCAGATGTTCTCTTGAGTTTTAGAGGACCCTCATCTTCACTAACACAAGAAGAGCTTTCCTTCCAACGAGCATACAAATATAATGACGAAGCGTAACGAGCACGGTGTTCTTTGACATCATAATCATGCCCCATAACTTTCCCATCAACAAAGAACTCAGCAGCGGAAAACATATGAACTCCACAATCACTACGAAAAGTGAGAAAAAATAAAAAAACATAAGAAACAAGGTTGACATTAGGTTCCTATTCTGTCACCATAACTCTTTAATATAACCCAACTAACTAAAGTTAAAAACAAATTATAGACTTACACATCATTTTGGATAGGCATGTTTTCCACAATCTCTATTCTGAACGGATCAGTTATTCTCTTTCCCTCATAAGCACCGGCAGTAGTATCGATGTCATCTCGAGAATCATAAAAATTGGTAGCTTGAAGGAATAGTGGAAGCAACACACTATAGCAAGTAACATATTCAGTTGCTGATCTGTCATATTGCGCCGACCTCAACGAATTGTAGATATAGATGCATCGTTCCTTGAAATTCAGGCGAGCCAAAATCCAATGCCAATCGTTAACACAATTGATCGGAAAAAGAACATCGTCAACATTAGCCCAATTCGTATTGCAACGCATAGCACCACCTTTAATGTAGATAGCCACTGTATGTTTCAAAGAAACAAGTGACACATCTTGCTTTTTCTTGTATGCTGTGTAGAGAGTTTGAATACGCCGATCAAAAAAATTATCAGTTGACGTACATCTACTGTTTGCAGCACATCCATATTTTATTTTCTTTCTCAGATAATAAAAGAGAACATCTACATGCTGCCAAATAAACAAAATTCAAGGTTAAGTAGCCATACAGTCACAACAATGTTATTAACAAAACTATCGTGAGTAATTCAAATAATAAACACATAAAATAAAAAGAACAAATAAAAGAAATATGGATATACTTACAGAACACTCAAGAGCCTTTCCAACGTGGTAGAGATGGTAAAACCAGGATTTCGTTTCAATATCAACCACGCCAAGAGAAAGACGAGGATGGAATTTATCAATCTTTGGATCGTATATCCAGCTTTGCCTTCTAAACGAACAAAGAAAAAAAAATTAAATAAGTGAGCATTAAAACAGAACTGAAAAAAGTTAGTCGAGATACGAACTTGGCCCCTTTAGGACGTCCTTCTTCCAGCCAATTCTGAATGATGTCTTGTTTGGTGGCATCACTGAATAAAATGTGATTAGCATCAAATGGACAAATACGAACTTTACAACCAGTTTGCGTCGGTATGAAGCGGCTTGAAGAAGGACCAGACTACCAAAAACATAAGAGAGGATACAGTAAGTAAACTATAAAATTAAACTATAAATATAATTTAAAGCAAACAATACCTCCTTTGATTTGAATTCAGCAATCGATTCACTTGCATTTTTTTAGTCTGATTGATGGTGTCATCTGGTGGAGATTTTAAATTCAACTCGCTTTGTCGCGAAACCTAGTAAATTGACAATAAACAAATTAATATAGTTAATCAAAACAGCTTAATTTCAAATTATTAAATATACCTCAAAATTCGGAGAGATAACATCAACGTGTTCGGAAGAAACAATAACACAAGGTTCACCACGGTCATCCTTGCCTTTAAGTACAGCCTTCTCGCAAACCAAATCTTCCAATTCGACTTTTTCAGCACCTTCTTCTTCATCAGCAGACTCCCTACCATCCCTTTCTTTGCTGGAAGTAGCTTTAGTATCAGCAGAAACAGGAGCAGCAGACTCCCTACCATCCCTTTCTTCTCGTTCCGTTACTATAGAAGTACCATTTTTACTTGGTTTCACTGAAATGTCCTCTAAAGGAAGAACAACCTTTTTTTCCTTTGTCAACCCTTGTCTGCAAGCCATCAGAAACATCATGTTTCTCAATTTCAACCTGATATAGATATGGAGTTCACATTAGGTTCCCATCAGGTTACAATAACATAATATGAAATAACATAAATTATATTTAACTAAACTCCAAGTGATAAAAGTACAAAATACATAAATCAAAACAAATTACCGTTTTAGAATCACCAATCAGAGTTAGCCTATCATTCAATGAATTGACAACTGTCAAAAGTTCGGAACATTTGGAAGTGAATAAACGTTTCAAATCCATTATATCATCCTTAATCGTCTTTTGACCAGCCATCAAAATTTCCAGCCTCTCTTCCATAACATTTAAATTCGAAGTGTTCGACGTTGATTCACCGTCCTTCAATATATTAAATGCCGGACAATAACCCTCCTCGTTTCTCTTAATTTTTTTGAATAAGTCACCTAGACGAAGGGCATTCATCTCTGCCGGGGTTGGAACAATTGATCGGAAAATCATCTACACATAACAAATGAACACCATATATGAAAACAGAGTCAATGATAAATTACATTTGAAAAATTGAAAATTTAACACATACGAACCTCATCGGATGGAATCTCAACAAATAAATCCCTGTCAACAGCAATGTATTTTGCAGGAACGAATGCTTGCCACCTCAGAATCCGCGGGATAGCATCTTTGTTCACTAGCTGAGCAAAGGTATTTTCCACCGCCGGGCAACACTCGTAGAACCAACATACCAGTGCATATGGTAAACCTTGAAGTCGATACTGGTAAATGTTGTCTTCAATAATAAGAGATCCCGGACTAAGAACAGCTCTTTTCGACAAAGAATCAAACGTGTACTTGAAAACGTCAATACCCCATGGATAGTCGTTCAAATCAGCCGAATCAACTACGTCAAAGTCCTTCTAAGGGATACGAGCAGTCCTCGGTGAAGCAAGCAAGAAGTTATGCAAAAAATGCATAAATGCTATCTTAAACCCATCCTCCTCCGACTCCCAACGCCTAGCTTTGAAAAAATCCTGAAGGGTCTGTTTAGAAACAGATTGCAGCCCGCTGAAGTACTTATCCAAAATGCCATTTTCAACTTTTGTATAGGCATACTTACTGCTGTCACCTTGACAGTTTAAACCTGAGATCAAAGCAAATTCGTCGATTCCGAATTTCAGCCTATGACCGCCAACCTCAAACCACAATTCAGACTTGTTTAGCTGCTCCACCTCCCTCAACAATAAACAATGTATGATCTGATTTTGCACTTTGATCTTGGGAATATCAAGAAAGTAGCCAAAGCAAGATTGTCTAAACTTTTCCAATTCACCTGGAGTCAGAGTCGATTTGATATCAGAAATGACATCGTATGACATGCGCGTATCAATCTTTGAGTGAACACGATCTTCTCGGCTTACTTTAAACTGCTATAGCTGTATGGAAATTAGAGTGAAAACTGTTAGATATCAAAAATTTCACCCAAGCAAGATTCAACTCTTTTTCTGTTTTGGTGTTCAAACTTAAATAGAAAATAAGCTATTCAAAAGCACAACCATACACATTAAGTTCTTATCAAATAGCATACAAGAAACATTGCCAACTTTGTAAATCCAATTTCTAACATTCCTCTCAATACAATGCCCAAAAATAACCAAATCAAAACCTGAAATTTCATTGTCAAACCCAGTAGAATGGAGGAATTAACCTTCAAAAACTGAAATTTCAGTACCCTAAAAAGATAGAGTTCATAACTGTACCTTCAAAACTATCTACCAACCAACCTAACCACAATTTTATATAAACATAATTCCAAACAATCATACTTAAACATAATTTCAAACAATCATATAAACAGAGTCAATTTATTATTTTAAGACATCAAACAATTCTAATGCAGTAGGTTCTTAATTGACTTATAAACTAATGAAATCATACCTTAGGAGGAGATTTCTTGGATTCAGTTCTGGAAATGCCTTTGTGTTTCTTCGATTTCGGAGGTGAATCATTTGCATGTCTCTTCTTACTCAACTGTATAGGAGATGGAGGAACTGAAGCTTCTCCGGTTGACACTACCTTTTTGTTTTTTGAAGCTTTTTTTGCAACGGATTTCTTACCCATATCAGCGATTTTGATATTACCGTCGTTCTCAGTGGCACCCCGTGTAGTCACCATGGATTTAGGTCATAAAGAAGAACACGGCAAATTAGGAAGGAAGAAAAGAGTTTTGATTAATTAGGAATGAAATCAAATTTTGCAATATCAAATGGGTATTTCCCGCTATATGAAAAAAGGAGAGGTAAATTATATGATACATTAGACACACACTAAAGAGACATATACCTTAGATGAGGATAAAATTGGAATAAAAAATTTAAAGGGTGTTGAAAATAAATTAATGTTTTCAATAGAGGCATTTTTTTCAAGGGAAAAAAAATGAAATCAATAATTTAAAATTTTGAGATTTCAATTAATTTGTTATAGTTTTAATAATTTAAAAGATTAAAATTATTATTTTAATTAGGGTATGTGCATATAAAGAACTGGACAAGTAAATACTCGATGTCTGGCTAAATACTCGACGAGTTTTAAGCCTAACATCGATTTTGTTGCTGTTCAGTGCTGCATAAACTCGATGATGGGTTAATATTCGACGAGTTTAAACCTAACATCGAGTTTATGCTAGTCCAGTTATGCCAAACTCGATTTCAGGCTTTGTTTTCGTCGAGTATTTAGACCCACCTCGATTTATTTTGAAAATTACTGCAATTGAAAAATAAACCTCCCACTTTTCTTTAGAAACCTAGAATTAAAACAAGTGAAAAAAAATTCTCTAAATCTTCCCCATTCCACAACCCGAAACCTAGCCTCTAAATTCATCAAATTGCTATCATAATCTTATCAAATCACTAACCAAAATGATGGTATCAACAAAGGGACGAGCTAAAAGAGTTGCTTCAAAAGGGAAATCATCAAGTTCAACTATGCCTCCGAAATTTGTTAGAAGAGAAGATTTGTCCTCAAATTATGATTGCACATTTCCAATTTTCTCCGACGAAGAAGGTATTCGTTACGAAACTATTTCACGCAAGCCTATTGTTATACCTAGATATTTTGATTATGCTTTGTTGACTAGGATGGGTTTGAAATCAAAAATTGATGAAATAGTTGGTAGAATGGGTTTAAATTTTATTGCACATGATAAGTATCAAGTTTATAAAGAGTTAACTAGGGAATTTTATAACACCTTGAATTATGCCTCTAAGAATAAAAAAGCAATTTCTTTTAGAATAAAAGGGGTTGATTATAGCATAGGGTATGATTTTATGAATCAGAAATTGAAGTTGCCTAAAGGTGGCATTAGAGGTTGTCCTTCAAATTTTGATGTTAATAGAGTATGGAAGCAATTGACCGGTGAAGACTCGGTCGATTTACAACAAGCTCCTAATGGACTCATAATTGAACCATCATATCTTATATTTCATAAATTCCTTTGTCATTCTATATGTGGTAAAAAGGAGTCGAATAGAGTAACGAAGGATGATTTACTAGTACTTGACTATTTAGTGCGACGTTCGGCAAAAAGTGTTGATTTCATACATTTAATTTTTAAAAGCATGATGACCATGGCAACATCATCTAAAGTTGCACTTGGAAATGGTCATTTAGTAACTTGTATAGCATTGCTTCATAGTGCTATTGATGAGGATGATTTGCATAAGATGGAATGTTTGGGGGATGCGTATCTTAATGAAACTATGCTCCGTAAAGCCGATATTCTTGATATGGATGGAGAATTAATGAATGTAAAGGACCGAAATTGTTATTTAATTAAAACTGGCCAGCCGAGAAGAGGAAAGGGAAGAAAAGCAGAAATAGAAGATGATTGTGACGAAGATGAGGATAATGTAAGTAGAGAACTGGAAACCGAGAATGGTCAAGGTGAGGTGGCGAGGGATGATGTCGGTATAGATCAACCAAGAGAGGAGGAAGTGAGGCGACCAAGAAAGCCGAAGCGAAGGGGAGCTTTTGAAGAGGAAATACTTTCTTTGTTAAATGAAACAAAGTCGAGGTTGACTAATATTGAAACATCTATCGAAGAGATTAAAAGAGAACAACGAAGGTCACATCGCCGATGGAAGGCTTGTTTCGGCACCTTGGGAGCACATGATCCTTCACCTCCACATACACCGGAGAGTTAAGGTTAGTAACAACCAAAATATTTTGATTATTTCATATCTGTATGCTGTCATTCATTTGGTTTCAGTGCATTACTTTTCTTCCTGAAATATGCTCTGTTTTCCAAATTGCAGATAAGATGGGTGGCTGATTGCATAGTTGGTTCTAAATGTCTAATTCTGGATACGCTGTTTTGGAGACTTGGAGGTGCAGTTTTGAAGACGTGGAGCAGATGTATATGCATAGCTGTTGATTATGAATTTAGTATTTTGAATTTGGAGGTTTATGTATTTGAACATAAATAGGTTTAATTGTGATAAACTCATGTGTTATTAGTAGGTCTGAAATGTTATTACCAAGTCTGAATATTTCTGAATGCTATTATCAAATTTGAATATTAACACTTGTTAATTCTAGATCATTGTACACTAATATTTTTTTTGACAAAACTTTATATTTAAGTTTGTTAAATTGTTATAAATTAGGATAGTTAGATGACTTTTATTGATTAACTTTTCTTATAAAGCCAAAGAATAAAAATTGATAAATTTAAATATTTATGAATTACAAATATGTAATTAATTTGTTACATCGGTCTTTTAGCTTTTATTTTTCTGTTCAACCAATTTTTAATATTTAAATATCTAAATCCGTAGAAAAAAGGATTATGATATAGAAAATTTGAATTAATGTTAATATTTTACAAATTTAAATATTTAAATTTTAAAAATATGTAATTAATATTTTGATTACATCAGTCTTTAAGCTTTTATTTTTTGGTTGAGTCGATTTTTTAATATTTAAACATTTAAAATTATTAATATATTATGGTATGATCTATATATTTTTGCTAATTTGTTTCATAAAATTTTAAATTACGTACATTATTAAATGTATAAACTTTATAAAATGCAACGACATAATAACATGTCTATGTGTGCTACTCATAACTTGTGATTATTAAAGTGTGTACTGCCTGAACCAATCTGTTTTCAAAATTGCAAAAGTGCTTGGTTGCAAGATATGTACATGAATTTGAGATTTATGTACTTAAAAACGAGTTAGTTTATTTGTGATGAAATCTTGTCTTATTTTACGAGTAGGTTGAAGTTGTAGGTTTATTTTTACATCTCACGTAAGTTGAGGCACATGCAACGTTAAATTGAGGCACATGTAACGTATATTTTAAGTTCTCTTAATTTTTATCAAAATTTATAAAATTAACTTCATGTAAATTTTGCCACATTGCTTTGTTAATGTAAAAATGGAATTGAAACAAATCATTCTTTCGTGTTCAGTTCTCAAGTATACATGAGGTTTTTTATGTCAACGATATGAAAAATGGATGTCCTTGGAAAAATAAATAAAATATTAATTGTTTTATTTTTTTAGCGGTCATTAAAAAAAATTGAATGTTGCTAATTAATGTTGTTTTTTCTAACCCTAACACTAATCCTAACCCAAAACCCTAAACCCTAACCCTAAGCCCTAAACCCTAAACCCTAAACCCTAAACCCTAATTAAGCCCTAAACCCTAAACCCTAAACCCTAATTAAGCCCTAAACCCTAAACCCTAAAATACAATTTTAATAATGGTTATGCGAGTAAAATCATATTCAACAGAATAAATTTAGCTATTAAAAATTCAAATTATACTAATTAAAAACATTAAAATAAATTATAAGAATAGGAAAAAGTGGAAAAATTTCTTATTGTTGCAATTTATTTACAAAAGGCATATATTACCTCCAAAAAAATTAAGACAAAATATTGTTTTGAAATATTTATGTTAGAGCGATAAAAATGGAGTGGTCAACTATTACGTTGAATAACACATAAATTTTTGATATCTAATCATAAATAAGCATAAAATCAACCATTTATCAACATTAGACTCTTTGTTTTGCTTTTAATATGGGAAACAAAGACTTTTTATTTTGCATTTTGCTTCTATATCTAAAGGAAAGTGGTGATATTTGGATTAAGTTGAAAAAAATAGATTATAACTCGAGTATATTGTTTAAACTCGTCGAATATTTGCCATGTCATCGAGTTATGACGAGTTCAGTAGAGCATATATTCGATGAAACATATAAAACTCATCGACTTTCTCTACTACCTCGAGTAACAAACAATATTTCTGCAACAAGATTTTCAGAATGTATCTCAAACTGATTAGATTTGACACGATTTTGGCAAATCAAATCAGGAAAATTTAAAAACGAATTTATTAGGAGGGAAACAATATTAAAATAGGAGGGAAACGAAAAAAAAAGAGAGGGAAACGAAAATAATTTGTTCCTTATTTAATTTTTTAATTAAAGAAGTTCCCTCTAAAAGGAAACTTCTTTGGCATTAACCATAATTGCAGGAATCACGCTGTTGAATGACAAAATAAAGTGGTTTCTTTGTTCTTATCAAAATATCGATCATAAAAAAAATTACAAACAATTCTCACCATACTTGTTCTTCAATTAAATTTGTTTCAACGATTTTCTGAACAATGTCACTTAATACTAAAAAAAGAGTTATATCGTTTAACGAATTACAAAGATCAGCTAGACTGAAAGCTCATTTGAGGAAGGGGAATGACAAACCATCGATGAAAAATATATCACAACAATCTCAGACTACCGAAACTGAGTCGGAACCTATTCCTCCTTTGGTGAACACAACATCTCCGTCTCCTCCAATTCAAAACCCAAATAGTATTGAACATCACAACCACCGTGATGATTCAACTGCAATACCAGTGGCTGCTGAAGTTAACAGGGATGGTGAAACTGAAACCATGTCCGGTGAACCAACAAACGTTGATGAAGGTTAGGTTGAATTTATTTTGTGTTTCATTTATTTTGCTTAGAGAATTGATATAATTAACAAATGAAATTGTGTTTCAATGCTTTTTCTGGAATGGAAATATTGTTTTCAAGTTATTTTTTACCTTATATTTTTTGCAATTCGTTTTTTTTCTCTATTTTGTGTTTCATACGGTTGACATAAGGTTCATATTAGGTTACAAAAACCTATAAAAAACTGCATCTAAATAAAAATTAAAATTAACTTGAGACATACATATCAATTTGAATTGAGAAGAAAACTAACATGAGATAAACTGTAGTATTTCTTAGGTCTTCTTCCCAAAAAGAAATGTGTTTTAATTTAAAAATAGTTTAAGAATAGTATAAGACATACATATCAATTTGTTTCACTATTTTGTGATTATTTTGTGTTTCATGCGGTTGACATAAGATTCATATTTGGGCACAAAAACGTTTTAAAAACTGCATTTAAATTTAAAAATAGTATAAGACATACATATGAAATTTTAAAATAGTATGATAATTACATATAAAGTTTAATAGAGCAGCAAACTAGTATGAGGTAAAGTTTTGTATTTCTTACGTATTTCTCTATTCTGTGTTTGTTTTTTGTTTTCTGAGGTTGACATATGGTTCACATATAGTTTATATTCAGTCACTATAACATTTACAAACTGCATATAAATTATTTTTTTAAAAAGGTACATATCAATTTGGAAACAAAAAGCAAACTAACATGAGGTAAACTGTTGTACTTCTTAGGTCCTCTTCCAAAAAAGAATGGTAGAGGTAAAGCTAGAGGATTTGAAGCTAAAAAAATGACTAAAGATGGTTCAAAAATTGGTGGAATTGTGATTGCAAAAACAAATAGATTACCAATTGGTCCTTCAGAAATGATATTCAAAATGGAAATTGGTATTGTCACTCGATTAATGGCACCGCTAGGTAAACTTTATTGGTCTCAAATAAGCGCTGAACAAAAGGAAGCCTTACTTACAACTATTCAGGTAAAATTAATAATTATTTTATAGCATACTTGTTATTTCAATTAATTATATTCTTATAATATGTGACTATTCATATGTTTTTTTATTGATAGGGTGAATTTGAGATTGATTTAAGTGATCTACATGCAAGAGAAGTAGTATATGGAATGATGGCTAGACGATTTAGAAACTTCAAGTATCAGTGTCACTTACACTATAAGACGTTCCCTACTCGTGAAGAAGCTGAAAAACATCCACCCAAGGATGTAAAAATTAACGATTGGAAGAACCTATGTGAACATTTTGATGAACATGCACACTTTAAGGTAATGTTTCAATTTTATATACAATTGTCTATTATCGTTTGCTAAAAATGAGTACTTTATTATCTAATTAGTTGGTAGTATGTTTCCAATTATATCTAAATTAGCTTCACATATTGTGTTCTGAACGAAAATACGAGGTTTGTTCAAAGGATTTCAATATTAAATGATTTTTAACCTTTTCATGATTTATTTTAACTCTGAAGAAGCTTAAACTCGAGGTTAGACTTGAAACACTTCGAGTTTAAAGCCTCTCCACGAAAATGAGCTTATACAGAAATGAAAATCTCGAGGAATGAATGATCTCGTAGAGTATTTTTTCCTTCCTCGAGTTAGTTCATATCTGAGAAGCTCAAACTCGATGAAAGGCTTGAAACTCTTCGAGTTTTATGCCTTACCTCGAGTTCAGATGTCTACATAATTAACATAACTCGAGAAAATGCTTGTACTTCGCCGAGTATTTGGCATGTTTACGAGTTATGCTTCTGAGATACGAATATCTCTACTATTTTGGTTAAAATAGTTTATTTCTAATTATATAAAGCTTTTATTATTGATAATATGATATGTACCTTTAAAACCTTTATGTGTTGGCTTTATTATAATAGGCTCGAAGCATTGTAAACATTAATAATCGCAAGAAAGTGACCTTTTTTCACACTTCGGGATCAAAGTCTTATTGCCAACGTTTGTATGAAATGGTAAATATGAGTTTATATGTAATCTGTTTTTGATTTCGTATTTAAATTCTTTATCATTTAGTTTTTAATCAATTGTATGAACGTTATAGGAAACATCTGAAGTCATTGATGAAGAGCCACCTGAAATGAGGCTCTACAGTCAAGCACACCGCAAAAAAGACGGCTCATGGATTGACCCAGAAGCTGGAGATAAATACGTAAGTTCTTTTTTTATATATATAGTTATCTAAACACAATTTTATAAAGTGTTATTAAAGCATATTTCTATTCTTAGGAACAAATGGAAGCTATTCGCTCAAAAGCACTCGAGGAAGGCGTTGCAATTGATGGGAGGAAAATTCTACAAAAGGTTTTGGATATACCGAAGTCTGGTTATGCTCGTGGACTCGGATATGGAGCCAAACGGATAACAGCTAAAGAATCAGAGTTTGAAGCTCGTTTACAAGCAGAGAAGTTTGAGACTGAAAAGCAAGTTAAAGAACTAAATGACCAAATTCAAAATCAACAGGTGAAAATTGATAACATTTCTCAATCATATAGCAAACTCAAGCATCTTGTTCAACAAATGTTGAATGCAAAAGATGATGAGGAAATATCTATTGATGGCGACGAAACATGTATCGATGGCTGTGAAAAATCTCTTGATGACGAACCATCTAATGATTGGTATCTGACGGCTTACTTAAATATATTTTTTAATTCGTTACGCTTTTAAATTTTTTCTATAATTTGAAAATTATTCACTTAATTATGTCAGTTTGAAAATAAAAGTGTATATAATAAACGTATTTTTTTTCTTGCAGATTGGAATTGAATGAAAGAAGATGGACGTCTCTTATATCAAAAGTTAGGCCTAATTTAGTTTCTTTTCTTTATAGCAAATAGTTTACATGTTTCATACGATCGGTTATTTTAGTGTTATTAAAGACTTAATCATTGATAATTTTATGTAATATTTGAATTGATTTTGTTTTTTATTCATTGATTTTAGCAACAAATTACCGTATTCAATTATTTTGGTATCGATAAAAATGGAAATAATAGCTTGTTGTGACAAATTAATTTTGTTACAGCTACCTAATAATAATGACAATTAATTTCGTCACGTAATGATAAATTTCTTCTTGTGATAAATTAAATTTGTCACCGTTAACAACTTATAATGACAATTAATTTCGTCACGTTATAATATATTATTTGTTGTGATAAATTATATTTGTCACCGATGACAAACTGTAATGACAATTAATTTCGTCACATTATGATAACTTACTTGTTGTGATAAATTATTTTTGTCACAGCTAACTAATTATAATAACAATTAATTTCGTCACGTTATGATAACTTACTTGTTGTCATAAATTAAATTTGTCACTGTTGACAAATTATAATGACAATTAATTTCGTCACGTTATGATAAATTACTTATTTTGATAAATTAAATTTGTCACCGTCGACAAATTATAATGACAATTAATTTTGTCACATTATCATTATATTACGTGTTGTGATAAATTAAATTTATCACAACTAACTAATTATTATGACAATTAATTTCGTCACGTTAAGTTAAATTACTTCTTATGATAAATTAAATTTATCACAACTACCTAATTATAATAACAATTAATCTCGTCACATTATGTTAAATTACTTGTTGTGATAAATTACATTTATCACAACTAATTAATTATTATGGCAATCAATTTCGTCACTTTATGATTGATTACTTGTGATAAATATTTTTTTGTCACTTCACAATCTTTTTGTCACTAATAACTCGGCGTATGTGGTGACAAATGTATATTAATTGTGATAAATATGGTTTTATCACCATATAATCTTTTTGTCACTAATAACTCGGTGTATGTAGTGAAAAATTTATATGAATTGTGATAAATATTTTTTTGTCATGTTATTAGCGTTTTGTCACTAGAAGTCGATGTATATTACGACAAATTTTGACAACATTGGATTACTTGTGATATACATTTTCGTCACAATAAATATGAATGTGACAAAACAATTTTATCACAATAGAAAATTTATG
Source organism: Mercurialis annua (assembly GCF_937616625.2). Lineage (NCBI taxonomy): Eukaryota > Viridiplantae > Streptophyta > Magnoliopsida > Malpighiales > Euphorbiaceae > Mercurialis > Mercurialis annua. The sequence goes on along the minus strand of NC_065574.1, from coordinate 41,174,021 downwards.
GTGACAAACTATAAAATTGACTTATTGTGACTTGTTTGTTGTGACCAACAAAATTCGTCACAAAGTAATCACAATAACGTTGTTGTGACAAATTTTGGGCTTAACATGATAAATTTTATTCGTCACAAGATATTGTAATACAAGATATCATAGAAACATTATTTTCTAAAATGTGAAATCTCTAGTTTATAAATAATGTCTCCCATAGTCACCCACCCACCCACAATTGGTCATCCAGTGTCACCTACCCATGATTTTTGCAAACTTTCTAGTAGGTCGATCACCCATCCTTCTATTTCTCCCACCCAAGACTCTTTAACCTTGAAGTTCCTACATGCATAACTGCCACGACCCAAATTATTGAGCCGAGACCGGCGCTAGGGAATGGGAGTGTTAGCTCTAAAACCCGTAGCAAGCCTAAAATCACAAATACGTTTTCGAGAATAATCAGCAAATAACGATCATACAAACAGAAGCAAACATATATACATATTTACACTAGTCGATCGATACAAAACATGATTTCACTTTCGTACCACGTTCGTTCTAGCCCGGCTATATACAAACATAACTAGTGTATTTACGTCACATCACGGCTAACTAGCCTTGTGACACAAAACAATATCCGATGTAGCCGACAAAAACTATAAACATAATGAAAGACCCTATGGGGTATGGAAAACCGTGGTTTGTGAATGTGAATCGAAAAATTAAAGGCTTAATACATAATTTGACCTCTGAACTTGTACCTTTTTACCCATCTAACCCCTAAATTTAACGTCTCGCCTATTGAACCTCTAAATTTATTAAATAATCCGATTTGACTCCTGAACTTGATAAATACATAAACATTGAATCCCTCAGTGTCCACATGGCACTTGAAACATTCTAGAAGAATTTGTGTACGGAGGGGTTCGATGTTTACGTATTTATCAAGTTCGGTGGTCAATTGAATTATTTAACAGGTTCAGAGGTTCAATAGGTGAGACGTTAAGTTTAAGGGTTAGATAGGTAAAAAGTTACAAGTTTAGGGGGCAAACTATGTATTCAGCCAAAGATTAAACTCTTTGAATGCAGAATATAGAAATTAGAAAGAGTTTAAGGGATAGAGGATTGACACAAGAGATTTAGAGTGGTTCGGATCACAAATCGATCCTACTCCACTACTCAATCAAAGATTGAGAAATAGAATCCACTAAAAGGAATTCACAAAGAGTTTTCTAACTAACTCCAAACATAATGCTTTTTAGCTAAACACTAATTATGAGATTTTTCAAAGCTAATCCCTAACTTACAAGGGTTGAGTTTTTCCAAAGCTAAACTCTAACTTAAAATGATTTAGGAGTTTGAAAGCTTACTCCAAAACTACAACAAAACAAATTTAATTAAAAGATGTGTGTTTGTTGTTTCAAGTTTTGCAAATCATTAACCTTGAAACATTGCAAATGGGTTAATATTTATACCCAAAGCAATCAACAAACAAAACAAATTTTGCTCTCAGCAAAAATATCTCCCCCGAGATGCATTCATCACGGGCGAGATGTTTGAATAGGCCAAAATCCTTCAACGGCTAGTGCCACGTGTCATCATTTTATTGGGTCTTCAGAAATATATCTGTTGGATCTTCAACGGTCTTATTTATCGCGTCCGAGATGCATTCGTCGCGCCCGTGATTCTTTCCAACGGTCGACTAGGGTTTTGTCAGCTCAAATATATCCCCCGTGATATTTGTATCTCCCCCCCTGATATATATCTCCCCCAAGATGATCTTTTCATCACGGGCGAGTATGCTGCTGGACAGCTTGCAATTCAAAAACTCGATTTTTGCTAGTGAACTCCGAATTGACTTCTGATTGTTCTTATGAGTTCTTATACACTAATAAACAAGATTAGATCACTGTATTTGACTGTCAGACTCAAAACAAAGGAGTTTAAAAGGAGAATGGTCCAACAATCTCCCCCCCTCCTCTTTGAGTGTGACAATCGACATGCTAAAATGGCTAAGTTAAGTCAGAGACAAATTGATTTTGGCTCCCCTTTACTTTTTGCACATAAGATAAAAGCAATATGTAGGGCATAAGCAAGAAATTTGAGAAAATCTTAGCAATAAGGCATGTTTAAAACATGGACAAATGATCTAATTTAAAGAGATTTTGAAAATAAATTTTAGTTTCTCATTCAATTGAGGCACAAGGCACTAATTTGATATGAATATCAAGCCTAAAACTCAATTAATTGAACTAATTTTAATTTGAAATGATAAAAAAATAGGCACTAATTCATCAAATTAAATTATACCAAAATAAAGTTCAATCATTAGAACGGTTTTAAAGCATATCAAAACTTATAGGAGAATAAGATTTGAAAATATGATTCTTCCCCTCAAAACAACAATTTTGGAAAACATGGCATAAAATCTAATCTATATTTCAAAGATTTAAAAATAAATTTAAACACATAGATTTTGATACAATTTTTATTTAACTTGTCATTTTTCAAAAACTTCCTTTGATGCTCATTGAATGCATCCTTCCTCATTGATTATCCACCGTATGATATTGAATTTGATTTAGTGGACATCAAGTGTACCTACAAAGCAAATCACTTAGGTACCCAAGCAACTTTGGGTCCTTGAAAGTTAATGTTTGAATAGTTCAAAGGAATTAATCTTAATTGAACTTTTCTCACATATGAATAAACATTAGTGTGACCATATTTCATATAATAAAAGCATTTAATTCTATAGTTTACATGTGATTTCATTTGAGGTGGTTTTGCTCTAATGGTCTCATGGGAACAAGCAAAAGCATGGGAATGAGATTTGACATTTGAAGATGCATGAACATGTGAGTTCTTTCTAGTCTTCTTGTTCCACTTATGACTATATTGAGAAGCATAGCCATGTCTAAAGGGTTGTGAACCCTTGTTGCTCTTAGCCTTTTGAGCCAAGAATGGCTTAGGCCTAGGAGCCTGAGCATGCATCTTTTCTGCCTCAATTGGTTTGACCAATTTAGGAGGAACTTCTATGGAAGAAGTTTGAGGCAAAATGGACTTCACAAATTTAGTCTCATTGGAACTAGAAGCATTTTATTTATAGCCAAGTCTAAATTTTATGGTTGGGCATCCAAAGTCTCCTTCCCTTTTTGAATTCTTGAAAATGAATCTTTTAATTCAAGAATTTTATTCTTTAGTTGATCATTTTCCTTAAGCAAGTTATCAACATTTAAACCTTGGTTAGGGATAGATTCTAAATATGACTTGAGAGCTTCATTAGACATTTTAAGCTAATGAAATTGTTTTGTTAAACTAAGCATTTCATTTTTAGCTTTAGAAGCTTCATTTTTAAAAGATAGCATCTTGGCGTTATAATCACCATATTTAATTACTAGTTCATCAAGCATGCTTTAAACATCATCATCATTATCATTATAAGCATCATCATCATTATCATCATGAGTATCATCATCAACAACATCACCATTAATAATAATAATATCATTTTTATTATTTGAGCATGCATCATGTGATTCAACATTAATACCATCCCAAAATAGAAAAGTTTGGGGGTTTACCTCTAGTGTTGGTTCCTTCTCAAATGACATTAAGCACAAGGTGGCATCTTGGTGGCTTTCACATTTGGATTTAGAATCATCATCCCAAGAAGCCATCCACCCCCCTTTGGAACTCTTCCTTGAAGAAGAGGATCTTCCATGATTGCCCTTTCCCTTGTTCTTGAGCTCCTTGACTCTCTTTGTGAGCCTCAAGATATCGCTTTCCTTCTTGTTCTCTTCAAGATGAATAGCACTTTGTAAAGCCTTGAAAGAAACATTTTTCACCCTTGCCATCTCCACTTGGATGCTATTTATGTAGGACATCTCATGGAGTAGTAGCTTGCCTATCAACTCATCCGTCCTCAATATTGATAAATCATGAGTTTCATTAATGGCGGTCACCTTAGGCCGCCATAGAAGAATAGGAAGTGAGCTTAGGATTTTACCATTGATTTACTTTAGCTTGAATAACTTTGGAAGTGACTCAAGATTAGCAAAAATCCTAAGAAACCTTGAAGTCATTAAAGAGACATCTTCATTAGGCAAGCCATTGAAGGCTTCATACTCTCAAAGAAGCAACTCAAGCTTCTTAGACTTCACTTGTTTTGTACCTTCATAGTAGCTCTCTAGAGTCTCCCACATTAGCTTGGCACAATTCAAATGTTGAATTTTACATTGTTCTTCTCTAGAGATTGAGGAGAGGAGAGTAGTGATGACTTTTCTATTCATGCCATTTTCCTTTACTTGTTCTTTAGACCATTATTCTCTCTTTAAAGGAGCTCCATATTTATCAATTGGATGTGTCCATCCCCTTAGAAATACACTTCAAAGCTCTACCCCTTGCATATAAGGATAATTTTCCATCATATATTTCCAAACAATATAATTTGAACAGTAAAGAAAAAATCACAAAGAGTTTTCTAAGCTAACTCCAAACTTAGTGCTTTTTAGCTAAACACCAACTATGAGATGTTCCAAAGCTAACCTCTAACTTACAAGGGGTAAGTTTTTCCAAAGCTAAACTTTAACTTATAATGATTTAGGAGTTTACAAGCTTACTCCAAAACTACAACAAAACAAATGTGATTTAAAGATGTGTGTTTGTTGTTTCAAGGTTTGCAAATTATTAACCTTGAAACATTGCAAATGGGTTTATATTTATACCCAAAGCAATCCCCAAACAAAGCACTAACAAACAAAACAAAATTTTCTCTCAGCAAAAATATCTCCCCCGAGATGCATTCATCACGGGCGAGATGTTTGAATAGGCCAAAATCCTTTAACAGTTAGTGCCATGTGTCATCACTTTATTGGGTCTTCATAAATATATATGTTATTCTTCAACGGTCTTATTTATCGCGTCCGAGATGCATTCGTCGCGACCGTGACTCTTTCCAACGGTTGACTAGGGTTTTTCCAGCTCAAATATCTCCCCCATGATATTTGTATCTCCTCTGTGATATATATCTCCCCCGAGATGATCTTTTCATCACGGGCGAGATATGCTACTGGACAGTTTGCAACTCAAAAACCCAATTTTTTCTAGAGAGCTCTGAATTGACTTCTGATTGTTCCTATGAAATCCTATGCACTAATAAATAAGATTAGATCACTCACAGTTGATTGTCAAACTCCAAACAAAGGAGTTTGAAAGGACAATGGTCCAACACATAACAACAATCATTTACAAAACCATATGACATCATGTTGTAACGGCTACGACTGACAACCAACTACTGCAGCTTCTAAACGAGACAGTGCACCATACATGCCCAAAATAAGACACCTAAAAATAGGTCAGGAAGCGTTGCCTGTCAAACTCTAGGTACCTGAAAATATTTAACAACAACGTGGTGAGACTATGCTGAGTGAGATAAACTTTACTAACGGTATTATAAAAATAACATCGCAATTTAAAACAATCATACAAACAAAATACAATATATACTTATACAACAAGTATTTGATTCGGAGGAAGCTTTAATCCTAAAACGAGCTTAAACTAGGTATATCTTAGTTTTAACGAACGAACAAGATTTTCTTAAATCCTTTTGGTATCTTCCCGAGATAATTTGACCGAGTTTAACCTATACCAAGCGGTACTGTCCCGGGATAGTTCGACCGAGTTAAACTAGCACCGATACTTTTGACCAATCGATCAAGGTGTGAGTCCCGAGATAGTTCCACCAAGTTAAACTCACTAGATATAAGTCTCGAGATAATTCCACCGAGTTCAACCTCGTGTCTAACGCAAAGAGTTAATTTAATTCTATTTTCTAAGACTTACCCGACATTGGTGATCACACGGCCTATTGAAGCCCAATAGGTAACTTGTTTTCTCGGATCGCAAATATATTCATAGACATATAATCAAAAAGCAAAACAATACACAAATGGATCCAACATCAAATTTACATGTTGTTTGGCAACAAAACAATCAATCTACAACTATTTCGTTCACAAATATTATAATCGATCAACAACAACAAAACATATAATTTATTCTATAGCTAAATATATATATATATATATATATATATATATATATATATATATATATATATATATATATATATATATATATATGGTGTATCTCACGGTAAAATAACCATTTAATGCGTACCTTTTCAAATCACAACAAACTATTATATTATGCGATGTATTTTATGAGTTATCCATAAAATATTTAATAATATATTTATAGCGTAATAATACGCGAGAGTAAAGTATAACTCATGGAATTCTCTATCCAAAATCATGATATCAAAATAGTGGCTGAACCCCACTATGCCAAACACGTCAATTCTGAAGTCTGTTGATGCGTCTGTCACAAATATAATTCAAAGTGAAATTCATAAACATAAATCTTAAAAACCTAAGTCACAAACGTAGGTCAATTATGCTTAGGTTTAGCCCACTTTTATAGTTTAACAATTTACCGAAACTTTTCAAATGTTCAAACTCAATTCATCGCATTTTTATGTCAATGACGTATTTTACGTTTAAAACTTAAAATGATCAAACTTTAACTTATATTTCATTAGCATTTTTAAGTTTAAAACAGCCCATAACTCTTTGTATTCCATTAATATCTATTCACTTTTACTTAGTCCAATAATCGAATTCAAATTTGTTAAACGTCAAAATCGATTTCTAATCGTTTTGAAATCGACAACGTATTTAATATTTTAAACATGTCTAGCTTGAATTCCGATATAAAATCCGTAACATTTTCGATCGTTATTAAAACCAAAACATCTTAAGTCAATTCCATATAGTTTATCATTTCCTTTAAGCATCTATTAAAGTTTGAATTCGATATGTATTAAAACCGGTTTCCGGTTTGTAACTTTGCGTCAAACGCGAACAAAACTCGTTCAAGCTGCGAGGGAAGTGTTTGGCTCAGCCCTTACCCTCTACTATCTTCCCTCCCCTGTTTAACAATGGGAGGGCTGCTACAGCCATGCCCTGGTGCGTTGCACCAAGCCTGTTGCAGCCCTGTTCCACCGTGCTGCATTCAGCACGGTGGCAGCGCCAGCAGGTATGGTGGTTCCTCCACCTCTATCCAACCTACACCAAAGCCCTAGCCATACATACCAACTCTCACAATTCACCACAACTCATCAAACACACATAAAACTCAGCTTAAACTCTTCAAATCATGGCATAAACATCAATTTTAATCTTTTAAAACCATACCTCCATTCATTACGCATGGACGGCCCTAACAACTCAGAAACCCTAACCATAAGTTGAGCTTTTTACCTTAAATTAACGGCCATGATTAGTAGCTATCTTCCTTTGCGTTCCGTTGCCGTAAGAATCATTGAATTTGGTTGAGGAACGAAGTTAGGGTGAAGGTTTGAAATTTTGGAATGATGAAATCTTAAGGGAGGAAGATGACTCTCTCAACCTAACTCAACTTCAAAATCTGGAAAATGATGTCTAATGGAATAATGTTTCATATGAAACACTTATATAGAGGTGGGCAAAATGTCCTCTTAAAGCCTTTAAGTTGCCACCTCTGCACGCTTCACTTTATAACTTTCCTTTCGTCCAATTTAGTCCAGTAATCATTTAATTGTTCGAACTCGATAAATTCCGTATTATTTAATTCCAAATAAATAATACTATTCCACTACCTTATTTTTTTATTTTCCGGTAATTTATTTTAATAAATTTCGGTTAAAACGCTCAAAGTTTAATTAAAGACTTATCGCTCATTTTCTTACTTTTTTGTTTATTTCTTTGCTCTATAAATTTTGATATCCAAATAATCGATATTGCCTAAAAAATAAAATAATAATTCTCGTTAATAATTCTTTAATTATATTTTCTAAAAATTAAATTATATTTTCAACTCGGGAATTAAGCTTAACATCATTCTATCTTTCCTTACGACTTTCTTTATTCCCATTTCTATTTTTTTATATAATTCTAATATCTAAATTTTTTTATTGGAATTGCAAAATCGACCTACTCAGATCTTCTTTTATTTAATTCCTCCAAGAATCTTATTGTCAAGACCCAAATCCATGGATCGCGACCGGCTCTAGGGTATGAGTATGGTTGTACCAAAACCCGTAGCAAGTCTCGCAGATAACATATAAACACATAAACCTGAAGTAAACCAATGTTCGGGAGCAACCGAGACTCCAACCTTAATCTAGCAGTTTATAATTCTAACAATTAAATAAGAATAACGAGAGTTAAACAATAATAATGCCAAAACAATAATAAAAATTAGTCGAACCAACTTGACAACAAAAGCTAGAATAAATAAGACTTCTAGTTTACTACTGCGGTCTAAGAATAAAATAATTTGACAGCTTTGTTGAAAATAAAATAGAACCGCCGAGGAATAAAAAATTGGAGATCAGCTCACTCTCTCAAAATAATAAAAGAAAATGGTGAAACAACGGGGCTCAGATATACTAAACACCATTAGAATTGTCTCGGATCAACCAACTAAGATCAGCTCGACAATACTATTAACTTCGCAAACCAAGACGTAAGAAAAACACACCAATTCTTAGGAATACATAACTTAAACTTCTGATAATAAAAAAACTTCATCCTCCAATTTTTTTTTGAATCACTAAAACCTCGATTCCTACAAAAGATCATTCAGATCAAGTTGTATTAATCGGTTTATTGGTTATGTTCGAAATAAATTTTCTAGAAAAACGCTTTCCACAAACACAAATATAAAATAACACCATTCTCCTTTAATTTGAAATTCCTAGCACCTCAAGTTAAATTTCATTTTCAACTGAAAATAATTAACCCGTTGAAAAATCCTTTTGTTCGTAAACACATCTACAAAATAAAACACTCTCATTTTTGAAATCATAATCGGACCTTACTTTCAAAATAAATTCAAGATTTTATAAATTCGTTCATTTAGAAAAATCTTAAAATCCACCTTTTAAATCAAGCTGACAAAATTTCATCACTTTTCCAAGAAATAAATTTTACAAATGAGAACCACTTTGTTTACGAAATAATTTCCATACCGGTATCAAAACTTTTTAAACACATATCGAATCTGTAAAAATAAAATTTCTTTTAAATTTTTTGTAAAAAAACACACGCAGAGCATAACCAATGTTCTTAAAACAAAACTCCTCAAATTATATACTCTAAGATGACACAATTATTTAATCTGAACTCAATATTTTTCCGCACTTACCACAACTAAACCTTGAGTACAACCTTATAACCATAGCTCTTCTTTATCAAATACGGATACTCCAACAATATACAACAATCCAATATGAAGCAATTTCTCTTGAATCACCACCGTCATCAAAGAGTATTTTTCTAGTTACCAAAATTTCAAAACCGTTTAAAATTTATCAACTTTTTAAACACCATTTTTAATGTAACTCGTGAGTTTACAACAAAATATTTTTTTTCTCAAAAAGCCTTACTGATAAAATTTATTTTACATAATTGTGCGCCAGGGTGATGACAGCTCTCATCCCCAAAGAGTTGCATTCAACCCTAATCATTTAATGTCGTGATGAATGTACTAAATGCATGTAGCAATTATTTATTTCTCTTTTAATTAGTGATCATACTCAATGCTCAATGCGGTTTCCTATTCATGACATTTCAAATGCATGTTAATGACATGTCTGAGCACAATTACGTGATAAAAACATTTCAATTACTTTAACAAGTTAATATTGAAATCAATTTTCCTTTGAAATATTTACTAGACATTACACTCTGTGAGACGTGCATTCGTCCATCTTGACATATTTACCCATCTCCATTATCCTAGTCTACCAATTTGCATCGTCATTAACTAAATAACCCAATTCAACAACGAAATTAAAATTTTACCTAGCAATGAATTCCACCTCAAAACAAAATGGGAATTTTCCAAAGAAAACAAAGCAACACGACCGCCTTCACAGCTCCACCATCAGTTTCGATATTTTACCTATCTTCCAAAACACCAGTGTATTACTACACAGATCAACCCCGATTTACAGATTCCATAACTATTTTCAGAATGTCAATAGCCGAAAATCTCGATACTCTAATTTATTACAAACAAGCTCGACCTAGAAACGCATAACGCTCAAATTTTCACGCATGAGGCAAACACTCACGAGTAGAATTATTCCACCGGTGCTGAGTAATATAACTCAAGTCACCTTCCTTGGACAAGGATAAATTCGTAATTTAAATCTAGTAATAGCTCTTAAGAATCGCTACTCAAACTCCTTGATACTAAAATCACTCACCTCGATTTCCAGAGTTCAAAAGCTAGATCCAACTAAACCAATTATAACATTTAAACTAATCGCAGGGTATTAATAAAAGTTCGAAGCACACATCGATACCAATGCCAAAGAAAAACTAGCGAGAAATACCGTCATGTGACATTCCACAAAATGAGGCCAACGAGGACAAAAACTAATACATCATAACTTAAACAAACATGAGAGACATAAATAATAACAAAATAACATAGGTCATAAATTTTCACACGACCGAAATCACTCAAGCATTTTGCAATAAAACAAAATAATACCAAACGATTTGAACATGTAACATTTTATTTGATCATCATGTTTCTACTGACATGACAAATAAAACTCAAGCAACCAAATATGATAACAATATTTTACCATGCAATAATATGCTCAAAACGTCAAATCAGATCCAAATAAATAAAGATATTGACCAAAAATACTTATTAAAACCCATTTCGGACAATAGAATTTACAAAATAGATTTTAAGTTCATGTCGAGCCTCTCCGTTTTTTTTTTATTTTAAAATAAATCATTTTCCAGAAAACCTTTTTACAAAACAATGGTTATAAATTTGTTTCCAAACGCCTCAATTTAAAATCACCGAGTTAGCCGAGTAATTACAACTTCCAAGCTCAAGTCCCACTTTGGGCAACCCAAGTCAACCCACAATAACCATACGTAAAAGCATATACAACACGTTTTCAAATTCGGAAAATATGCATTTTAAAACAAATCCCAGCCTTTTCAAAATAGGAAGCTCGACGTCACCCAAACAACAAACATCAAACTCATCACCCAAGTGAGAAAAACACTTAATCTCAAGCAATATTTCCAGAAACACATACTTCAGTCAATACTAGCAAATCGAGCATAAGACCAACAATACCAAAGTGTTGACAAACCAAAATATGGTAAAATTACAAAAGTAATATTAAATTGTCAAAACTGCATCACCTTTTAAAATAATTTTATTTCAATACAATCATTTTAGATGTACCAATCCAAACGTTATAACTTAAACTTTAAATTACGAGAAATTCATTTTAATTTAAAAGAACAACTATTTTGCAATCCTCAGTCAAATGTAAAATTTTGAAATACAGAATTTTATTTTTCTGGCAAGGTATTGAAAATCATATTTTAGGGTGTCGTGTACAGACTACCCACTTGACTTTTTGCGTCAAAACACCAGTTAGGCCAAAAACAATTTACTAAGAAAATTTAAAACCAATACGTGGCCAGCAACATAATCCACAAAATGTTGTAAAGATTTTTCGGTCAAAAATCATTTAAACCTGAAACAATGCCGAAACCTAACAAAATATTCTTTTTAGCAATCAAAGCTCACGGATAAAGGTAGAAGTACTCACAAAATAATTCAACGTCAACGATTCATTGAAGGTAAAAAAAGCCAAAATTTATCACCCAGGTGAAACGCAACATCATCAAGACAAGGCAAACAACATCATGCCCAAGCATGAATTTAAGCAAACTACCATTATAAAATTTTCTGAGAAATCAAAAGAAATTAATATCACCCAAGTGAAAACAACCACATAATAAGCAATAAAACAAATAAATTCATACAACAGACTCACAGCATTCCTACAGGAGTTGGCATAAATTTTTGAAAATAAAAAATGACGTTTCAAAGACAAGACTTGAATCCTAATTCCGCAGTAGTACCTATGAGTTACTAACAAACTTAACAGAGTAAACACATAGCATGCAAATGGCCTTGGTTTGAAACCAAAGCTCTAATACCAAGTTTGTCACGACCCAAATCCATGGATCGCGACCGGCGCTAGGGTATGGGTATGGTTGTACCAAAACCCGTAGCAAGCCTCGCGGATAACATATAAACACATAAACCTGCAGAAAATCAATGTTCGGGAGCAACCGAGACTCCAACATTAATCTAGCAGTTTATAATTCTAACAATTAAATAAGAATAACTAGAGTTAAACAATAATAATGCCAAAACAATAATAAAAATTAGTTGAACCAACTTGACAACAAAAGCTAGAATAAATAAGACTTCTAGTTTACTACTGCGGTCTAAAAATAAAATAATTTGACAACTTTGTTGAAAATAAAATAAAACCTCCGAGGAATAAAGAATCGGAGATCAGCTCACTCTCTCAAAATAATAAACCTGGAAAATGGGGAAACAACGGGGGTCAGATATACTGAGATGATATTTACATTTATTAAGTGGAAAACCTTTAAAAACATTAAGCACATTTTATATACATATATTGTTCATTACGGATAAGTAATGAAACCCTAAACCACAAATATATATAATAATATCCAATGTCGTGTCGGTGAGACGTATCTCCATAATCGATCCCCGATCGTCACTCATCATATAATAACGAGTGAGTCATCCCAGGAGACGAATCTACCATCGGCGCCCTCACTAAGGCAAGACGTATCTCGAACCATACGTCAATACCAATGATCATTACCGGTGCGTACGCAGTCTCGATGATGCCCATCGATTAGCCCGTTTCAATCCAGATCCATAATGATTTTCGAAATCATTTTGAAAGCTGCAAACAGTTTTATATAGCAAAAATACAATTTACTTAATGAAGCGGTAAATAGTAAATATAAACTCACTGCTTGCTAATGCTCGTGAAAACATGACAAGCGACAAAATCTGATTTGACTCTGAAGCACAAGTAGTCGACGAGTCTAAGAACAGAGTAAAAATCAATATTAAAATTGACCCCTAAATCTAGAGAGTACTAGACACCATATAGGACTAGCACAATACCAAGTCAAACACAAGCATAGCCAAAACAGAATGAACAATTAATTACATAATGACCCGAGCCAAAATACGAACCACATCGAGTAACACAATACCCAAATAATTAATAAATTAAGTCTATTAAATTCCCGCTTTAAAATATGATTCAGAAAATATTATTTAAATAATATTTAAATAATAAAATAGATAACTTTCCAAATGGTGGGTTAAGAGAGTTACCGATAACTACCAAGCTAGCTCACATGCCGGGTGACCCAAGTCTATCCCGACCCAAAATATTTTGTTAAAAAAAATATAAACCAGAGTTTATAATTTCCAAAAATAACTTTGATAAAATAAAAATATTTATATCCAATATAAACCATAGTTTATAATTATAGAAACAATTTTGATAAAACAATAATCAAAATTCAAAACGGAACACAATAGCTTAAAATCCAAATAACCAATAACTACTAACAATTTGCTTAATTAAAATAAATTAAGATGTTAAAAATTTAAAACGTCCAATTGACACGTCTAGTCAATAAATTCCAAAATTTAATAATTACCCGAGTAATTATAAATTCTTGGTTAAACATATTATTATCATTTTTTGTTTATAATAAAGAAAATAAACAAAATAAATGATTTAAATTTTAAATGGACTATTATTATTTTAGATTTAAAATAATATTGACAATTTATAAATCGAAACGTAATACGAAGTTAAAATCAAAATTAAATAACAATAGTTAGAATGTGAATAAGTAGTAATTAACTTAAGGGACTAAATTGATTAAAACAATATAAAACAAGGGTCAAATGAGGTAAAGCAATAAGAATGCATGACTTGTTAGGACAAAAACCATCACTTCCAATTCAAACCACTAACCCGCCAACACTTTCAAACAACCAAAATACCAATACACAGAACCATACTTCCAAAGCCAAAAACTTAAAAAAAATAAAGAGCAGCAACATATGAACCAAGCAACCAAATTATTTGATATTAACATCCCCCCATCATCCTAACCCATAACCATTCAATTCACTCATTCAATTTTTGAATATAACATCTTGTAACCAATCAACCAACTTCGTCACAAGAACATATCTGACTTCGATAATCACAGGACATCGTTATGAACTCTCAAATAAACAAAACCATCTCAATTCTCAATTAAACAAGTAACAGTATAAACTAAATTAACTTTTATAATGAACAACAAACCCATGGCAGAGCACAAGAAAGACAACAGTACACAAACATTCAAGAACGGTGAACCATACGACAATCAAAACATAAATATTTACGTACCATTCTACGAAAACAAAGTGTAGATTTGTAGAGGATTGAATCCACTATCACTTGGACGAGACATATTTCAATTTAACGCTAAAATGAAAGAGAACGATCCAAATTACGGAAGTGCCGATAATAAGAAAAACTGAAAATCAAGAACAAAAGCTTACCGAATTCTGGATAATTTTAATGGATGAATTGAGAAGCGTTTTCAGAGAATTCAAGAGGGATGTGACGGCTAGAGTTTAGGTTTAAGAGTGGAAAAGAATTAGGGTAAGAAATGTATATAAATAGGGAAAGAAAATAGTTGCAGGTCACGATGTATATTAGAAAGAAAAAAACATATAATCTTCAAGTATAAAATCTGCACACATTTTGCATGGCCAAACTCAACATTTTTATAGGCCAAATATATATAACATGGGCTTTTGGTCAAATATTGTATTTTCTTATTATTCATATTTTTTTTTTATTTTTTTTTTATTTTTATTATTATTATTATTACTGCACAAAAAAAACGGCGGAACGTAAAAACAATAACGCATCGACATTTCTGACCCCTAAAATCACTCACGACCGAGTGACAATTCAACGGAAACAAAATAAAAATCGCATAACTCAACTTAAGCAAGCAAAACTGTAATCTCAATAGATTAGACAAAACTCTTACCCAAAGGTAATTTTACCACAAAGAAGACTAAGTAGTGTCAAACGAAACGAAATATAATCTAGTCGAAAGCATACTGAAATTATATGGGGTGCCACATTCCCCGTAACATAGAGGAATATAACCTCGAATTTAAAACTGATTTGAAAACTCGAATGATCACCACACGCATACGCGAAAAATTTTAAGTTCAATAATTTGGCACCTCATACGACTCTATAAACACCACGTGTGAATGAATAAAAAAAAAATTCAATCGGGAATAACCGATACGCTATACGAGGAAAAATTTCAAAAGAACAAGCTCAAGTCTCAAAGACTACCAAAGAAACACCACAAGTGTAGGAACAACCCCAAAATTCAATAGAAATCTTAATAAGCCAAACTCTAATGCTACAAACCGAAACATACAAACACTCTTACTGAAATTAATCTTACATCGCTTAACGCATACGCACTATAAAACTTATAGTGATCACAATACCAATTACCTCAAATGAGAAGGCTTAACAGCAATTCAAAATGTCATCCACATCAAATATGCTCTCACAAAATAACGGTTAAAAACTAAACACCATTAGAATTGTCTCGGATCAACCAACTAAGATCAGCTCGACAATACTATTAACTTCGCAAACCAAGACGTAAGAAAAACACACCAATTCTTAGGAATACATAACTTAAACTTCTGGTAATAAAAAAACTTCATCCTCCAATTTTTTTTTGAATCACTAAAACCTCGATTCCTACAAAAGATCATTCAGATCAAGTTGTATTAATCGGTTTATTGGTTATGTTCGAAACAAATTTTCTAGAAAAATGCTTTCCACAAACACAAATATAAAATAACACCATTCTCCTTTAATTTGAAATTCCTAGCACCTCAAGTTAAATTTCATTTTCAACTGAAAATAATTAACCCGTTGAAAAATCCTTTTGTTCGTAAACACATCTACAAAATAAAACACTCCCATTTTTGAAATCATAATCGGACCTTACTTTCAAAATAAATTCAAGATTTTATAAATTCGTTCATTTAGAAAAATCTTAAAATCCACCTTTTAAATCAAGCTGACAAAATTTCATCACTTTTCCAAGAAATAAATTTTACAAATGAGAACCACTTTGTTTACGAAATAATTTCCATACCGGTATCAAAACTTTTTAAACACATATCGAATCTGTAAAAATAAAATTTCTTTTAAATTTTTTGTAAAAAAACACACGCAGAGCATAACCAATGTTCTTAAAACAAAACTCCTCAAATTATATACTCTAAGATGACACAATTATTTAATCTGAACTCAATATTTTTCCGCACTTACCACAACTAAACCTCGAGTACAACCTTATAACCATAGCTCTTCTTTATCAAATACGGATACTCCAACAATATACAACAATCCAATATGAAGCAATTTCTCTTGAATCACCACCGTCATCAAAGAGTATTTTTCTAGTTACCAAAATTTCAAAACCGTTTAAAATTTATCAACTTTTTAAACACCATTTTTAATGTAACTCGTGAGTTTACAACAAAATATTTTTTTTCTCAAAAAGCCTTACTGATAAAATTTATTTTACATAATTGTGCGCCAGGGTGATGACAGCTCTCATCCCCAAAGAGTTGCATTCAACCCTAATCATTTAATGTCGTGATGAATGTACTAAATGCATGTAGCAATTATTTATTTCTCTTTTAATTAGTGATCATACCCAATGCTCAATGCGGTTTCCTATTCGTGACATTTCAAATGCATGTTAATGACATGTCTGAGCACAATTACGTGATAAAAACATTTCAATTACTTTAATAAGTTAATATTGAAATCAATTTTCCTTTGAAATATTTACTAGACATTACACTCTGTGAGATGTGCATTCGTCCATCTTGACATATTTACCCATCTCCATTATCCTAGTCCACCAATTTGCATCGTCATTAACTAAATAACCCAATTCAACAACGAAATTAAATTTTTACCTAGCAATGAATTCCACCTCAAAATAAAATGGGAATTTTCCAAAGAAAACAAAGCAACACGACCGCCTTCACAGCTCCACCATCAGTTTCGATATTTTACCTATCTTCCAAAACACCAGTGTATTACTACACAGATCAACCCCGATTTACAGATTCCATAACTATTTTCAGAATGTCAATAGCCGAAAATCTCGATACTCTAATTTATTACAAACAAGCTCGACCTAGAAACGCATAACGCTCAAATTTTCACGCATGAGGCAAACACTCACGAGTAGAATTATTCCACCGGTGCTGAGTAATACAACTCAAGTCACCTTTCTTGGACAAGGATAAATTCGTAATTTAAATCTAGTAATAGCTCTTAAGAATCGCTACTCAAACTCCTTGATACTAAAATCACTCACCTCGATTTCCAGAGTTCAAAAGCTAGATATAACTAAACAAATTATAACATTTAAACTAATCGCAGGGTATTAATAAAAGTTCGAAGCACACATCGATACCAATGCCAAAGAAAAACTAGCGAGAAATACCGTCATCTGACATTCCACAAAATGAGGCCAACGAGGACAAAAACTAATACATCATAACTTAAACAAACATGAGAGACATAAATAATAACAAAATAACATAGGTCATAAATTTTCACACGACCGAAATCACTCAAGCATTTTGCAATAAAACAAAATAATACCAAACGATTTGAACATGTAACATTTTATTTGATCATCATGTTTCTACTGACATGACAAATAAAACTCAAGCAACCAAATATGATAACAATATTTTACCATGCAATAATATGCTCAAAACGTCAAATCAGATCCAAATAAATAAAGATATTGACCAAAAATACTTATTAAAACCCATTTCGGACAATAGAATTTACAAAATAGATTTTAAGTTCATGTCGAGCCTCTCCGTTTTTTTTTATTTTAAAATAAATCATTTTCCAGAAAACCTTTTTACAAAACAATGGTTATAAATTTGTTTCCAAACGCCTCAATTTAAAATCACCGAGTTAGCCGAGTAATTACAACTTCCAAGCTCAAGTCCCACTTTGGGCAACCCAACTTAACCCACGATAAACATACTTAAAAAACATATACATCACGTTTTCAAATTCGGAAAATATGCATTTTAAAACAAATCCCAGCCTTTTCAAAATAGGAAGCTCGACGTCACCCAAACAACAAACATCAAACTCATCACCCAAGTGAGAAAAACACTTAATCTCAAGCAATATTTCCAGAAACACATACTTCAGTCAATACTAGCAAATCGAGCATAAGACCAACAATACCAAAGTGTTGACAAACCAAAATATGGTAAAATTACAAAAGTAATATTAAATTGTCAAAACTGCATCACCTTTTAAAATAATTTTATTTCAATACAATCATTTTAGATGTACCAATCCAAACGTTATAACTTAAACTTTAAATTACGAGAAATTCATTTTAATTTAAAAGAACAACTATTTTGCAATCCTCAGTCAAATGTAAAATTTTGAAATACAGAATTTTATTTTTCTGGCAAGGTATTGAAAATCATATTTTAGGGTGTCGTGTACAGACTACCCACTTGACTTTTTGCGTCAAAACACCAGTTAGGCCAAAAACAATTTACTAAGAAAATTTAAAACCAATACGTGGCCAGCAACATAATCCACAAAATGTTGTAAAGATTTTTCGGTCAAAAATCATTTAAACCTGAAACAATGCCGAAACCTAACAAAATATTCTTTTTAGCAATCAAAGCTCACGGCTAAAGGTAGAAGTACTCACAAAATAATTCAACGTCAACGATTCATTGAAGGTAAAAAAAGCCAAAAATTTATCACCCAGGTGAAACGCAACATCATCAAGATAAGGCAAACAACATCATGCCCAAGCATGAATTTAAGCAAACTACCATTATAAAATTTTCTGAGAAATCAAAAGCAATTAATATCACCCAAGTGAAAACAACCACATAATAAGCAATAAAACAAATAAATTCATACAACAGACTCACAGCATTCCTACAGGAGTTGGCATAAATTTTTGAAAATAAAAAATGACGTTTCAAAGACAAGACTTGAATCCTAATTCCACAGTAGTTCCTATGAGTTACTAACAAACTTAACAGAGTAAACACATAGCATGAAAATGGCCTTGGTTTGAAACCAAAGCTCTAATACCAAGTTTGTCACGACCCAAATCCATGGATCGCGACCGGCGCTAGGGTATGGGTATGGTTGTACCAAAACCCGTAGCAAGCCTCGCGGATAACATATAAACACATAAACCTGCAGAAAATCAATGTTCGGGAGCAACCGAGACTCCAACATTAATCTAGCAGTTTATAATTCGAACAATTAAATAAGAATAACTAGAGTTAAACAATAATAATGCCAAAACAATAATAAAAATTAGTTGAACCAACTTGACAACAAAAGCTAGAATAAATAAGACTTCTAGTTTACTACTGCGGTCTAAAAATAAAATAATTTGACAACTTTGTTGAAAATAAAATAAAACCTCCGAGGAATAAAGAATCGGAGATCAGCTCACTCTCTCAAAATAATAAACCTGGAAAATGGGGAAACAACGGGGGTCAGATATACTGAGATGATATTTACATTTATTAAGTGAAAAACCTTTAAAAACATTAAGCACATTTTATATACATATATTGTTCATTACGGATAAGTAATGAAACCCTAAACCACAAATATATATAATAATATCCAATGTCGTGTCGGTGAGACGTATCTCCATAATCGATCCCCGACCGTCACTCATCATATAATAACGAGTGAGTCATCCCAGGAGACGAATCTACCATCGGCGCCCTCACTAAGGCAAGACGTATCTCGAACCATACGTCAATACCAATGATCATTACCGGTGCGTACGCAGTCTCGATGATGCCCATCGATTAGCCCGTTTCAATCCAGATCCATAATAATTTTCGAAATCATTTTGAAAGCTGCAAACAGTTTTATATAGAAAAAATACAATTTACTTAATGAAGCGGTAAATAGTAAATATAAACTCACTGCTTGCTAATGCTCGTGAAAACCTGACAAGCGACAAAATCTGATTTGACTCTGAAGCACAAGTAGTCGACGAGTCTAAGAACAGAGTAAAAATCAATATTAAAATTGACCCCTAACTCTAGAGAGTACTAGACACCATATAGGACTAGCACAATACCAAGTCAAACACAAGCATAGCCAAAACAGAATGAACAATTTATTACATAACGACCCGAGTCAAAATACGAACCATATCGAGTAACACAATACTCAAATAATTAATAAATTAAGTCTGTTAAGTTCCCGCTTTAAAATATGATTCAGAAAATATTATTTAAATAATATTTAAATAATAAAATAGATAACTTTCCAAATGGTGGGTTAGCCGAGTTACCGATAACTACCAAGCTATCTCACATGCCGGGTGATCCAAGTCTATCCCGACCCAAAATATTTAATTAAAAAAAAATATAAACCAGAGTTTATAATTCCCAAAAATAACTTTGATAAAATAAATATATTTATATCCAATATAAACCATAGTTTATAATTATAGAAACAATTTTGATAAAACAATAATCAAAATTCAAAACGGAACACAATAGCTTAAAATCCAAATAACCAATAATTACTAACAATTTGCTTAATTAAAATAAATTAAGATGTTAACAATTTAAAACGTCCAATTGACACGTCTAGTCAATAAATTCCAAAATTTAATAATTACCCGAGTAATTATAAATTATTGGTTAAACATATTATTATCATTTTTTGTTTATAATAAACAAAATAAACAAAATAAATGATTTAAATTTTAAATGGACTATTATTATTTTAGATTTAAAATAATGTTGACAATTTATAAATCGAAACGTAATCCGAAGTTAAAATCAAAATCAAATAACAATAGTTAGAATGTGAATAAGTAGTAATTAACTTAAGGCTTTTATTAAAACCTTTATTCATAAAAAAAACAATATAAAACAAGGGTCAAATGAGGTAAAACAATAAAAATGCATGACTTGTTAGGAAAAAAACCATCACTTCCAATTCAAACCACTAACCCGCCAACACTTTCAAACAACCAAAATACCAATACACAGAACCATACTTCCAAAGCCAAAAACTTAAAAAACAATAATGAGCAGCAACATATGAACCAAGCAACCAAATTATTTGAGATTAACATCCCCTCCATCATCCTAACCCATAACCATTCAATTCACTCATTCAGTTTTTGAATATAACATTCAGTAACCAATCAACCAACTTCGTCACAAGAACATATCCGACTTCGATAATCACAGGACATCGTTATGAACTCTCAAATCAACAAAACCATCTCAATTCTCAACTAAACAAGTAACAGTATAAACTAAATTAACTTTTATAATGAACAACAAACCCATGGCAGAGCACAAGAAAGACAACAGTACACAAACATTCAAGAACGGTGAACCGTACGGCAATCAAAACAGAAATATTTACGTACCATTCTACGAAAACAAAGTGTAGATTTGTAGAGGATTGAATCCACTATCACTTGGACGAGACAGATTTCAATTTAACGCTAAAATGCAAGAGAACGATCCAAATTACGGAAGTGCCGATAATAAGCAAAACCGAAAATCAAGAACAAAAGCTTACCGAATTATGGATAATTTTGATGGATGAATTGAGAAGCGTTTTAAGAGAATTCAAGAGGGATTTGACGGCTAGAGTTTAGGTTTAAGAGTGGAAAAGAATTAGGGTAAGAAACGTATATAAATAGGGAAAGAAAATAGTTGCAGGTCACGATGTATATTAGAAAGAAACAAACATATAATCTTCAAGTATAAAATCTGCACACATTTTGCATGGCCAAACTCAACATTTTCATGGGCCAAATATATATAACATGGGCTTTTGATCAAATATTGTATTTTCTTATTATTCATTTTTTTTATTTTCATTTTTATTACTGCACAATAAAAACGGCGGAACGAAAAACCAAATATGGGGTATTACACTTTTATTCTTATAACTTTAGCTATTCAAAAAAGTACTCCTTTCTTACATTAGTAACGTCAAAATTACGAGGTATTATAGTAAGGCCTAATGTCTTAAAAAAACCCCGACCTTTTAACCCCTTTTCAATCTTACCCTAACGTTGAAAATTTGTCAATTTTACCCTATTTTACATTTTTGTGTTTCAATTGTACCCTAAAAAATTAAATTAACGTCTTTTGCGTTTGGAAATTTGTTTAGAACATTCTCCATGTCTCGCATATATTAATTGTATATTTTTAAAATTTATTTAAATTTAATTTAAATTAATTAAGAATTTAAATTAGTGTTAATTTGATTATGGTTTTTAGTTAGTTTTTAAAAATAAAGGAATATTATTTGTACTTTTTGAATAAAAAAGAATTTAATTTCATGTTTAGACTTAATTAATTAAATGATTTCATCATTTAAGTAAAAAAATTAACAAAAATTAAAATATGGGGGTACAATTGAAAACGGAAAATTCAAAAGTGGGTAAAATTGACAAATTTTCAACGTCGGGGTGGAAGTGAAAAAAAGTTTAAATGTAAGGGGTTTTTGAGTGATTAGGCCTTATAGTAACTCCATCTAAACCAATTCAGATTCTTTTTCTATGTATATTATATTTAAATATAACTAAAAAGAATTTACATCCGCAATTTATTCTCGCATTCTAAAATAATTATTTTTAAAATATTAAATATTAAATTATTTTTAATAACAAGTCTTTAAGATAATTATGTTTTTTAAATAAATTTATTTCATAAATATTTTTTTAATGAATTATTTTTAGCGACAATTTAGCGACATATTCAAAAATTTGTCGCTAAATCTGTGGAATTAGCGACAGATTTTGAATTTGTCGCTAAATCTGTGGAATTAGCGACAGATTTTGAATTTGTCGCTAATTTTTATAACTCCCGCTAGTAATTTGACGGATTTGGGGACGGTTCGAAATCTGTCGCTACATCCGTCGGAAAAAAAAATTAGCGATGTATTTTTATTCCATCGCTAAATTCTTCGTATTTTTTAGTAGTGGAACAGAGTCAGCAACTGTGATTGGGTTGATTTTGGTTGGGGTATATTGTAATTCAAACTGATGTTTGATCAGGTTGGGGGTGCAGGTTTCTTTATCAGCTATTCTCAACATATTTTGCTCTGTTAGCAGTTGCTTGGCTGACCTGCTGGCAGAATAAATGATTTGATTTAAAATGACTATAGAAGATATAGATTATCTAAAATTGGGGTTAAAGAGGTGATTTTTAGGGAGGCGATTTCTGCACTCCAACATATTATAACCACACTCCACATTTTGACAAAAGGACTCATGTATCCTTGCTGGTGTCTATATTTCTTTTATTTTGTTCCACCCCTCAAATGCAATCAATTCACCAAATTTTATGTCTTTCATGAACTTTTCATTTATGTTATGACAATGGGAAATAAGTCTTTTACATTATTTTATTTCTTAACTAAACTAATATATTGCTATATTAAACTGTAATTTTGTGTATACAATAATCCTTTATTTGAAATTTTTTAAAGTTTTGATTTTCTTTGGTACATAATTAATTAGATCAAAAAAATTTGGTGAACTTATCATTAGCGATTATCTAATTTTTAGTTATTTGAACTTTACATTAATTATAAAATATAACACTATAATGATTTGAAACTATATTTTTCATTTTAACAATAAATTGTTTATAAAATAATAAACTTTAGATTCATATAATTAAATACATAAATTATAAATAAATAGTCTATCAATTTCTGACCGAGGAAATATATTTTATACTACATTTTAAAATACAACTTATTTATTTTTGAACCTATTATATAATATTAGTTTTAATATTTTATATTACATTGATATGCAATATAATTAAATATTTTAAAAGATTCATTTGAATTTAATTAAAATGTCACAATCTCTTTTTCCGTCCTATTTTATATGTCATTTTTAAATTTTTTGATGTCTTAAAGAAAATCTTTTTTTAACGCATTTTTTATTCTTAATATTAATAGGTTTGATATATAAAATTAATGTAAGACTATATCATAGTTTTAAGATAAAATGAGAAATATAAAAAAATATACTTATTCTATTTAAGATATTTTTAATATGTGTGAGAATAATAGGGGTTGAAAAAACAAACTAGTGGGTCATTTTTAATAAAAAAATAATATAAATAAGCAAAAGATGTGGGTCATGTAATGAGCCTCAAATTCTTGAATTGAGATTGTTGCGGTATGAGTAATGATGTTTAATGAGGGTATATTAGCCTATATGAAAATATTTTGGAGCGCAGTTATACACTTTGGAGCGCGAAAATCGGTTCCCGATTTTTAAATGTTTGTGTATCACCGACTTAACTTGTAAAGGTTTTGTATTTTTAAGCAAGTAACTCTTTATCCTATCTTTACTTTCTTGTTTTCTCATAAACTTGTCCAATTTAATGAATACAATTGAAATATTTTTAAAACCTATATACACTGACTTAGTTGATATATTTAGACTAATAAAAAATTACATTTCAATACTTAATTGGTTATAATTTACATGTTTGCTGAATTTATAAAAATTATGGTGATAAAAATTTGAAACTCTACGTTAGAAAGTTTAAAACTTATATTCCTCTTATTCCGTTTCAGTGATAAAAATTAAAACAGAAGCTTCATCCAACAATTTGAATTTTTAATAATTTATTTTTTAATATTATTGATGAAGTCTGTCTTCTGATCTGGTGATTAACCTGCAAAACCGGATAGAAGCTAACCGGACGGTGGTATTTCGATTAACTCTCTAATGCTTAAGTCAGTTTAGACTTTAGCAACGTTTTTAGTATATGAATGTAATTGTATTTTTAGGCATACGTCAACCTCTTTATATAGTAGTTGAGTGAATACCTTGTAGTCTTCGAATAGAAAAATGATTTCTATTTAGTAGGGTTTGATATCGAATAGGAAAGAGATTCCCTATTCAAGTTAGAACCTTATTCATGAATATCTTCCTCAATAAACTTATCTTTTTAAGTTAGAGTTTGTATCCAAATAGGAAAGATATTCCGTATATGTGGTTCTTGGACAATCCCTCAGGCGACGCGCTTTACCCGGGTCTTCGGGGATTCAGATGATTTCTTTTTGGAACTTTGGACATGACAAATCTCATGGATTCGGTTGTCGATGTCATTTGGCTTTTGCCTTTTGGGCGAGAACTGATATTACTTTTAGAGGGTGCATCTAGTGCGACTCGACTCTATTCTAGTTATAATAGGATTCAGTATCCATTAATAATATTAGAGTTCTTTTGATTAAAAGGTTTACAAATTGATTTTGACAATTTTATTTAATTTATTAGAATATTTAAATATATGATCCAAATCGAATATGATTAAAAGGTGAATAACTTATTCTAAAAAAAACTTATTTTTAAATAATTTTTTATTTAATTATTTAAAGAGAGTTTAAGAGCATAAATATTTTAATTTATTTTCTAAATTTGAGAATAAAAACAAAGAATAGACCATGATAATTATCAAGCTTGTCTATTTTGGTGGGTCATTTCTAATCAAACTATTTAAAATCACCGATTTTAGCTAATTTTTAATGAGCGAATTTCAATTTTAGCCAACTCATTCATTTTCAAAATAATACTAAATTTTTTAATTTGTTTTAGTTGTAACCATTTTTTTAATCATCTCAAAATATTAATAAAGCTTTCTAAATTAAAAAAAAAGTTATGACCGGCTAGAACTGAAAATTTATAGAAGTTCAGTTTTTTTTTTAAATCAGAATTGGTATTAAAAGTTAGCTAAAATTAATGATTTTATAAAATTTGGCCAGATCTTATCGAATCAGAAAAAATTTAAATTTTTTAAAACATTATATCTAATTATCACCGTATGATATTATTCAGAATATATAAATAAAGCTGATAATTCATGTTAGCATGTTATAAACGTGTTGTATATCTATTTAAAAATAGACAATTATTTTAATCTGAAGACGAGACATTTAATTAATTGTGTCAAAATGTCATCCAAATACGACACATTTATTAATTACTAGTTTCGCATTACGTGCTATGCACGTGGCTCGTAACGTAATTCGTCAATGTACATATTAGTAAATTTATTATAATTATATTAATTTTATTTATAATTAATATTAAATTAGTTAAGAATTTTTGTAAAAGTAAATATAATATATTCGGTTATTAATTTTTTTTTCTATACTGAATTTATTCTTCTTTTGGTTTTATAATAACCATAATTAAATAATTAACTTAATTTTATTAATAATATCTTTAAAAATAATAAGATAATAAATTAAAATAATAATATATTGACCAAATATAGTATTTTAATTTTGCAGTTAAATCAAACTAAAATATAGGTATTCCTACTAATTTGGAGACAATTTAGTTATTTTTTACATACTAAAAACTAAATTGGAGATAATTTAGCTACCTATTCTAATTAGGACTTTAATTACAATAATGATTAATTAAATAACTAATTAGTTAATGACTATAAAACCGTTATTTAGTGTTAAACTGAAAAGGATTATTCGGTAAATTTGCATGTCCCCCCCCCATCCGTACTTTTATATATAGTATAGATAACATATTTAATTTATTTAATTATTTTTTTAATTAAATGAGTTTAATCAAACAACAAATTCTTAAAGCAACCATAAATTTTAGTACAACAAACTGTTAATAAATTATATATGTGTTATATAAGTACATTTTATCACATATTGTAATTAAATTAATTAATATAATTAATCAATAAGATTAAACGTGTCGTAGATGGGTTAGGCGGATTTCACTTACTATTTAACCGTGTCATAAAGGGGAGAAATTCTTGTGTGAAACTAATTCGGCACGTAGGATTATTAATCATCTATTAAATACATGACATGTGACGTAATTAAATGTCATAACCGATCAATAAATAGCATTTAATTCTAATTAAAAAATCACTAATTAATATTATATTTAGTGATTTATTATGGCATTTAATTGCGCCACGTGTCATGTATTTAATAGATGGTTTATAATCCTACGTGGCTAACTAGGTTCACACAAATTTGTTTTTCCATAAACAGATTAGTGTTTTGAACGGAATCTGTATAAATCCAACTCAAATTTGTTTAACTCCATATCGAAATTACCAGCCATATTTAGAAACTTATGTAATAAGAAGTTTAGAACAAACATTATAGCATTAACAAGTCCTTAACTGTATAAATAATGATTTTCTAGACACTGACAACCATAAACATTCAAAAAAAGAAAACTTAATATTCGTTATTGTCTGA
Organism: Mercurialis annua; assembly: GCF_937616625.2. Lineage (NCBI taxonomy): Eukaryota > Viridiplantae > Streptophyta > Magnoliopsida > Malpighiales > Euphorbiaceae > Mercurialis > Mercurialis annua. Next base: position 41,146,606 of record NC_065574.1, on the reverse strand, counting down.
TAGCAACATGATTTGAGCTTTGGTAGCGAAGAAAACTCCATGAATCCAAGACTAAGCATAAAGCTTATGCAGGACAGTGAAATCCAGGAGGTGGGTGCTTGCCACAACCGACAAGAACATCAAGAGCAATAGGTAGAAAAATATTAATATTTAAAAGCTTAGCTTTAATGGTAGTACAAAGACATAAAGCTGCATCCAGGTCCACGATTCCTTCAAGCAATGGACAACAAACATCCTTAGCACTGTGTCCAATACCAACGTGGATCAGTCCACCAAGCACATCAACACACCCTCCTAACTTGAGAGCATCAATGGGGCAAGTTTCATGCTTTGTGGGTGGAGGCGGACATGGCACCGGAGGAGGAGGAGGAGGGGGAGGACATGGAGTTTCTGGTGTTGGTGGCTTTACAGGCGATGGTGGAGTTACTACAGGAGGTTTAGGAATATATGGGGGTGAAGACGGCGGCGTAACAGGCGGCTTTGGAGGTGTTGGTGGGTAAACGACGGGTGGTTTTGGTACAAAAGGTGGTGGCTGCACTGTTGGGGGTTTTGGTACAAAGGGTGGTGGCTGCACTACCGGTGGTTTTGGTATATATGGAGGTTGATGATGAGGTGGTCTTGGGTGAAACGGTGGTTTTGGTATATAGGGAGGTTGATGATGAGGTGGTTTGGGGTGAAATGGTGGTTTTGGTATATAGGGAGGTTGATGATGAGGTGGTTTTGGATAATACGGTGGTTTTGGGTGAAATGGTGGGTTTGGGTTTGGACAGGTAGGGCAAGCAAGAGAAGGAAGCAAAGTGGCCAAGTTGAGAAGAAGAATGAAGAGACCATAGTTGGCCATTGTAGATTTTGGGAGGAGTGAGTGTACGAAGATTATAGCATGCCCATGCCCTCTTCTTATAGTCACAATTACATAACCAATCAATCATTTATTTATTTTGCTTGACTTTATAACATTTCACTAATTCTCCACACTTTGTCTTATTGAACATTTTGGGAGGTTTTTTTTATTTTCTTATGAAAGTTTTTTTTTAAAGTTAAAACTGTAATCTTAAACATCTAATACAATTTTGCTCAGTGTGGGTCTAGATTAGATGATTAATCGCATCTTCAAGTGCATTAAAAGTTAAGAGTTCGGATTTTACTCTATAACTAACAACTAACAAATTGAAATTTTTAAAATTTTAAAAGTCATTCTCTATCTCTGATAAATAAAATAAATTATATCTAACACAACAACAGTTAACAGTAAGAAATTAATCATAAATTAATAAATCTATTGTCACTATAATCATAGATTATTATTTTTTTGTTATAACGCATATGTGAACAATTAAGGGATAACTTCAAGTAAAACTAGCCTTTATGACCCATTTCTCTCTCATCCCTCTAAAGTCTCTATTTTTTTTAAGAAATTTTAGCCGCAACAAGAGGAAGGTGATTTTGGCCATTTTTTGTTCAAAATCACGTCCCTACCTTCTCGTTTTCTGTTCAAATCTCGTATTTAGTTTATTTTGCGTTAATAATCACAGATCTGAGTTCTGTTGGTAATTTTCTTTCTTTCTTTATGGATGTTTTGTCTTCCTTTGTGGAGTTCTGACTCTTACCCTTTATGGGTTTTTCTATTTCCTTGATGGAATTATCTACTGAGCGTAGATCTGAAGTGCTATCAGTAGAAATCTTATTTTTAATATTCTCTCAATCGGACTCATTTAAAGACCAAAAAATCGATTTATGGTTCAAAATAACCTTTGAGTGGAGCGGACGGATCGCCGAGTTGCATATTCAAAGAGTTCCGTCAATGCGATTAAAGAAATTAGATATGATTTTCTGTTATTTTACTGATGTTCTATTATTGTACTTCTTGAATGTATTGATTTATTCAATATTTGATCAAGTTTTATTTTTATTTCTCCATTAGTGAAATTTTCATTATTTTAAAAAGAAAAAAGATAACTTCAACATATTTATTTTCATAACTTGTATACAATTTAAAATTAATTTAGAAAGTTATATCTTGTCCCTTGAACGTTACAAAATTTAAACAATTCTAGCAAAGGGGAACATTTGATCGTTTGGTTACTTTTAATTGAAATTAACTAAAAACATTAGTCAAATCAAACAGTTAAATTAATCAAAACCCCTTTTATTCAGTCAGCTTTTAAGTCTAATCATAGTTTTGCTTATATTTACCGATAGACTGATCCATGAATGCTACTGTTTCTAAAAACTGAAATTTCATGTTAAATTTTAAGGTTAATCTATATCTATACTATATATAAAAGCATGGATGGGGGGGGACAGGCAAATTTACGTCACTGTCCTTAAAATTATTCAATTATTATTAAACAATAATTATTCTATCTAAATTTTAGCTAATTCAAACTATTTTTAATTCGATTAAAATATTTTCCTATTTTGTAGAGAGTATTTTTCCTATTATATAGGGTTGTCTATGATATTTTTAGATACTCTACGATTTTGATGTTGAAAAGAAAATAATTGTTTACTTAATTAGTAGTATTATATTTGGGCTAGGACTATTTGCTAGGTACAATTCCAATAGTAAATTAAAAAGAGAAAATGTCACCATATACCCCAAAATCTGAAAAGTTTATGTTAGTGACCCAACATAATATTTTTAGCAAAAATCCCTCTTTTTTAATTTTCTATTTTCAGCTCTACCTCTTTTTTAGGCAAGTTACTTAAATAACCCTGTCTATAGTAGCTGCTTTACAATTGCTATAGTGTACTTCATACACTCAATTTTTTCCCCCCACTTTCTCTTCTCCTCTACGTTTTTTCCCTCACTTCCTCCATTACTCCATTTTCTCACTATCTTCTCTTTCCCATTATCTGCGAAAATCACTCAGCACAAACCTCTGTTTTTGTTATTAAATCATTATCAATGGCTCATACACGTTCTTCAAAACCGATTCCTAAAAAAGCTCTGAATATGAAACCGAAGAAAGCGGTTTCTAAGAAGAAGAAGGGCGAATCAAGCAATGTGAAGGATAAAGTTCAACAAGAATCTGTCTCTGGTGAAGGAGTAATCCGACAATCTCCTCCTTCTCTCAAAAAGAGACATGCAACCGAAATTACTAAGCCAAAGAAGAAGCAAAAAGTGATTTCAATCTCTGAACCAAAACGGCGAAGTCCTAAGGTACTGTTCTTGATTTTATTTTCAATTTTTAGGTTTTCGATTTTGTTAATTTTATGATGTTTGTTTATTTACTGATTATATGTTTGTATGTGTGATTCTATTTGATCCTTATTTGTTTCATTTTGTCATTCATTGATTTTCCCCTGATCTGGTTCAATTTAGGTTCTAATACTTAGTTTGTTTTGTTAAATTGCTTCATTCTATGTTTTAATTCTTTGTTATTGTCATTAGAATTGTTTGTGTTGTATTTTTTATTTCAATATGTAGTCCACTTTTAGGTCATATTTTGTTCATTTTTGGTTTTTATGGTGTCTGACAGTTTTATTATTTATTTTTATAGCTGTGGCAGTTAAAGCTCTTACGTGAAGATCGACTTCATTCGAAAATCGATACTTGTATGTCCTACGATACTATTTCTGAAATACAATCAACTTTGAGTCCTTTTGAGTTAGAGTTGTTTAGGAAGTCTTGTTTCGGTTATTTTCTCGATATTCCTAAGATTATGGTTCAAAACCAGATTATTCATTGTTTGTTGTTGAGGGAAGTCGAGCAATATAACAAGTCTGAGATGTGGTTTGAGGTCGGGGGTCATAGGCTGAAATTCGGTATTGAGGAGTTTGCCTTAGTGTCGGGTTTAAAATGTCACGGGAATGTCAGTAAATATGGTTACCCGACGGTGTCTAATGGAATTTTGGACAAGTATTTTGGCGGTTCGCAGTCTATTTCTAAGCAAACTCTTCGAGATATTTTTAGGTCTAAGCGTTGGGATTGTCCGGAAGATGGTTTCAAGCTTGCTTTTATGCATTTTTTGCATAACTTTTTGTTAGCTTCCCCTAAAACTGCTCGTATTCCTCTAAAAGATTTTGATGTTGTTGATTCCGATGACTTGAATGACTACCCGTGGGGTGTTGATGTTTTTAAATATACTTTTGATTCTTTGTCCACTAAGGCTGTTTTTGGTTCGGGTAGTCTTAGGGAATCTGAACACATCTACAAATACTGTCTTCAAGGTTGCCCTCTTGTGTTTCTTTGTTGGTTTTATGAATGTTGTCCGAAGGTGCAAAATTCCTTTGTTCAGTTGGTCAATGAAGCTGCCATTCCTCGCATTTTGAAGTGGCAAGCTTTCTTTTTTCCTTTTTACATCCCAGTTGATAGAGATCTTTTTGATGAAGTTTATTCTGAGAAGGTTTGTCTCTATTTTCATTAATTTTCTGTTTAACTTTTTTATTAATCTGTGGTCATAAATGGTTAATATTAGGTTCATATTTGGTTTTAATGCTTCAGGTGAATCTGCGGTCCATTGTTCCAACATCTGCTGAATGGAAAACCCTTCCTTTAGGTGACTTTTTCAAAAGTTTCAAAGGGAAGGGGAAGTCTAGTGATGGTTCTGGATCTAGCAAAGAGGTTGGTGCTAAAGATGGCTATTGTCCGGCATTACTTGTTACAGATGATTTGGATGAAAGGAATAAATCTTATGATTTAGGCGCTATAGAAGAGAAGTTCCAACTCATTTTTACTGGTCAGAAGAAAATCCAGTCTGAAATTTCTGAGTTTAAACGCCTTATTAGTAGTCAAGTTTCCGAAGTGTTAAGCGTTGTGAAACGGTTGTGTTTAAAGATTAATTTAGATGTTGCTTCTGAAAAGGTAATGTATTTTCATTCAATTTATAATTTTCTTTTTATGTTTTCTGTTTGTTTTAAGGAATAATTTTATTAATCATTGTTCATTCATTTATAATTCTTATTTCTATCTAGGTTGATGGTTTGTCCACTTCGAAGAAAGATGCTACCTCCTCTCGTGACGATAACGGTAGTGATAGTGATGAGACGTACGTTGCTGGTAAAAAGCCTGTCTCTAAAGATCCTACCGACTTAGCTAAGTCTTCTTCTGACGATTCTGAGCCTATTTTGAAGGTTTAGCTATATTCAAGTTTGTGTTATTTCAGTTTATGTTTTTTGAACTGAATGTTAACTATATATGAACTAAATATGAACCATGTTTTGTTTATCAGGTTGTCAGCAAAAACCAGCAACAATCTTCGAGCATGCATATTTCTGGGTCTGTAAAAGAACAAAAAATAGATTTTGCTGCTGAGGATAATCCTAAAAAAGATAGCTTTAATGCTAGCTTTATTGGAGTTGAGCAAGGCGTTAAGGATTCTGTCAGCCGATCAAATTTTACACCGGAGAAAGAATATGCTAACAAGTTTGTGTCTGTAAATGCAAATACTGAGGATAAGCGCTCCGATGATATGCCATTGAGCGAAAAAGCTGCAAATGAATATGCGGCTGATGAGAAGGCTGCTAATGAAGTTTCAGTTGACGTTGATTGCGATGGTTCTTCATCGGACGCCACAATTTCAGACAAGGCTGGTGAATTTTCAAGTGCCTATATTGAGAATACTGCAACTTATGGTATCGCGGATTCCGTAAATGCAAACATTGAGGATAAGCGCTCCGATGACAAGACATTGAATGAAAAAACTGCAAATGAAGATGCCGCTGATGTGAAGGCTGCTAATGAAGGGGCTATCGATGGGGATGGCGATGGTTTTTTTTTGGAGGCCACGATTTCGGAGAAGATTGATCGTAAAGTTGATGACATTGAAACTGCCAATATTGAGAATGCTGCAACTGATGGTGTTGCTGATTGTGCAAATTTTGTTTTTCCTACGGATGTTGGGACATCTACTGGCATCGATATGCTCGCTAATATTGTTACACAAAAAAAATTGAATTCTGTTGTTGGAGCTTCTGTTTCTAATGAGGTATATTTTCTAATTTGTTATTTTTTTTCAATTTTTTTCTGTTATTTATCACTTATTCAATTTGACAGGTTCCTGTCCGACCTCTATCTATAATTGATTCCCCAACTTGGAATATATCTGCTGAGGTTTTTGATCAAACGCTTGAAAATGCGATGGCTTCTTTGGCTGAAAGGCAGTCACAGGTTAAAACTAAACATTACTGTTTTTCCAAGTATTAGTATGGTATACATTTAGTACATATTTAGTTCATATCAGGTTACTAAAACTCTTTTTAATGCTTTTGTAGGTTTCTTATGCAGATTTTAATTTTGGTACTTATTCTCTATACCCTTCTCTTCTGATGATTTATTATCAATTGCTTTATTCAATTTAGTTTACACTTAATTGGTTTCCTATTATGTTTTTGCTTTCTTTAGGTTGTATTGTACCGAAGGACAGTGTCGGTAGTGTTTGTATTTGTCCTTTTGATGAAAATAGTAATATGTTTTCTCATGTGAGTAAACACAAGGCTTTCTTGAAATGGATTGAAGAAGGACATGTTAAGAGTTTCAAGTTAGTATCATAATATATGTTACTTTAATTTTTTGTTTTATTATTTATACTTATGTAATTTTGTGTGTGTATGTTTTTAGGAAGAAAATTTACGACGAAGCGCATGTTTCATTGAGTCCTCGCCTTCGTCTTGGTGTCGCTGAAATTGAAAAGAAAATTTGGTTTTATAATCTTTATAAGCCTGGTCAGCCAATTGACAGCAGTGTATGTGTTTTCGATTTTTTCGCGTTTGTTTTTCCGTTTTTAAAATTATTAATTATATATATGCCAGTTACAATAACCACATATGAACCTTATGTCAACTTAAGTTTCTGCATCTTGTTTCTTTTCAGCATGTTGATATACTGTTTTACTACCTAAGGAAAAAGGTGAAATTAGGACATGCTGTGAGCACTAGAATCACAACCACAGATAATCGGTTCGATCAACTAATTCAAGAGGTTTATAATCAATATCTGAAAAAGAGAGACAAGAATGTTGTATCTTCTAAGAGCTCAGTTGCCAAACACATTATGGGTGGTTCCATGAGATGTAATACAAAATGGTCTGAAGTCGATGATGTTTTGTTTCCAATCAATTGTGGGAAACAGTGGCACTGGATTCTTGCTCGTCTGAATATCAAGCAACGCTGTATTTATGTCTATAATTCGTTGAGATCAGCTCGACATGAGAGAGCGCTTCTTTTTTATGTTGATTGCTACAGCGAGCTGCTTCCCTTGTTTTTTGAAGCGATTGATCTGTTTTCCTCTCGCGATGATATAGACATTAACAGCGGTCCGTATGCAGGACTGACATCAGCCAATCCGATTCGAATCGAGCATGTGCCCGATCTTCCCGTTCAAACAGACCTGTAAGTTTATTGAGCTGTAATTTTTTTAAGAGAAAATTACCTGGAATCCCTCAAAATCTCAATTGTTTATGTTAGTGACCCAAGTTTTTATTTTTTGCAGAAATCTCTCAATTTTTAAAAATGCTTTTCATGCCTACCTTTTTATATTTATCATTCCTATTTTATCCCTATGGTATATTTTTCTATTGTGCTTTAATTACACACAATAATTTGCCCCCGCTTTACTCTTCTTCTTCTTCATAACTGTACTTTCCATTATTTTCATTATTCTTTGACCTGTTGCATCTGCAAAGCTTTTAAGCTTGTAGTCAAATGTTAAAAACATCAAACCATGATTTTGGAATTATTAGATTAACGGAAAATAATTATTATTGAAGACGGAAAATAAAAGAAGTAAAAAGATAAAGAAAAATGAAGAAATTAGATTATGTGTTTGGTTGTTACAGTTACAGAAAAGAAAAATGGAAAGTTGGTTTGCTTTATGGAGAGTAGGATTATTGATTTTCATAGAAGTGAAGGAGTGGTTGGGTAATGGGTAGAGTTCTGGATCTAACATTGATAATGATTATGGTTACATTTCTTGATTGACCGAACCAACCATGGTCGCCTGTTAATCAACGACTAACTGGAAAATTTGGATCTCTTTATAATTTTTAAAAATTGTGTAGATGACCGGAGATTAGAGCAGCTATTTTTAGGTGAATTCTTTTTGATAGGATAAACTACTAATATTCAACAAATTATAGGATTAAATGTGCTATGGGGTACAAATTATGGAGAAGAAGATAGAAATGAAGACAGTTGAGAGTTGTTTGGCTATTGTTTTCTTCTTTTGTCTTTCCATGATGTAATTAATTAAGGACAACAATCTATCAAATTGTAACAAATTTTAGGGTATAATATATAGAGAATTTTTTTATTTTAATTTGAATAATTAAATTAAAATATTATTTTAGATTAGTTTTTTTTTAATTTTACGTTAAAATTCACACCGATTATCGTAGAAAAGTTTAAAAAAATTCCCTTTAATGTACAATTAGTCTATTTGTTTCTTTATAAAATTATTATTTATTGTGTCAGTTTTTAATAAATTAATTTAATTAGAGTAAATTAATTTTAAATATATAGTTAATTCATAATTAATTTAATTTAGATAATTTACAATGAGTTGATATTATTCTATAAAATCATAAATCAACCTAATGTGAACCTGATATGAACCTATATCAACTGAACTATTTTATTCATTATTTTATAAAATTTGTCTTACTGCTTTTTACAATCTTAAATAATTTAAATTAATTTGCTTATTAAACTGATTATAAATTTAAATTTGACTTAGTTTAATTAAAATTAGTTTATTCTAATTAAATTAATTTATTAATAATTTACATATCAAAAATAACTCACAAAGTGACAAATGAACTAATTGTAAACTGAATGGAAATTATCTAAATTTTTATTGAAGTGAAATATAATTTAAATTTAAAATAAACTTAAAATAAACCGTGTAAAATTAATGTGAAGTTAATGTAGACTATATGTGATCTGAATGTAAACTCAATATGAACTTAATATAAACACAACGTAAACTCAATGTCAACTTGATATATATTTTGGATAAATTATTATAAATTTAAAATTAATTTAGTCTAATCAAATTAATTTATTTGTAGTTTAAAAATAAATTTTCAAAGAGATAACTAAACAAATAGTAAATTAAAAGTAAACTATCTAAGTTTATTACAGTGGTCGGTATGAACTCAATGTAAACTCAATGTGACCTTAATGCAAACTCAATATGAATTTAATATAAACTTAATATAAACTCAACATAAATTCAATGTTAACTTAATATAAATTTAAAATTAATTTAGTCTAATCAATTTAATTTATTTGTAGTTAAAAAATAAAATTCCAAAGAGACAACTAAACTAATTGTAAATTGAAAATAAACTATCTAAGTATAGTACGGTGATTGGTATGAACTCAATATGCACTCAATGTGAGCTCAATATGAACTCAATGTGAACTTAATATGAACTTAATGTGAACTCAATGTGAACTTAATGTAAACTCAGTGTGAATTCAAAATAAACTAATTTAAATTAAATTATTAGTAAACTGATTATAAATTAAAAATTAACTAATTAATTAAATTTTGAGATTTAGTGTAATATACAAATTGAATATCTTTTTAAAGTGAAATGTATTTGACAGACTATAAAACCAAAAATCAACATGATGTGAACCTCATATGAACTTATATCAATTGAACTTCCTTAATTCAATTTTTTACTATATTTGTCTTAATGCTCTTTACAATCTTATCTGATATTTTCTATAGAAAGAATTTTGAGATATAGTTTATTATAAAAATTGAATAATTGTTTCTAAATGAAATGTAATTCACAGTTTATAAAACTGAAAAGAAACCTGATGTGAACCATATGCGAACCTGAAATAATACCGCAGACTGAATTTTCGAGTAATTTTTGGAGCTATTAATATAAATAATAAACAGAAGAAAAATAGAATTGTTAAGCGTGTATGACGCAAATGCAACATAAGATAAAGTCTACTATTCATTCCAAATTTCAGCTTCCACAATTGATTGATTAAGCTTTTGCGGTGGTCGGTGGTCAAACTTTCGGTGATCGGTATAAAATTAATATAAATTCAATATGAATCCCATATAAATTTAATATATATAATATCAGCGTAAAATCTCAATGTAAAGACTAAGATGCATGAAATAGTAGGCCATAATGAACACAATATGACAATTAAGACTCATTAAGGTGCATATGCATTTCGGTGCAAATCTTTATTGGCATGCAACCACTTAAGATTTCTTGGAATTCAATATTGTGTACCCTGCCAAAGGAAATTTGCCCAACAATATATCCGCACTTAAATCTCTTCTTTTGAAGGCATTATTTGTTAATTAAGTCTTTTATTATTTCTTTCTTATAAATAGTATCTTTCTCAAATTTACTACCGCATTTGATATTTTATGGGTTACAGCAAACGATCCAGAAATGTGCAAAAACAATCCCAAACAGGACAACAGAGGAGTTGACCGGAGATCGATTGTGAGTCCTCAACAAGAAAAGCCTTAAAGCCAATGAATAGTACATATTTATGACCTAAACAAGGAATTTATACATAAGAATCATGTTTACACAAATACTATTATTGTAATTATCAAATCATGAAAATCGAGAACCAAGGACCATAAACAAGACAAGACAAGAGATAATCACTTAGAATTAAAGTTCCTTAGCTTGCTTGACTTAAAAAAAATCAAGGTGGATGCTTATATGATTAATTAGCCTTCGCCCATAATAGATGATTTGGAAAATGAAATTAAACAAAGTAAAAGAAATGCAGAATCAAGGGTTTATAGTGGTAATGGTGTATATTTATTTGACTAATTAGACTTCGCTCATAACAGTAGATGTCAGAATAGCAATCGGAGCAGTAAACGACTGGATCATTACTAAACCTTCGCCGGACGCCGCTAGACCTTCACCGATCTGATGGCGAACCAGCGGCTCCGACGCATATGTAGCCAAGAAACAGCGCCTATGATGATCTGGTGGAGAGAAGCGGTGGGATTCTGGTGGTGACGGCGGCAGTCGTGAGTGACAAAGAAGAAAAAGGATTTGAGTGAGAAATTTGCCCGACAAAAAATTGGTGATTTTGTAGTGAAATCAGATTTTAGTTAACGAAGAAGAAGAACTGGTTAGAGGGTTATAATTGTCTTATTTTTTTTAATTTGGGTTATGAGGGATTTGTGGAAAGCTTTTTATTTTTTTGAGAGATTATTGTTAAAATTATTATTGTGAGGTAAAAATATAACACTATAGCATTTTTAGGGGATTTGTGAAAAAAACCCATTTTTTAATTGTTTATAACTTAATAATGTCTTAATATGAACTGCTTAGTAACTAAACTAATTATTTGGTTTTCTTATTTTTTTGTTTCTTTTTGTAGTGATTGTGGAGTTCATATGTTCTGTGCTGCCGAGGCTTTTGTGGCTGGCAAAGTTTTGGGTGGCGATTTTAATATTAAAGAACAACGGACTCGGCTTGCTTCCTCGTTTTACACATATGCAATGTGGAAAGACGAATATTCTGCCATAAGTGAAGACGAAGCTCCTCCAAAAATGAATAGGAATGATTAGTGTTTTTAAATTTCAGTTCTTTATTTGGATTTTGGAAATTTTATTTGGTTGAATGTTCCGTATTTTCATACGATGAAATTGTTTATCTTGTTTCTATTGTCTTACAGATTCGATGGTTTTTAATTCTATTTTTTTAAGCTTTTATTCCAATTGACCTTTATGGTTGTCTTATTTTTTATTATAGATATGAATAACTCTTATAATTGAAATGTATATGATGTCTATAAAACCAAAAATTAACCTTATTTGAACCTGATGTGAACCTATATCATTGAACTACTTTACTTTAATTTTTAATAAAATTTGTCTTACTTTGATATTTTATAGATACAATTGTGAGATTTAGTGTAATATACAAATTGAATCTTTTTTAAATGAAATATTTGGCAGACTATAAAACCAAAAATCTACCTTATATGAACCTGATGTGAACCTACATCAAATGAACTACTTTAATTCAATTTTAAATAAAATTTGTCTTGTTGCTCATTACAATCTTATATTACATTCCATATAGAGAGAATTTTGAGATTTAGTGTACTATAAGAATTTAATAACTGTTTTAAATTGAAATGTAAATTGATAGTCTTTAAAACTGAAAAACAACCTGATTTAAACCATATGTGAACCTCAAACAATACCACATACTGAACTATTTTTTCTTAGGCATACTCCTACAGGTCTTCACATTATGTCCATAAGCCTTACATCTGCTGCACCTGTTATGCCCTGTAGTTTCCACACGAGACTTGAATCTTTGCTTTTTAGGTCTTCCCGACTTTGTTCTTCCTTCTGGTGGATTGACAATCTTTTGTGCTACTTCTTCTAGCACATTCCAAAGACTCTTATCTGGCACCGGATAAACTGTTTCAGCATAAGCTTTGAGTATTGTTTCTTTTGTGTAATAAGTTGAACAAAATTTGTAAGGATCTTGATATAATTCTTTGAGTATAGCCATTGCATGTGGGCAAGGAACTTCATCAATCTGGAACCTTCTGCATGTGCAATTTCTTTCTTTGAGATCTACAATAAACTTTGTTGTATGCTAAAAGACTGATTTGACATTGTCATCAGAATTTGAAACCTGCATTTGCAGTCACCCATAGAAACCATAAACGAACCATATATTAACTACATATGAACTTTACTTATTGAATATTTTATAATCAAATCTTACCACTAATTTCAGAGAGAGAATGTAATTTTCATGCAATATGTCTTCTGCTCTTTTTGATAAGGCTGTGAATGTTTGTTTTGCCAAATTTCTGTTTGTAAAGCTCCAATCTTGCACCATTGTTCGTAGGTACTCAAGTAATGTAGTGATAGGGAGATCCTTACCTGCTTTGATTCTGGAATTCATTGATTCTGCTATGTTTGTTGTCAATATTTTGTGACGGTTATTCTCGCAATGTGACCTTGCCCATTTCTTGTATCCAACAGATTCTAGATATGGCTTTAAACCTTTACACATACTGTTAATTTGCTTCATGTAGATGTCAAATGCCTCAGTTGTATAAGCTTTTGCTGCTTTATAAAATGCTTCCCGAAGCTCTTTTGTCGACTTCTTGAAGTTCTTTTTGATATTGTTGAACAAATGAAATGTACATATGACATGAGCTGAATCTGGAAAAACAGAATTGGCTGCATTCTTGATGCTTTCGTGTCTATCAGATACTATACACATGTCGATTCTCACTCCAAAGGCATCTCTAATCCTCTTCATAAACCATTCCCATGATTCATCGTTTTCAGAGTCAACTACGCAAAATGCTAAAGGAAATATCTTACCGTTTCCGTCTTGTGCACATGCCGTTAAAAGTGTTCCTCCATATGCTGAAGTAAGGAATGTGCCATCAACTGCAAATACGGGAATGCAAAATTTCCATCCTCTTATTGACGCATTTAATGCCATAAAAACATAAAGCATACTATTGTCGTCTTTTACTTCTAATCTAGTGTAAGAACCCGGATTGCTAACCTCTAGCATATATAAGTAGCTAGGTATCAATGAAAAGGATTCGTCAGCTCTCCCTCTAACTTTATCCAGAGCTACTGCCTTTGACCTATAAGCTTTCGAGTACGACATTTTAATTCCATAGTCATCCTTCATGTCTCTTTGAATATCAGCAGGTTTATAAACAGTCTTGAGGTTTATGAATTTGGACTTAATAAACTCTCCAATTACACCTGATGTTGCTTGTCTTTGATCCGATGTTCTCACAACCATTGAGCAACTATGGTTGATATTGAGTTTCCGAATGATAAAAATCTCTGTTTTTCCTTGTTTTGAAGCATTAAGTTTCCATGTACAATCTGTATCCAAACAGCTCAAGAAATACTGTCTTTCACATGATCTACATACTTTGAATTGGAAATGGTTGTTGATTGCATAAGAGCTTAAAACTGACTTCAGAACCTCTTTGTTTATGTAGGACTGCCCCTCTTTGATCTCCTTATGTCTTGGGTCAGTTATGACATGTTCATGTCTAAAGCTACTCTCGGCTTCATTTTCATCATCATTGAAATTGTTTGACATGAACTTTGCATACTGTATCACATCAGATATATCTTCCCTTTCTTTTTCAGCTGTTGATTCAATCTCATGCGCTGATTTTGCTGCACTTGCTGACTGTTGTGCGGAATGGATATCCGCATTCGACACATTGAAGGTTGTTTCAAAGAATGCTAATTCCTTTCCGGACGACTCGAATGAAATGCATAAGGGGTACATCATGCAATCCGCTGTGTTTTTTTTTAGTTCCAAGTAGAATGATAAGCTCACGTTGTCAGTAATCTTCATTGGTGGGTAATTTGATTTCACTTGATATTTGATATCCAAACAGGTTGACATATGGTTCATATTCAGTTGTTGTGACAATATTTGTAGAAATTCTGTATAATCACTCTCCTTTCTTACCAACATTCCCATTGCTTCAAAGTTTTTGTACTCCATGTTTTGGTTCCATTCTCCATTATAATGAACAAAAATCATAATATTCTCCATATCTGCATTTATATAAGATAAAAATTAAATAAATGTGATTTTTAGCAGTAATATTTTTGTTATTGAGTGTTAATTTATGTATAACAGCTATAATATGAATTCAATGTCATTCAAATCATTTTTTATCACTTTGAACTTCATTGTTGCTGACATTAATTTGTTTCATTCTTATAATCTAATAACCTATTTGAATCTGAATCAAACACAGAAAAACGCAGGTCTGAAGTCAATTTCACTTTCATTACCACTTTGATTTATTTTTAGATTTGTCTATGATAGAAATTTAATTGAAAAGCAATAGAGCAATTACTAATCAATCATAACTGTTACAATTCGAATTAATTACCTGATTGTGTTCTTGATTTCTCTTCTATTTCAATGATTGATCTGTTTCTATGTATTTGATCTTCACTTCAATTGCGATTTCAGCTCAATCTTCAGCAGCTGATTTGCGATGTTGAATCTTGTTATTTATTTTGATTATAATTTCTGTTTAGCTGATTTTGATAAGAAATATTGTTGTTGCTATATGAATCTTTGATTTTTGAGCTTGATGATCATGATTTTTCAGCTTGATAATCTTCCATTTTTGATTTGCTGAGAATTTCCTATTCAGTTAAACACGATACTATAAAGCAGGGTTAGTATAGTCATTAGCTTGTTTACATTTGTTTAATATTTAGTTATGAGGGATTTTTGCAAAGATCTGAGATCAATTGGGAGATTGTTGCTAAAAGGAAAATCTTGGGGTATAAACATAATAGGATGGTGATATTGGGGGAATTCTGTTTTTTTCCCAATTAAAAATTAACCGTGCTAATAGAATTAGAGTCCAATTCATGCTGATTAGGATAAAAGAATGATTATAGGAGATTAATACTTTACGTACCATATGTCAATTAAAAGCAACAATTTTGTGTAAACCATCTACTGAATCAATAATAGGAATGAACTTACCATAATCAACTCTCCAATATCATATACAGGCATAAAATATTTTATATATTTCCTACATTATTAATTTGAAATAGGGAAAGATAAATTAAATATGAATTTGATGTTCAATAAAAGTCTAATCCTAATAGGAAAAATTAAATTAAATTAAACCTTTGTAACTCCATAAGTAATAGTAGTAGCAACAACTTTGCTTATTTGGATGATACAAACAATAGATATCATGTGTTATTTTTTTTTTATATTAGCGGTTGAATAACAAAATTTGTAGTTGAAAAATTATTCCATCAATCAAAAAAAACAATTACGAAATAAATTATTGAACATACAAAGTTTAAGTCCCTTAAACTTAAACAATAGTCTTAAAATCTTACTTTCTTTTTACTAAAATCTTACTTGGGTATTTTATAAGTTCACTCATTTAATATTTTTTACTTTATAAGATAATGCATAATTGTAGATTTAATTATTAGTTAAGATATTTAGTTGTTAAAATATTTAATTTAAATAGTAAGATAGATATATTACTAAATTAATACTATTAGTTATACAAAAAATACATTGATATATTAATAATAAATTTGATTATATAATAAATTATAATTAAATGTCATCGACATCAATTAATTATAATAAATTAATAAAATTAAAATATATAATTATTATAACAAAAACTCTAACTAATTTAATACCAACTATAAATAAAAAAAATGCTCTGAATTAACTAACATATACATCGACGAGTCATATTACGAGCCACGTGCGTAGCACGTAATGCGAAACTAGTTTCATAAAAAGTCACGACTTTTATACGAATTTTCATTTTAATCACGACTTTTAAAATTGCCATATTAAACTATAACCTTTCATTTTTTTTTCAAATCTATCACCGACTATTTTTCCGATGAATTTTACCTTTCATTTTTTTTTTCAAATCTGCCGGATTATATTGGCCACTTCATCAAAAATACACCAAAATTAATTTGGTGATAGATTTGAAAGAAATTGAAAGGTCGTGGTTTTATATGGCAGTTTTTAAAAGTCGTGATTAAAATGAAAATTTATATAAAGGTCGTGACTTTTTATAAAATTAACCCTAAATTTTAAACGAAATAATTTGCAGAAAGCAAGAAAGGTATATGGATTATGATTATTTTATGCATTGGTCATCCATCACATGGTAGTAAAATTCAATGAATGTATAATGACTAGCACTGAAAACAATGGTGACGTCAATGTCTTAGTCTCATAAGTCATTTTTCATTCATTTGGTTGTATTCTCAAATTGGATATTTTGGGGACCATTGCTCCTTTATTTCATGCAGATCAATTTCACAAGAGCAAAGGAAATCAATTTGACGCGTTTTATAGATTTTGTTACGAAATTTTAGATTATAAAAAAAGGAAATTACTTAGAGACCTCTGCCTTACCATAATTAACAATTTGATACCTTTTGTTTTAAAAATCTACTTTATGATCCCTCAATTTTAATTCCGTTAACTGAGAGATCTTTATGTTAATCTGAGGGATCAAATCGTTTAACGGATTAAAACTCGTGGACTAAATCGTTTAAAAGTGAGGAACCAAATAATTTAATAAGATTAAAAGTGAGGGACCAAATTGTTCACAAAATTAAAGGTGGAGTACCAAATCATTTGAAAATAAGTGTCGAATTTAACGGAGGGACCTAATAGTTAACGGAATTAAAACTGAGTGACCATTAAGTAAACTTTTAAAACAAGAGGTATCAAACTGTTAATTATGGTATACCTCAAGGACCTTAGCATAATTTGCTCTTATAATGAATGCAAATTTTTGAATTATTTATTGAATTATATATAATCAAATCTGATCCAAAAAATAACCGGACTGATTTGATTAAACTAGATTAAAATACATTAAGCTAAAATTTATCCATGATTTATACAATTCAGACAAGATCAATACAAAATTACTTCTAAAAATTAAGAATTGAAGGATAAAAAAACTCGGAGTGTAGACAAAACGTACTCCATAAAAGATTTTGAAAAGGCAACTTATATTCTCTGTATTAGACTCTATAGAGATAAATCTAAGAGAATGATTGATTTCTCCTAAAAGATCTACTTATAAAAGATGTTAAAATTGTTTAATATGATAGTTTATAGAGCGGATTGATACTAGTTAGGTCATCTCCAACCTACTCTATAATTGAAACTCTATTTTTTAAAGATAGAGTATGTTTTTTTCCAATCACAAACTCTATCTCTAAATCTAAACAAGTTTCTATCTAACCACAAACTCTACCTCTAACTCTAAAAGAATATTTTAAAACTATACTATTTTATTATTTTAACAACTTAATTCAAATTGAAACTATTTTTACATATTCATTCTAAAATAGAAACATATAATTTTTATGAATAGTAAAATAATAAAATGTAAATAAATTAGATGTATATTTAAAAGTACGTGCTACTTGTCTCAAATGTCAGTCCATATCGAATCATATGCGTGTCAAACCTGTTTACACGCTTTCATACATGTTTATTTACAGCTTTCATATCCTGTGAACTGCATATATTGTTAAGATGAGATAAATATAAATATGTCCAGTAAATAAAGCCGTTAACAGATAAGCCAAGCACAGGAGTCTCGGGGAGGTCCATGAACCTTAGTCTTTGGTCTGATTCACGATAATTTTACCGGAGACGAGTAAGGTTATCTAGTCGGTTAAAAAGCATTTCCTAGTTGAACTAGGTGTCGACTCCATTTTTCAAACCATTTCCAGATCGAGAAGTCAGCCATAAGCCTTGGGCGAGCTGCCCTCGAATCCCGCTCCACTCACAATTGTATATGCATTCAAGATGGTATATAATAAAAGAAATCTCCAATTTACATCTGATTTAGCCTTTATGCATGTAATTGGAATAAAATCATTTATTATTTGTTGTTTTATAAAAAAAAAACATGATAGATTCTTAGGATTACATGTTTCCTATTTGGCATGACCAATCATATCGAGTCATACGTCACTCAATATATTGTAATGCATGTTTATAGTATTTCCATCCATTTTCCTTATATTTCATTGATGTTTTTATTTGAGTTGAAATTTTATTTATCATTGCATGTACCACATAATATATTAAACTGAGATATACTAGTAAATCAATAAAACTAATAGTATGGAAAATTTCTTTATTTGATTGTGTCCACAAATTCAGATCTTTCAGTCTAATGCACGTCATCTTATGAATATATAAGTGAGTGGGATAACTGGTTAATATAAAAAGTATTCTTAGTATGATTAGGTGGAATCCTTTTTAGTGTTTAGCACTAGGTTGCCATTAACTAGAGCGAACTGGGCACCCTCATGGCCATTCTTGCTTTTAGTACTATAGAGTTAGGGTTGATTGTTATATTCATAATTCGTATGTTGATACATATTTGTTTTTAGATCTCTCAACCTCAAGAGTTTTGAAAACGAATCAAGTCTAGAAGAGGTTATGGACTTATAAGCGTATTAATTTATATTATTACCCTTGATTATCAAGAAAAATAAATATTTTTTTCAAATTGCAAAATATTTTATACCTTGGGAACGACTAGCTATAGGCAACACTAGAACTGTGTGCGTGCCGATACTGATTTATGATCGTGTATATTTATGGAATAAATTGTGATTGTATCCTTAGATTGAGATTAGTCTCTCGGGATAGTGATGAGACCTGGTAAAGATACGACTCTCGACAATTAGGACATTATGGATCACACGGTGGTCGGGTATTTCTTGATTGAGATACATCTATCGCATACGACCTTTGTATTGTGATCATATTATAATATTGATATTATCATTATGGATTGGGTTTCAAAATGTTCTCGTAAGGGTAAAAGTATAATTACTTCAATGTTTTAACAATTTTTTATTATTATCTTATAAATTGATTGTAATGATATGAACTCACTCTATGTTAACTGATGTTGTTAATTACCCAACAATACAGAAAATCTTGATAATAGTGATTGGAGAGTCAGCTTCTGAGCTTTGTTCTTCTCGAAAACTTATTTTAATTTAAAGTATGTTGCTAAATATTTTATTTCTAAAACTGCAATAGTCATAGAACTTATTATGAATATTTGTTTTCTGGTATATATGATGAAATAACTATGTATGAATTTGAAATTTGTTATGTAAGCATTTGAATATCGACTCTTGAATTATCGATGTTAAATTATGGATTCACACATTGATTTTATTGTTTCGTTATATAAATTTGAAGTTTAGATTTGAATATTCTTGAGCAGTGATAGGTTTGTTAGATGATTTAGGTTAGACATGATTGCATATATGTTAAGATTGTATATTGATAGGTGTTGTTTGGTGATTAGGCTAACTATTGATTTAGGAGTTGCCACTTCTGAGCGCGGGTTACGATTTGTGAAACGGATCGTGACAACTATCTATTGAGAAATTATTCTGCTGACTTAGTCTAACATGTCATCCATGAACTGAGCCAGTCACATTATGACATGTCATTAAAATGATGGTATTATTATAATTTTATTTGTTATTTTTTCACATTTTTTATAGTGATATTACAATAATGCCATCATTTTAATGACATGTTATAATATAATTGACTCAGTCTACAGATGATGTGGTAGACTAAGTCTTTGTAATAATTTCTCCTATCGATGTGATATACTGGAATATATTGATCAAAAGAATTGAACAACATATAATGGACTCATTTAAAGAAAAATAAAGACATTTTAATCTCCCTAACAACACCATCATCCCTTTCACATGATCTACAATATTTGATAGCCTCTATTCTCTTGAAAAAGAAATCTTTTAATGTATAGTTCTGGAACTCGAAAACCATTTCGTTAGTGTATCATGATCACATCATGTATTATGTCATCAACTATATCTACATTTGATTATACAAATATAAATTGATATTTTTCGTGTTGAAAGCCATAATGATTTTTGGGTCTAAGATTTAATGCACATATATATTTGATGTTAACTATTGATTCAATCCATGTATTAATATCATAGCGGATCAATCCAATATTTGGTCTCTAATAGATATTTATGCATTTAATAAATATCCTCATACACGTACATATTTGAAACACCCTTTGGGGTATGGCAAACCGGTTTTTAAGTTGTGAATCGGAAATTTAAATTTTTTAAAGCGGAAAAGAGAATTTAAAAGACACGAGAGATTTAGAGTGGTTCGGATCACACAACGATCCTACTCCACTACTCAATCTAAGATTGAGATTTTAGAATACACTAAATTGGATTGTGCTTTATAGATAAGCACCAACTTTACAAAGAGATTTCTTAGAGATAATCTCAAACTCACAATTGATTTTTCAAGGATAATCAAGAACCTACAAGGGTTGAGTTTTCTTAAAGCTAAACTCTAACTTACACTTGATTTTTCAAGGCTAATCAAGAACCCACAATGAAAACAATAAAATGCTCTAACTAACTAGAACAACAAGCAATCAATATGAAGAATTGATGCACAATAAGATTGAGAGAGTTTTTGGTAGTTGAGAGCCTTTTTGATTTGCAATAATTGTTCTAACAATGCTCAAGGAGTTATAACAAGTATATAGAGGCTTATTGATGATGTGTCAAAGTCCCATTGGTCCAAGCCATTTTCTTCCGGTTATTTTCTCTTGAAAATCTTCAATAATGAAGTGCCAGATCATTCTAAACGATCGTTCGAAAGAGTGTACGATCGTTTACTTATAACGGTCAAAAGGATTTGAAAAATATCACTAGTGAACGATCGTTTAAACATTATAAACGATCGTTCGTTTGTTTTAAACGATCGTTTATTGATCGTTTATACGATCGTTCCCTAGTCTGTCCTGAAAACGAAGAACCAAAGCTGAGTGAAATATTTTGAACGATAGTTTAAAAATAAACGATCGATAAACGATCGTTTAAAAATGAACGACCGTTTAAAATATAAACTTCACAAAACGCTTAGAGAACGCTGCACAATGCTTGAAACAAGTTAGACTTAAATAAATGCCAATTGATTGAATATATCAAAATAAGGTTAAATGACACATGATCCAACATTCTCCCCCTTTTTGATATAGACAAGCAATTGGCTTAAAAATGAATTACGAAATAAAAAAAAAGAACTTCCCTTCAAGGTGATAACAACTTAGGGATTTCTAAATAGATTTTAACTCATTTTTAGACAACATTTAATAAGTGAAACGTGTAAATGTTCTCCCCCGATTGGCTATATGCAAAAAGGAAAGATATATAACCGGGTAACAAATAAATAAAATATGGACAAGGGAGCTAATTGAAAGAGATTTTGAAAAACAAATTTTAGTTTCTCATTCAATTGAGGCGTAAGGCACTAATTTGATATGCATCAAGCCTAAAAACTCAATTGATTGAACTAATTTGATTTAAATGATCAAAAGTAGGCAATAATTCATTAATTGAATTACACCAAGATAAAGTCCAATCATTATAAAAAGTTTTAAAGCATATCAAAACTTTTAGGAGAATAAGAAAAGAAAAGTTGATTGTCCCCCTCAAAACAACAATTTTGGAAAACATGGCATAAAAATTGATACAAATTTTACCTATCTTGCCATTTTCCAAAAGCTTCATTTAATGCTCATAGAATGCATCCTTTCTCCTTGACTATCCAACATATGATAGAGCATTTGATTTAGTGGACATCAAGTGCACCTACAAAGCAAATCACTTAGGTACCCAAACAACTTTGGGTCCTTGAAAGTTAATGCTTGAATAGTTCAAAGGGATTAACCTTAATTGAACTTTTCTCACATAGCAATGAGCATTAGTGTGACCATATTTCATGCAATAAAAACATTGAGTTCTATGGTTCAAATTTGATTGCATTTGAGGTGGCTTGACTCTAGAGGTCTCATATGAACAAGCACAAGCATGGGAACAAGATTTAACATTTGAAAAAGCATGAACATGAGAGCTTTTTCTAGTCTTCTTGTTCCATTTGTGACTATATTGAGAAGCATTGCCATGTCTAAAGGGTTTTGTACCCTTGTTGCTCTTAGCCTTTTGAGCCAAGAATGGCTTAGGCCTAGGAGCTTGAACATGCACCTTCTTTGCCCCAATTGGTTTGACCAATTTAGGAGGAGTTTCTATAGAAGAAGTTTGAGGCAAAGTGGACTTCACAAATATAGTCCCATTGGAACTAGAAGCATTTGGATTATAGCCAAGTCCATGTTTTATGGTTGGGCATCTTTGAGATACAAGAATTGTGTCCAAGGTTGCCTTCCCTTTTTGAAATCTTGAAAGTGCATCTTTTAATTCAAGAATTTAATTTTTTAGTTGATCATTTTCCTTAAGCAAGTTATCAACATTTAAACCTTGCTTAGGGATAGATTCTAAAGATGACTTGAGAGCTTCATTAGACAATTTAATCTCATGAAATTCTTTTGTTAAAACAAGCATTTCATCTTTAGCTTTTGAAGCTTCATTTTTGAAAAATAACATCTTGGCTTTATAATCACCACATTTAATAACTAGTTCATCAAGCATGCTATCAATATCATCATCATCATCATCATGAGCATCATCATCAACAATATCATCAACAATATCATTTTTAACATTAAAGCGTGCATCATGTGATTCAACACCAATACCATCCCAAGATAGAAAAGATCGGGGGTATACCTCTAGTGTTGGTTCCTCTTCAAAAGACATGAGGCACAAGTTGGCATCATGGTGGCTATCACCATCCGATTGAGAATCACCATCCCAAAAAGTCTTGGAACCCCCCTTTGAGCTTTTCCTTGAAGAGGAGGGTCTACCTTTATTGCCATTTCCCTTCATCTTGAGCTCCTTCACTCTCTTTGTGAGCCTCAAGAGTTCTTCCTCATTGCTTTCCTTCTTGTTTTCTTCTAAAAGATCACTTGTTGAAGCTTTGAAAGCAATATTTTTCTACCTTGCCATTTCGGCTTCAATGAGCTTGATGTAAGACATCTCATGGAGAAGAAGCTTCCCGATCAACTCATCCGTCCTCAAGGTGGACAAATCATGAGTTTCAATGATGGCGGTGGTCTTAGGTTGCCATAGAAGAATAGGAAGGGATCTAAGGATTTTACCATTGATTTCACTAAGCTTGTAAAATTTCCCAAGTTGCTCAAGACTATGAACAATCTTTAGAAGTCTTGAGGTCATAGAAGAAACATCTTCATTAGGCAAGCCTTTGAAACCTTCATACTCTCCAAGAAGCAACTCAAGCTTCTTACCCTTAACTTGATGTGTACCTTCATAGTAGCTCTCTAGAGTCTCCCACATTTTCTTGGCACAATTCAAGTGTTGAATTCTACCTTGTTCTTCTCTAGAAATTGAGGAGAGGAGAGTAGTGATGGCTTTTCTATTCATACCATTTTTCTTCTCTTGCTCTTTAGACCATTCTACTCTCTTCAAAAAAACTCCATTCTTGTCACATGTAGGTGTCCATCCCCTTAGAAAAACACTCCATAGATCAACCCCTTGCATATCAAGATAATTTTCCATCATATATTTCCAAACTTTGTAATTTGACCCATCAAGAAAAGGTTTGAGAGTGATGAAAAAAATTTCGGTTGCCATTTTTGATCGAAAACTCTAGCAATTAAGCGAAAAGAAGAGCACCTTGCTCTGATACCAATTGAAAGACCCTTTGGGGTATGGCAAACCGGTTTTTAAGTTGTGAATCGGAAATTTAAATTCTTTAAAGCGGAAAAGAAAATTTAAAAGACACAAGAGATTTAGAGTGGTTCGGATCACACAACGATCCTACTCCACTACTCAATCTAAAATTGAGATTTTAGAATCCACTAAATGGGATTGTGCTTTATAGATAAGCACCAACTTTACAAAAAGATTTCTTAGAGATAATCTCAAACTCACAATTGATTTTTCAAGGATAATCAAGAACCTACAAGGGTTGAGTTTTCTTAAAGTTAAACTCTAACTTACACTTGATTTTTCAAGGCTAATCAAGAACCCACAATGAAAACAATAAAATGCTCTAACTAACTAGAACAACAAGCAATCAATATGAAGAATTGATGCACAATAAGATTGAGAGAGTTTTTGGTAGTTGAGAGCCTTTTTGATTTGCAATAATTGTTCTAACAATGCTCAAGGAGTTGTAACAAGTATATAGAGGCTTCTTGATGATGTGTCAAAGTCCCATTGGTCCAAGCCATTTTCTTCCGGTTATTTTCTCTTAAAAATCTTCAATAATGAAGTGCCAGATCATTCTAAACGATCGTTCGAAAGAGTGTACGATCGTTTACTTATAACGGTCAAAAGGATTTGAAAAATATCACTAGTGAACGATCGTTTAAACATTATAAATGATCGTTCGTTTGTTTTAAACGATCGTTTATTGATCGTTTATACGATCGTTCCCCAGTCTGTCTTGAAAACGAAGAACCAAAGCTGAGTGAAATATTTTGAACGATAGTTTAAAAATAAACGATCGATAAACGATCGTTTAAAAATGAACGACCGTTTAAAATATAAACTTCACAAAACGCTTAGAGAACGCTGCACAATGCTTGAAACAAGTTAGACTTAAATTAGGGGTGTAAATGAACCGAGCCGAGTCGAGCTTTGTAGTGTTCATGTTTGGCTCGTTTAGCGAACAAGGTGTTCATGTTCGGTTCATGTTCAGTCGAGCTTTGAACAGAGTGTTCATGTTCGGTTCGTTTAGATTTTATAGTGTTCATTTTCGGTTCATGTTCAGCTCGTGTTCGTTCGTTTAACCGCTAAACGAACAAGTTCACGAACGAGCTCACGAACAAGCTCGATAAGTACTAAACGAGCTCGTTCACGAACAAGCTCGTGAGAGAGCTCGATAAGTACAAAACGAGCTCGTTCGCGAGCCCGCTGGTTTGGCGAATAAACAAACAAACACGAGCTGTTAAACGAATAAACACAAATAGAGCTGAATAAATTAAAAACAATCTAATCGAGTTGTTGATGAATATGAGTTATGTAAATTAGAAACATAATTGTATAAATTAATTTAAATATTAATTAGTTCGCGAACACCTAATCGAGTTTCTAAATGAGCTTGTTCGTGAACTATATACGAGCTCGTTCATGAACTTGTTCACGAACTCTTAATCGAGCTCATTCACGAACTTGTTCACAAACTCTTATTCGAGCTGTTCGTGAACGCAAACGAGCAGAACACCACTATGTTCATGTTCGGCTCGTTTATATTAACGAACATAAAATCAAGCTCGAGCTCGGTTCGTTTAAAATACGAACAAACATGAACTGAACTCTTATCGAGCCGAACATCGAGCTGCTCGCGAACGGCTCGGTTCGTTTACACCCCTAACTTAAATAAATGCCAATTGATTGAATATATCAAAATAAGGTTAAATGACACATGGTCCAACAATATTCATCTCATAAATCTCAATCAAATTTTATATTAGTCTTAATTTATTATTATTCACATAATAATGATTAATATGCATGTTTATAATAGTTTTAAATATTACTCAATAGCATTATGATATCACAAACATGCAAATGAATATAACAAGATTAGTCTTTATTGACATTGAAATTATTATATCCATACAATAGATAAGGCATTATATCTAACAGCAAGGACTATACTAAATGATATTTATTGATTGATTATGACATTTATTATTGACATGCGTCACACAATAATGGTTCATAATTCTACGTGCCGAACTTGGTTCGCACAAGTATTTCTCCTCCTTACTCAAAAAAGAAGAAGTATTTCTCCTCCTTGTGACCTCGTCAAAACATATTAATAATATTATATTTAGTAAGTGTTTTAGGTTTTTTTTATCAGAGATATATCTACTATGACTCAGACCTGCACTTGCAGCAAACTTACAAAAGGAAGCTGATGAATAAACTGCTGAATTAGAATTCCAAGTAACCACATCATCTCTGTCAGCAGAAAATTGCAATTCGTCAAACAAAATCTGTAACTCTCGAAGAAGCAACATCTCTGACCCAAGTAAACGACGTCTCCATCTCCAACCACCACCCCTAATACTAGCAATCAGCGCATGTTTTTGATTAGATAGATTAAAAAGTCTCGGAAATAAATCCTTAGCCATTCCTTTTCCGGTCCAATTATCAAACCAAAATGCCACTAGAGAACCATTGCCCACCTTATAACAAACATTATCAATGAAAACTTTCCACATAAAAGTATCACTACAACATCTCTTCTTAATTTCTTTCCAAATACTCCACATTTTCTTCGAATCTCCAAGAAATAAAGAATCCCAATCAGAGATATCTGAGCAACTAGAAATAACACTATACCAAAGAGAATTTCTGTTATTAAAACGCAACTTCCAAACTCATTTAAATAACAAACTCTGATTCCTAACTCTGAGATTAGTTATACCCAAACCATCCATATCAAAATCTTGACAAATAACCTTCCAAGATACTCTACATAGGGTTCTATATGAAACATCACCTTTATAGAGATTGCGCTTCATATACGACTCCAGCTTACTCTGAACCCCATTTGGCATATTGAACATAGGCATAAAATAGACAGGTACACTAAACAAAACAGATTTAATGAGAACTAACCTACCTGCAGGAGAAAGTAGAGACCCCTTCCTTAAAGCAAGTTTTGCTTTAAACCTGTCCACAACATGATCCCAAAAACTCGAAGCCAATTGACGCCTAACCAAAGGCAGCCCGAGATACTTGATTGGTAGTGACTCGATTTACAACCAACGATCTGAGCAGCAGAAGATAAGTCCATCTCTGTAACATTAATTCCCATAATGTAAGAATCCGAGTTAAATTCTTTACATGCTCTAAGTCAAAAGGAATGAAGATAAGGGTATCATCAGCAAACTGCAAAAGAGAGATAGGATTACACTCATTTGCAAAAGAAAAACCTCTAGTAAAACCCATCTGACTTGATTTATCTAGAATGCATTTTAGCCCTTCAATTGCTAAAACAAACAGATAGGGGGATATAAGATCACCTGTCTTACTCCCCTCTGCATCTTAATCGGCTTGATTGGGCTACCATTGACCAAGATCGATGTGGTAGCTGTAGACAGGCAATAAGACATCCACCTGATCCATTTAAGCGGAAAACCCTTACACTGCATCACCGAAAGTAATCAATACTATCAAACGCCTTTTGAAAATCAAGTTTCAGGATCAACAATTTGTCCTTCCTTCTATTGGCCAAGAGAATTAATTCATTCGCAATCATCGAACAATCCATAATGCTCCTACCTTTCAGAAAAGCATGATGATTCTCTGAAATAACTCGAGAGATCATAGGAGCCAAACGCAACGACAAAGCATTAGATAAAAGCTTGTATAACCCATACACTAAACTAATAGGACGAAAGTCTCTGATATTAAAAGAGCCAATTACCTTTGGAATTAAGACCATAAACGCAGTGTTAATTCCATTCGGTAAAGAACAAGAACTGTGGAAGTTTCTGAACATATCAATAATAGCCACTTACATAGTAGTCCAAGCTCTACTATAAAAATAAAAGTTGAACCCATCTGGTCCTGGGGCTTTCCTTTCACTGTAGCAGGAAATTGCCGAAAAAAATTTCATGTTCATCAAACTGATGTACCAGAGACTCCGCTTTGAGGTCCAGATAACTTCTTAAACACCAACCATGAAAGATCAAAATGCACCCTCTCTTTCTGACTGTATAGAGAACTAAAAAATTCTCTAATATGGAACTTGATGTCAGCAGGCTCTGAATAACTAGTATCTCCCACTAGAATTGAAGAGATAAAGGTTGTTCCTGTGATGCTGAGAAGCTATGCTGTGAAAGAACTTGGAGTTTCTATCACCAGACAAGTTCCACTTCAAACGAGATTTTTGGATCCACAATGACTCCACTCTTTTTTCTGCCACCCGCATATTATTCTTGCGAGCAGACAAAGCCGAAGCCTCCTCCATAGACAGCAGTCTTGAATCCACCTCCACCTCTTTTGCTAGAATATCACAATTAAGCTCCTTAATCAACTTGTTTTGATCTCCAAAAATCTCGGTATTCCAGCTTCTAATGCGTGCTCTAAATTCTCTTAATCTTTGAGTAAGATTATTAGAAGAAGAGCAAACCAATCTCCAAGATTCATTCACAAAAGTACCAAAGTCATCATGTTCCCACCACGCATCAATCAAACGAAAAGGTTTCGGTCCCAAATCAAACTTACTAGCAGAACAAAAGCATATTGGGACATGATCATACTGACCTTTCGGCAAGGCTGTCAGTGAGAAGTTCGTCCAAGTCATCCCAGCTGATGCAGAAATCAAGCATCTATCGATTCTAGATCTTGCAATCAAATTTTGCCACGTGAAGCATCTACCTTGCAAAGGAACATCCACCATCTCAGTTGAATTAATAAACTCATTAAAAGCCATCATTGCAGCCGAAAAATTAACACAATTCTGCCTTTCCTCTAGAACCCGAATTTCATTAAAATCCCCCCCCCACTCAACAAAATGATGCCAGAAAACATCAAAAGCAACTGAAGCTCCTACCAAAAAAGTAATCTCTCTGAAGCAATATTGCTAGAATATATAAGATTATGACGATAAGAACAGAATTGAAATGAAAAATCCATAGCTATCCATTTAAACCCCTTGAAAATAGACACAGAGTTAAGCAAAGCAGAATTCCATATAAGTAAAAGACCCCCTGACGCACCAATCGATGGAACCCAAGCATACTCAAAATCTAGATTTGGCCAAAGATTACGAACTAAAAAATCATCAACCAACTCTCGTTTTGACTCAACCAACCTAATAAAACACTTTATTGACAAAGACCATAGAACGAATGAATTTTTGTTTCCTAAAATTCATTAAACCACCTCTGCAATTCCATGAGATAAAAATAATAGGCTCAGACATAGAAAAGAAAAAAACCTCGAAAGGAAAAAAGAAACTTATATGTGCTAAGCATCCACTGCCGTTGCCAAGTTCAAAGTCAATTGTTTAATCGTATCTGCTTCATTACATTCATGAAAAAGCCCAATCTGAAGACCCATTTTCCATGATTCGACCGCTTCATCCTTCGACGTGAGGCTGTCCTAATTCATATTTTCCTCAATCACATGATTCATATTCATAATATCCGCATCTGATAGGTCCTTTTCTCCTCCTAGCTGACTACACAAATCTGATTGTAAAGATCTTGTAGCTGTCAAAAGCTTCGTCGGCCGTGCTACTGATTCCCGCCTTAATGAAGCGTCTTGCTTCAACTCCCTATCTAACACCTTTGTTCTAGCTATATCTTCCTCCCCCAAGGTCTGCAATATGTCTAAAACTCTTGACAGCGAGGAGATCGCTGCAAGCTGGTGAGGTTCACGAAGCAAATTCATTTTAGGTGACAACACAGGTAGCGTCTCAGGAACTGTCGAGTTATTAACAAAGAAACCTGTCGGAGCTGTCGGAACTGTCGAGCCATTAACAAAGGAACCTGTCTGAGCTGCTACTGAAGACAATTTTCCTGAAGATTCTGATCTTCTACTCTCAGCAACATTACTCACGCTATTACCAGTATCTCCATTGGACTCATAACCATCATTCACGTCTCTATCATCAAACACAATGGGCCTGTCTGTTTCAACCACAAAGACATAATATTTTTCTCCCTTAAACGATACTTCAACTGATATATTAATCAGTCTGCACATGCATGAAATAAGAACCATTCCAGAATCAAAACAGTCCTTTAGAAGGATAAGGGGATGAACCTTAATCGCTTCTCCTACTGAATCACCAATCGTCATAAAAATTTCAGGATTCCAAAGAGTTAAAGGTAATCCTGAAATTGAAACCCATACTAATTTAAAAAAAGATTGCTTGAAGTCCTTCGCCCAAGTGAACGTTTGAAAGAAATTTAGCAAAGTATGGGATAAATCAGCCATAAAAATAATAGCTTCCTCCCTGGAATAGAACGTGATTAAAATAAGATTACCACCCATCAATGAAATCTTACTAAACTCAATGTTATTATCAGTTAAAAACAATTTTGTCTTCAAAACCGATTGAATATCATTCACCCTAACGACAATGGAACGTACAATCCATTCATCATTATTATCCAAAGCTACCGAACTACTGAATGTCAAGGCAATATCTGGGGCTGAAGCTTGACTGACTTGATTGGAGCTGCTGTTTGCCCGAGTAGGTGCTGCTATGTCAACAGAATAATTCTCTACTATATGCTCAGTCACAGGCTTCCCAGACACCACCTGAACAAAAGACTTGTTATCTCTAATTGCAGGAAGAAAGACCTTCGTCACAGGTTGTTTAACAGCAACATGATCCTGACCCTTTTTCTTCTGCAAATCATATTTCAATGGGTACCTAGAAAGAAAAACCCTCAATCTAAACCGACCAATCGCAATTTGATTCAACTGATGCTAAATCCTTATCCATTCTAGGTCTTAGAAAGCCAAAACAACATATCCGCTTAGTAAGTTTCGTAGCCAACGAGACGTTACCCACAACACCATAACGCTTAAAAACCTTCTCTAAATTCTGGTAGCGCCATGTCCTTGGAAAATTCTCAAAATAAATAACCGGCTGATGATCAAGTTTCCCCGTCAACAAGGAAGGAACCTTATTAACGTGAGAATTCTGGTTGGAAACAAGGGGATGGATGGGAAGGATGGTGATTGGGTTGCTAGGGTTAGGGTTTTGGAAGGTTTTAGGGTTGAGAGGTCGGGAAGACATCGTGTTACACCTCATCACTTATGTATAGAAACATCCAATTTTCTAAAATAAATTTTTATTATTCATTGATATCTTTTTTTTTCTTCATTGAGTATATGATCATTACAATGAGAGGCTAAATAACCAACATTAATTACCATCACAGTCTATCAAAAGGGTTTTCAGCTCGTACATCAAGAAGAAAACAACCTTACAATGTGCCAAAAGCTCGCTTACAAGTTATCTAGTAAATTAATTTACAGGGAAATGACAATTGTTGAAACCTGCCAGCCACAAAATAAATTATATCAAAATTATCATTATAAATGATTTCTATCACTTCGATTAACAAATTATCAACAAAAAAAGAAATTTTGCAAGTCAAACACATTGTTTTGATTAAATAAGAATTATGCTTACTTATTCAGAAAATTAGAACTTTTTTATGAATAGAAAATTAAAACTATCAAGGCATGTCAAAATAAATTATTAATTTCTAGTTTATTAATGTAAAAACTTAAAAATAATTTTTTATTGTTATTTTTTATTTTTAATCTTTATTATTAAAAAAATCATTATTATTAAAAAAATCAAGTAGGTGCTATATTATTTAATTTAACAAAAAATTACTTTTCTCAACTTGTGTCAAAATTCTAAAAAAGTTAAAATAGCAAACCATACCACTTATAACCTAAATCAAATAGGTGCTATATTATTGGGTTAATTTCTAAAAAAATCACGAACTTTATACGAAGTTTCATTTTAATCATGATATTTAAAAGTTGTCATTTAAAGGCACGAACTTTCATATTGTTTCAAATTCATCATTTAAGTGTATTTTTATTGACTAAATTTTTCACTAAATAATTAATGAAAGACCCAAGTTATTAATTAACATCAAATCTTATTATCTTTCGGTTAGAGTATCTAGGATTAGGAATTTTTAGTCAGATAAAATATACGGAATTTTACTTTGGTGATAGATTTGAAATAAAATGAAAGTTCATGCCTTTAAATGACAACTTTTAAAGGTCGTGATTAAAATGAAATTTCGTGTAAAGTTTGTGATTAGGAATTAACCCTTTTTAATTTGATTGATTTTAGTTTGCTACTTTTGATTATTTTGATATTTTGACGCAAGTTAAGAAAATAAACTGAGCCTTTGTTCTTATTAAATTGGCCTAATTACTTAAAAAAACCCCACTTTGAAACAATTTTTCGTTTATACCCTGACCTAGGAAATAGTTCATTTGTACCCCTTTTTGGATTTTTCGTTTTCAATTGTACCCCAAAATTTTATTTTTTGACAATTTAATTAATTATAGGATGAAAATATTAAAAATAATTAAATAGAAAGGTTATATCATCTTTTTTCTATTTGAAAAAATACAAATAAGTTAAAAAATGAAGGATTATTTTAAACTTTTTCTAGATAAAAAAAGTTCAATTTGGTGCTTTAGGGTAGAGTTGAAAACAAAAAATCAAAAAAAGGATACAAATGAACTTTTTCCTATGTCATGGTATAAACGAAAAAGTATTACAAAGTGGAGGTTTTTTAAGTAATTAAGCCTATTAAATTCGTTACCGTACATCAGTTAAACTTGGCAGTTAGAATCTAAGAGAAATAAAACTTTTTAAATCACGTAAAACTGATAAAGTTTTTTATTTTTTTAGAGGTGGCAAATATATGCCCAACCCAAGCACCCAACCCAACCCGTCCAAAAAAATACAGCCCATTTGCACCCAAAAAAATTGGGTAATGTACATATACACTTGATTTAGCCTGCCACTTTCTATTTGTACGCTTCATACGAAAGTTTATCACTTTTACGCTTTTTCAATTTTTATGTTTGCTTTTATACTCTCAAAGGCCACCATACGAATGTGGCTCAGTTATATTACATATCAACAAGGAAAAATGTTCCATCTAATATTTGATGCCTCTAATTTGGGAACAAGTCTCGCCATATTATAATATTTAAATCAATAAACTATTTTATAAAAATACATATCATCAATAGATTAATTCATCTATCTTATAAATTATACTATTTTCTTATTATTTTAAAATAAATTATATTTTAAATAAATTATTCTATGATAATTTTACTAGAATACTTTTGTATGCATATTATTAATTTTCTTTTAAATATCAAGAATATCTTAGTATAATTTAAAAAAATTGCATATTTCAAAATTCATTTTTTTTTAATTTTAATAGAATTTAAAAGAAATTTTATTTATTTTAGAAATAAAATATAAATTTTATGAATCATTATTTTTTTTTAATAATTGGAAAAGGGAAAGAGTTTGTAGAAAATATTGGACCCCCGATTGTAGTAAAAAGCTGCCCAGTGCTTATATTATTTGAATTATAACTCGTCGGTATGAATCATTACTACTAGAATGTCAATGGCTAAACTCATCTAGAGGCCCTTGTACTATATCATTTTTGTTCAAAAAGTCCCTATACTATTTTTTTGTTCTTCAAGTCTCTCTACTTACATAATTTTTGATTTTCAGGTCCTTTTTTAGTTTTTTCCAGTCCCTCTACTTACAATTTTTTTGTTCCTCCAGTCCCTCAAAAGGACCTGAAAATCGGAATTTTGTCAAGTACATGGATTTGAAGAACAAAAAAATAGTACAAGGATTTTTTAAACAAAAATGATATAGTATAAGGGCCTCTACATGGATTTAGCCAATGTCAATGAAGCAACACATGCTTGATGAAAATGCACAAATATTGAACCATCAATAGTATAATTGTAAATTTAAACATTGATTATATTAAGATTAAAAAAAATAAAAAAAAAATATCATGGGCGAGTTGTATTTATTATACATGTATATTTTTTTTTTATAATGTAACATGTTTGATAAAATACATTAAACGACTATTCCAACTTAATTTATTTCTCTGAATATATATTTGAATTTTTGGTTAAATGCCTCATAAATTTTAACTTTTTTCAAAGATAACATTAAGAAAATGAAGATTACACATTTTAGGTAATAATGTTTTTATGATATCTTGCATTATAATATCTTGAATAATATTTTTTTGTTGCTTGTTGGTTGATTTTAATTTCTCATTCATTTTTTTTAGTTACTTTTTAATATCTCGTTACAGTTGCTCTTTGGTTGATTATTGGTAGTTTAATGGTTAATCATTGGTGGCTCGTTGGTATCTCGTTCGTTGTTCTTTAATTGTTCTTAATGCTTGTTGTATTTTACATTCATTTTAATTGCTTTATAGTTGGCAAGTCAGTTTTTATAATGTTTAAATACAATTACAATCTTCTGACAAATATTATTTTTATTTATAAAAAATAATGTAATCTATATTCCAATTTTATTTTTTGTTATAACGTACGAATATTGGTATTTTTTATTTGAATTATATAAAAGAAATCAAATATGAAGTTTTTAAATATTAAAAAGAATTTGGATGAAAACAAATTTATGCAACATATGTAAAATATATAAATATAATAAAAAAATATAGAAATGACCCTAAAAATTATTTATAATGTTCCAATGATGTCAAAATTATATGTTGAATATCTTCTTGTAATATTATTAAAATTCATATAATGACATGTAATTATTATTCAACTATTATAATAAATAAAAATATAATACTTTAATTTGTATCTATTGACTTTTAGTTTTTAAGTAGCTCGCTATAGTATTTTTAGTTGTTCATTAATTGCTTTTAAGTAGCTTGTTAGTAGCATTTAATTGCTAGTTATTTTTAGATGGTTCATTAGTAGCTATTTAACATATCCGAAAAACATGTACTATCAAAATACGTTTAAAATAATAAAATTTCAAAAATATAAATCTCTAAAATGAAAAATATCAACATTTTATAATATATAGTTGATAATAAAAAAAGAAACACGCCAACATAATTTAAAAAATAAAAGAAATATGATGAAAGCAATTTTAAAAGTCTGAACTAAAACAAAATTAAAACAACAAGTGTATAAATATAAAATACAAATATTTAAATTAAAAGTGAAAATAATAAGGTTTAACTATAGAAGACTTTTAAATTAAGAAAAATTGAAAGAAAAAATATTTAATTATTTAAGACAAATGTCTAAAATTAGATAACAAATGTTCAAGTAAAATAAAAATAAAAATATATTAATTATATAATTATACAAAGCATGTATAAAATAATAAAGTATAATAACTAATATTAATCATGTAGTCCATAAGGAAATTGATGTGTTTACTTAATTTACTTAATTTAAACTTATTAAGAATGAATTTATTTTAACATCATAATGTTAATAAAAAGATAAAATATAGATAATAAAAATATAAAAATAGAAATTACAAAATTAAAATGAAAAATAAAGATAAATAAACAAGACTGAATAAAAAAATCAAAAAAATACCGACATATCAAAATGTAGAAATATATAAATAAGAAAATAAATAAAAAATATAAATTTGACAAAAATGATATTTTTTGAAAGGAACAAAAATAATTAAGAATTAAAAATAGTTGTAAGAAAATAAAAATACTGGTACATAAAAGAAAAGAAACAAAATTAATAATTATTATAATGAACAAGATAATGTATATGTAGTGGATATTAAATGTAATAAAAGATAGTGGGCTGAATACATAGTTTGACCCCTGAACTTGTACCCTTTTACCCATCTAACCCCTGAACTTAATGTCTCACCTATCGAACCTCTGTACTTGTTAAATAAGCCGATTTGACCCCTGAACTTGATAAATACGTAAACATTAAACCCCTCCATACATAATTTCTTCTAGAATGTTTTATGTGATAAAAAGGAGTAATTTTGAAAAGAAAAAGTAAAGAAAGCGCACGCTTGATATTATAGTTTTTGGGAGAGTCTTTTTGTAAGGATTTTATAACCAAAAATATTATGACCCAAAATTACCCAACCCAAAAATGCCCAAATTCAAAGAAGCCCATCCAAATCCGCCCAAAAACACCCATTTGCCACCTCTAATTTTTTTTATTGAAATAGATAATAAATTGTAAAACTAATTAAATCTATGAGAAGAATATGACGATGTATAAGTAAATACTTAGTGGGGTCATTTCAAAAAAAAAAATACTTACTAGGGTCAACAGTAACAATGATAGCAGTGGCAGCAAAGTCACAAGTACCCCCGGCTGCTTTAGTTTTCTGCCAGTAACTATTGAAAGCATAAGAAGCATGTCCTACCAATGTATTGGGCTCAAAGCACGGCCCATAGGCCTGAATTGGCTTGCAGTCTGCTCCCGATCCACATGCGTAGTCCAACGCTTCTTTTATTATCGAATCTGCCGCACTCGGCTTCGCAACACACCATACGCCAGACTCGGCCTTTTTATGTTGCGGTGCTGGAGGCGGAGGCTGAGGCTGAACATAGGCTGGTGGGCTCAGCTCGTATTGTGGTGGACTTGAAATAGGTATATACATAGGTGGGCTTTTTGGTGGGCTTTTCATCGGACTAAAAGGCTGTATTATAGATGGGCTTGTTGGCGAGCCTACACATGCTAAAGGATTTTGTAGTGCAGGTAGTGGAAGTGGTGCTGGTGATGGCAAATAAAATGGAGAGGGCAAACCGTATGGTTCACCTTTTGTAGGATCTAATAGTTCTCCTAATTTTGATATTTTTGGCTTTTTCATTATTTTTTCAGGGAATATTTTTGCATCTGCAAATATTACAAAAAAAAAAATACAACCAAATAAATAAACAAGTTTAGGATGGAAATGTAGAGAAAAAAACTTTTTTTTTTACCAGAGGTAGAAAAAAAAAGCATTTACTAAGCTGATATATACCCACTATGGCTGTGGAAAGACTCCACAATTTCGGGCTTAACTACAAATATTGATTCATATTTGTTTTTAAATCTTGTTTCCGTTTTACAATAGAAAATTAAAAATTTGAATCCAACGATAGTGCATATATATAAAATATTAAAATAATAAATTAAACTAAATTTTAAAGTTAAATTTGATTCTAAATTTTCAAAAGAGCAAATTTTTTAAAGTTCTTCATATATGTTATAGTTTACGCTCTCGTTTTTCCTTTTTTAAAATCAAATTATATGATCCCTCATTTTTATTTCCGTTAATGATTTATTTCCTTCATTTTTAGTATTAGTTAACCGAGTTAAATGACTAAATTAAAAAAATCAAAAATATTATATAGTTTCTTATTTTTATTTCCGTCAATGATTTCGTCCTTCATATTTAAAAATTAGTTTATCTCTAAATTCTTTCATTCAGTTGACCAACACGAAAAATGAATTGATGGACTAAACTGTTGACAGAACTAAAGTGAATATATCGTTTGATTTTTTAAATAAAAAAATAAAAATAAAAATTATAATATATCTGAAAATTTCAGAATGCTGTCCTTTTTTTTAAAATCATTAACTCTAATATGTAAATTCCTAATTCTCACTATATAAAGTGGTATAGTTTAAGATTATAGTTTGAACTCACTTCTAAAATCCATTAATACTTTTAAAATTTGTGTCTGTTTACATTCATTAATTTTTTCAGTTCATACTGATTCCATTATACTTATCTATTTATTATCCGCATATGGACTATATAACCATTTTAAATAAAATAGATGAAAGTGTTCAACTAACAAAAATATTAAAATATTCGTCAAACAAAAAAATAAAAGTATTAAAATATTTTACTTAATAATAATAATAATAAATATTAATTAATGATAAAATTATTAAAATTACAAAATAAATTCAACTAAAAGCTCATTAATAGAGGAGAAAATTATACTAAATATTTATGTGTATAGTGCATAATTTAAATTCAAATATTAATAATGAGTCATTGTTATTCTATACTTTGGAACTCAATTTGAACCTTACGTGAATGACACTGAATCCAAACTCATTGTGAACTTTATAAAATGTTACTTCCGTCTTATTTGTTAGAATTAAATGAAATCGATTAGTAGTCAAAATTATCGGAAGTGGCTCCCCTCAAATCCAAATTTTTTTTTTTCTCAAGTCTGCTTAGATGGATGACACATAAGCAAATTTTAATTTAATATGATAATATTTTTATCATTTTACTTATGTATCATCCATTTAAGTGGACTTGAGGGGAATGAAGGGAATTTTGAACTTGAGGTGAGTCATTCCCAAAATTACCTACCCAGTATCATATAGGAAATATAAAGTAGAAGAAAGCACAAATAAAAAATAATATATATTAATTTTGTTCTAAGTAAACTTTTATATAAATAATTAAAAAGAACCTTAAAATACTTACCATTGAGAACAAAGATGGTGTTTAAAATGAGAAAAATGACCAATTTTCTGAGGCAGATCCATGGCTCCATGAGATGACGAAATGCAAGAACCTTGTTGTGTAGGATTGATTTTTGTCGTGTTTTAATGTGTGATATTATTAGGAATATATGCTTGCTTCACTGCAGAGTAACCTTAAAGAAATTGTTGATTAACTACCTTTTAATAACCTCTTGCTTTGTTCCTACTCAACGATCTTGATGTTTCATAGTTTAATTATGTTAAAGATTCACTTAATCATTTACATTTTAATTATTGGTGTTGCATTTAGGCTATAACGAAAATATTATAAACGAATAACCAGATTGATAATGTTAATAAATAGCAAATCTAGTGAGTATACCCAATCTAAATTAATTTAAAAATTAATAGTTTTTATTAATTTTAAAATAATTTTTGTTTTATAATTGGGGAGGGGAGCGGTTGTGGGAGGATTTGAACCCACGACCTTGGCATTTGCTGCCCAGCGCTTATACCTTAATCGCCGGTGGAATAGATACTGAGAGCGGGGCGAGCAATTTGTGAAATCAATATTCTCCATTTCGCTAAGGATTTAAAGGGGTGCACGAACATATCAATTAAATAGAATGTTAAATTCTACTTTCTTCTTTGCATGTAGTTCAAATTTATATAGCGTTTTCTTTATTTGTTTGAAAAATTAAATTGATTGAAAATTGTAGTTTTCTAATTAGACTATGCTTAAAATGTTATTTTATAGTTTTATTTTTTGAATTTAACATTTTTAGTGGTTATATGGTCAAAAATCGCAAAACCAAAAATTCAAAATATTTTAAATGGTTAACCGTTTTAAAACTTTAAGTTTAGGTTTTTAATTTTAAAAATCATAATATTATGAACTGGTTCATAAATAATGCTCATGGACCGGTTAACTGGTCTATATTCCATATTAGGTCATCGGATTTATTTTTTAATTTTTTTACAAATTTAACTGAGTCAGATTCGATATAATAAAATTTGATGAATTAAAAGAAAAACAATAAAAAAAGTATGATAAAAAAAGTTCAAGTACCTAACACACTAAAGGACATGAAGTGTGGATCTCATACTTGACAGAAATTAAATTTGTAAAAAAGACCGTTGAAATTAAACAAACGGTGATGCGGGTAAAAATTAATGAACAGAAAAAATATAGCAGGTAGAGACAAGACACTGAGTACAACGGTCAAATTTATTTTGTCATATAATTTTGCCCACCTTTTTATTAGCAAACCAATAAAAGTAAAGAGTACAGTTAGCCACATAACGGTCCGAAAAACAAAGATTCAAACATGAAAAGGAAAGGAGAAGCAATCCAAGAAGAAGAACAAGAAGCGAAAAAAAGGTTAATCCTCAGTAGCTGTAAAGTGGTAGAGTATTTGGGTCCATTAATGTCTAAAGATCTTCTCTTCAAGTTCCCCGATTATTCCGCTTTCGATTTCGATTACTCGCAGAGTTCAATATGGTCCCCTTTGGTTCCTCGACTTCACAGTCCTATGGATTTATCAGACTCTGATTTTATCACACCTAGAAAACTTAGTTTTGGGTTTGGTATAAATTTGGGTAGTAACGAGATTAAGAAGAGAAATTCTTGTTCAAAGAAATTTAAGAAAATCAAATTCTTGGCTTCCGGGATGTCTCCATCTCCGAGTAAGAATGCTTGTGTTCCGTTTGCTGCGAAGGTAAAATAATTTAACTTAGTTCTTTCAATTCGTAAAAGTATACATTTTAAAATGGTTGGTGATCATATTTTTCAGGGATGGAATAAGGTGTTGAAAGCTGCAAGTAAACATTTCAAGAACAAGAAGAAGAGAGATTGTGCAGGACATGTGAAGCTATCCAATTATCTCACTGATTTTACAAAATGAACGATTAATAATTGATTGTTACTTTATGTATTTAGCAGTGCAAGTAAATTGCAGACAGTTCTTCTGTTGTCAATCGTGTTCAATAAATATTTTATTTATTTATTTATTCGTTCTGTTTATTTTGTTCACATCTAAAAGAAATTTTCGTATTTTGATACATACTGCAGATGGTTTTGGGATCGAACCCTTGACTATTGGGGTTTGCATTGGAGCACCTAGCCATTGCGGCTCGGCGCCTCACTTGTCATAAGCATTTAGTTTGTGAACAACCGATCAATTCACTCCCTTAACTTGGCACAAATTATGAAAACGGTCATTTTTAAAATTTCTACAAACCCGCAACTTTATACTTTAACATAAAATATACTCAACACTTTAAACTGTAAAAAAAATAAAGAATGATTCCTAATTTTATTTTTTAAATTGCCATTAATAAATTTTCATTTTCATTTATAATCCTTGTATTTTTAAAGTTTTAAAACCAAATTAATTTTTAAATAAAACTTCAGTGATTTTTTTAGAACCTTTTTCATTCCATTAATTTAAATTAAATTTATTATCAAAATAAAAAACATAAGTTTTTCTGGAGGAGGAACTTGTAATACACCCTTCACCGTCATGACGTAAGAATTAGACATATGATACACATATCATTTAAAGTTGGCCTAATTACTTAAAAATCACCCACCTTATAATTTTTTTTCATTTATACCACAACCTAGGAAAATTTTCATTTGTACCCTATTTTTGATTTTTATGTTTCGTTTGTACCCCAAGAGTAATGTTTTTGATAATTTAATTAATTTAAAGATGAAAATATTAAAAACAAGATACATAAATGATTATCGTTAACGTTTTATTAGAATATAAGTTAAAAATGAAGAACTAATTTAAACTTTTTTTTCAAAAGAAAATAGGTCAATTCAACTCATTAGGGTAGAGATGAAACATAAAAATCAAAAATAGGGTACAATTGAAAATTTTCCTAGGTCATGGTATAAATGAAAAAAAATTACAAGGTGGATGGTTTTTAAGTAATTAAGCGTTTAAAGTTCGTTAGGATGCGTGTTGTTTTTGGTTAAAAAAATGAAATTTATAAGGAATAGAGAAGAATTGAAGTGAGCTTTTAACAAATTTTTGAAAAGGCGGTTTTTGGTACGTAAAGTTTTTCCGACTTATATCTTTCAGTTTCGACATCAAAATTCAACTTTTTTTTATGTCAATTAAAGATATCGACATCCTCTTCAACTCCATCATTTTAATTTTGCAATATTTGGCTGAGAAACATATCATAACTGCGAGGGAAGTTACTGCTTAAATCACCCCGCTCGTTTCGTCATGATTCATAACCGGGGTTATAGAAAATATTATTTGAATTTGAATTGGAAATTTAAATACTTGGGGAGGTTTATTAAAATAGTAAGATCACAATAAATTAATTTGGGAATTTTTGGATGATTAAATGAATTTTAATGGTATTAAGGAAGAAGATTTAAGAAAAAAATAAATTTATTAATATAAAATAAAATAAAAATTTCGCGATAATAATGGAGAAATTAAAATTTGAAATTAAAAAAAGTACAATTAAGTCCCTAAAACATAGGTTAAAGTGCAAAAAGACCCCTAAAACTTTAGAGACCAAATTGACCTTTACCTAAACTTCTCAAAACCCTCATCTCCAACTTCTTGGCTGCCGCAACCCATCTCCAAGGTGAGAAGCACCATTTGCTTCCAGTTTATTAATTTTTCAGAAGATTAATTCATGTTTTAGTGATTTTAATTAGTAATTATGAATTAAATGGATGATTAATGGATGAACTAATGTGTTTAAGCAAGGATTAAGTTGCTGGAATTTGTTATCAGTGGTGAAAATATTATGGTTTGAAGCTGATTAATGGTATGCGAAGGAGTTCAATTTTTGAGTGTTTTCG
The DNA here is from genome assembly GCF_937616625.2 of Mercurialis annua. Lineage (NCBI taxonomy): Eukaryota > Viridiplantae > Streptophyta > Magnoliopsida > Malpighiales > Euphorbiaceae > Mercurialis > Mercurialis annua. The sequence continues at coordinate 41,104,250 of NC_065574.1, read as the reverse complement.
CCACGAAAAGCTCGTCGAAAATACGCATATCAAAAAGGCTCCACTGTCAGGCAGCCGTTATTCTGTAATCACAGCAAGACAATGCATAAACAGCCTTGTCGAGTGCCGGCAGAATAGGACACTTGGCCCTGTTCTATTGTCGGCAACTCTCGGCAGCCTTGCTACTGCCCTGTTCGGTCCGAGGCACCCCTGGTCCGAGGCCGGGGCACTTTTCCCCACGACGCAGTCATTCGGGCCAAACGTAGCCCGACGCGACCCAACACGAATTTTTTCATTATTATCGCGAGATTTTTATTTTTACACTCATAACACAGTTTAACGTCTATCTAACCCTAGGTCTAATCTAACCTCTATCAATATACATTTAATTTCACCTAGCCCAAGGGTGGCACCAGTACATAAAATCAAACAAATAATCCCTAATTTACTAAGCCTTGGCCGAACCACCATCATCACACACACACACACACAATCGATTTTCATCAGACAAATAAACTAATACGCTTCAATCAAGCACGCGCTGCCACACACCGGACCAGAGATGGATTGTACATCAGTATTTCCAAAAAATGAGTCAAGGACTTATAACGGTATTTATGAGGACCCATATACATTCCATATCACTTTTTATGCATTGATATCGATTTTTATTGAATTATGTCATTAGAATCGCATGTTAGGACTTAGATGGTTATTTTTGCCGTATTTGTCATATTCGTTATACATGCTATAATTTCCATGAAATAAAATTAGAAACATGCCTATAAGGTGTTTTAATTATCATATATGAATTATGTTCAATTCTGCCATTAAAATTGCACGTTTAACCATAAACTATCACATTCGCTTTATTTATGTTCTTGCCATGATTTTTCATGCTTTCGATCTTAATAAGATGTGTATTTCGAGTATGTTTATTTCCAGACTTTCCCTACGTGTTTTTTCTCGTTTTTAATGTCGTTTTTGCATGAAATTTGGCCAAACGACAAACTGTCGTGAACTAGCCGCGACGGCGCGCCTTCGCCATAATCTGGCGCTGCCTCTAGGGGTGTGCAAAACCGAACTGAAAATTGCCGGTTCAGTTTTAAAATTAAGATTTTTTGTACATTTTGGTTCGGCTTGGTTTTAAGTTTTAAAAAACCAAAAAACCGATATTATTAAATTTATAAATTTTTAATAAAAATGTTACTATTATTTTTAAAAAATAATACTATTTTATTTCATATTTAATTCTTATTGTGTGTAAAACATTACAATTAACTTAAATTTGAATTTTAGATTTAATTTTTTTTAATTTTTTTATAAGTGAAATAAAAAAAAGAATTATTTTCATATTTCAATAAAGCCGAACCGAACTGATTTTTTTGGTCAAAGTTCTAACTTGTTTGATAATTCTTAAAACACCGATCGTTTTGATTATGGCACTTTCGAACCGAACCGAAAAACCGAATGCATACCCCTAACTACCGCCACTCACAGCGGCGCCATCGCCACTCCAGATGCCGCCGCTATTCTTTTGTATTAGACATTCCCAGATCTTCTAGATTCGATTCCAGTTATATTTTTGTGTTTCCGAGCTCGTTTGAATTGGACCCCGTATAAGCCCACGGTTTTATAATTAGTTGTGTGACATTATTCTATGTTGTAATGGGTTAGACCCAATGTATTTTAGGGTTAAAATCTATATTTTATAATCTATCATGCCAACCGGGCCCTGAAGCCCAAGCCCGACAAAGACTAGAAAGTTCTAGAAGCAATTCCGGGTCCGTTTGAACTCGGAATCGACTCTTGTTTGGATTGATGGATTCCCATCGACAAGACAAAGCACTTTCATGTTCTGATTCTTTTCACACAGACTAACAAACGATGGACGAGAGTCAGACATTTTTGTTCTACAAGGTTAAAAAGTATTTCTAACCTTATATGTATATCAACTGCACATGTGTATGCTTGCACTATTTATTTGTTTTCCAAAGCGTATCCAGATTCAAATATTAACAGGCTAATAACTTAACCACGTTCACTTAACTCTAAATCTAACAAGTCCAATAAATCACCTAAAAATCACAGGATGACCATGAAAATATATCGAAGGTTGTATAGGCATTTAAAATGAATTAACATAAAATCAATCTCACTTAGATATATGATTTAGACGTTGTGCATGTAAAATGACTTGGACCTGTCTCTGTCTCTTATTTGATAGACATCCCATGATTAGATGTATACTCAGGAGTACATGCTACATGTTAGTGATATGCACTAGGTCAATCATGTTTGACCATGTATTGACTTTGTCGTTTTGTTATTTATTGATTGACAGTTTTTAGGCTAATAATCACCCGTGGCCCCTGACTTTAGGAGTACCTTACGACAAACCCCCTAATCTAAAAAAACGATTAGTAAACCCCCTGATCTTTGTGACGGCGCTCGCTAAACCCCTTTTGGACGAAAATACCCCTGGCGTCGTTTTTTTTGGTCAACTAACATTTAAAAAAATTCTGACGGCACCACGTGTTAGTTGACACGTCATTAAAAGACAAAAAAAAATTAAAATACCCAAAACACCCTAAACTACTTACAAATCAAATTAGACTCAAACAATTCAAACCAAACCAAAATGCAACCACCCAAATTTAACCAAACCATTTATCATCCTCTAACCACCGTCGGACCGGCCACCATCTCCGGCCCGGTCACCATTTGTGACCGTCTTCTCAGGTGAGCTCACCTGAGAAGACGGTCCTGTCTTCTCAGAAGATGATCTAAGAAGACAAACGTCTTCTCAGATCATCATCTGAGAAGACCGTCGTCTTCTCAGATCCATCTGAGAAGACGAATTGACTAAGAAGACGACGCTGTTCGTCTTCTCAGTCCAACTGAGAAGACGATGCTGTTCGTCTTCTCAAGCGAGAAGACGACCGATTCCGGTCGTCTTCTTGCCTGAGAAGACGTCCGATTCCGGCAGGGCGGGTGTTGGGTGGGGTGGTGGTTAGGGTTCGAATGGGTGGTTTGGGTGGTTGAATTTTGATTTGGTTTGAGTTGTTTGGGTTGTGGGTAATTTAGGGTGTTTTGGATATTTTAATTTTTTTTTCTTTTGATGACATGTCAACTGACACGTGGCGCCGTCGGAATTTTTTTAAATGTCAGTTGACCAAAAAAGACGGCGCCAGGGGTATTTTCGTCCAAAAGGGGTTTAGCGAGCGTCGTCACAAAGATCAGGGGGTTTACTGATCGTTTTTTTAGATCATGGGGTTTGTCGTAAGGTACCCCTAAAGTCAGGGGCCATGGGTGATTATTAGCCCAGTTTTTATCATTTTATATTATGATTAAAATACTTGAATGGTTAATTATTTCTAAGGTCATCAGGTATGTGACTTGATAGTAGAACCCTTAGGTTTTATAAAGAATTATATTCCATCTATCCATAGTCTTAATAGTACATTGAGACTAGTATGATGTTGATTGATGATTATGTTTTACTAATCATATATATGAGATATAAAGTCAAATCATAGGTGTTATTTAAGAAATAAGGCACTAGATGACCCACCTTGAGAATACTACATAGATAACTGTCATCAGTAATTCTCATTACAGTTCTATTAATATAATCCTTTGACCTTGAAATCACCATGGATTTCTACATAGCTATTTCATGTTTTGATACAGTCTTACATTATCTTTAACAGGATAGTGGAATAGATTGTCATTGCATATGAAAGTAACTATGTGAGAAATGTGAGTGATTAAGAAGGGATTTGTCCCTAATTTATTTGAGTAAGATATCTATGGGCCCCCTGAAGAAGATAGACTGAAGGAAATGCATGACCATGCTAAATCAATTGATAAAGAGTTATCATTTTTAGTCTACCTGGAATCAGGAAACTAATGATTAAATATTATAAGGATGACATGACTATGTCTTATATTTAATCAGGATATCGAGAGACAAAGGGATTAAAATATTATTGTAAATGGTTAAATCAGATTATCGATATTCGTATAACTTGGGTAGTCATAATGTCTTGTTAGAGGCCACTTATGACTTGTGGGCTGATATAGGGATTTCAGGCCTACTGCCAACGTTATATGAACCTACAGGGTCGCACACTAAGAGCAGGTCCAAAACAGTTATGGGTTGTACAAACCCAATGAAATTAAGTGATTAATAGATATTATATATATGTATATGTATGTATGTATGTATGTATATATATGTATGTATGTATATATATGTATGTATGTATGTATATATATGTATGTATGTATATATATATATATGTATATATATATATAAATATATATATATATATATATGTATGTATATATATATATTAATTGAAATTCGAAATTTAAGGATAAGCGTTTTCTTTAAGTTATTATCTTTTGAAGATAATAATAATAATAATTAATATATGTGTGTAATTATCAAAAAGAATTTTTGATAGACATGAACTTAAAATAGTTATAAAAAACGTAGTGTTTGCATATCATTGCAAAACACGTTTTTGAGTAAACCCTAGATGTCCTATTTTTCTATAAATAGTCTCTTAAGGATAGGGTTTTGAGTTATGTATTTTTCGAAATAAACACAAGACACAATCACTAAATAATTCGAATTGCTATGTGAAGCAATAGTGCTAGCACACAAGCACTAGTTTTGGCTAAGGTCTGTTCGTGTGGATACTCGTAGAGGACGCGTTCTTTTGGAGGCGTTTCTGATCTGAGGCCAGGTATCACCAAAGTGAACCACCTCCTTCCTTCCTACATTGCTGTTTGAATTTGACATACAAGTAAGTATTAATTATATTATTAATCTATTTATTCGAATTACATGGATCTTGGTTTGGGTTTTAGATAAATTTTTGAAATTCCGCTGCGTTATGAACCTTGAAAACCCAACATGCTAGTCCATAACGAGTCATATTCGCATCTCACATGCTTTATTGCTTTCCTTTACCAGCTTTCCAGACTTGTTTATATTTCCAGCATATTTTCCTATGAACAGCAGGTATGATTAAAATGAGACAACTGAATATATTTTGTAAATACAATGCAATAGATAAGTCAAGTACAAGAGTTTTGGTCCGATGGACGATGATCTCACACATAAGCGAGTGAGGTTATCAAATCGGTAAAAAGCCATTTTTTAGTTTAGCTAGGTGACAACTCCATTTTCAAATTCTTTCCAGATCGGAAGTTAGTCATAAGTCTGAGCGATCGGCTCCCAAATCCCGCTCCACTGACACTCATCTATAATATATTTTTTGGCGATTTCTTGTGGTTGTGTGGCTGTTGCAATTGGTGATTATTCGACTCTTCGCTATCTTTTGGTGACTTTCTTTAGTGTGTGTCTATTTGGTTCCTCGCTTTTTCTGTTGATTGCTCATCCTTTGATTGCTCGTCGTCTTTTAGGTTTGTTTTCTCTATCCTCTCTCTTTAGTTGCTCCTTTTTCTTAGTATGGCTGAAACTAGAGATGATTCACTTCAAGTAGTTAATGTTCAGTTAGATGTTAAAAACTATGCATATTGGAGATATGTGATGAAAAAATTTCTTAAAGGTAAACAAAAGCGGGGTTATGTTTCAAGTGCTTTTGTTAAGTCCGAGGATTGTACGGTGGTTGAATATTTGAATTTACTGGATAAATGGGAGGTAGATAATTCCACGATTATACTTGGATAAATAACTCTATTAAGCATTCAATAAGTATCTAGTTAGCAAAAATTAAGATAAGTAAGTTTGGGATCATCTAACTAGACTATACACACATTCTAACTTTGCAAAACAGTACCAGTTGGAGTCTAATTCGTGCTCTGAAACAGATTAACATGGGTAATCGAGAATTTTATGATGCTATGGCAGATTTGTGAGATCATGTGGCTTTCATATAATCTGCTAAATTATGAGCCTTTGGGGCTTATATTGCACAAAGAGATGAGTGGATCTTTCTGATGAGTTTGAGGGACTTCGAGAGTCCATTTTGCATCGCCATCTGCTGCCTTCTGTTGACTCTGTTGTTAGTCAATATTTGGCTGAAAATCTATCTTAAGCCTTCAGTTGTAAAATAAGTTTCTCTAATCTCAAATCCATTAGTCTTTGCCATGCCTCCACGACCAAGTTTCAATTTTCAATTCAGGCCTTATGGAACTATTGCTCGTGATGAATGTGGGTTTTGTAAATAGAAAGCTTAGTGAAAATCACAATGTCCAAAGTTGGATAAAGAAAAGCAGCATTATGCTCAGAAACAGCCCCATCAGCAGTCTTATCATTGGAGTTACTGACCACTAGCTCCTCATAATGGACCTCCTCTTATTCATCACCCTCACCCTCACAATTCACTAGCAACTGCTTCTTTATTAGATTCATCAATGATTGAGCAGTTTCAGTAGTTTCTTGCATCTCAGCCACATGCCATGTTAGTTTCATCTCAAATAGGTTTGTCATCTAGTTTGCAAGTATATCTTTTTCCTCCTGGATTTTAGATTTCGGTGCTTCGAATCATATGTCACCTAATTTGTCATATTTTACTTCTCTAACTCTTAAATTTTAAATTCCTATTATGAGTGCTATTGGTACACCTATGCCTTTGCAAGGTGTTAGTTCAGTTATTACACCTTCTTTGTCCTTATCTAATGTCTATCACATTCCTAGTCTTATTTTAAATATTTCTTCTGTTGGTCAGCTTCAGGATAATGGTTGCTTAGTTTCCTTTTCTTCTTCTACTTGTTATGTTTAGGATCCAAAGTCCCAGGAAGTGATTGAGACCAACCAAAGAAAAGAAGGACTTTATATTGCTGATGCTATTCCTGATGTAGATGTATGATTTTTTTCGTTTGAATTCGTCTTCAATTGTGTTTTATTTATGGATTTTCGTCTTGATCATGTCTCTAGGTCTTGTTTATATTTTTTAGCTTATACAAGAGTTTTAGGAAATTTAAAAAACTCATGTATGCAATGGTTGTAAACTAGTAAAGTTTTCTGCTTTGCCTTTTTCTAAAAGTAATACTATATACGTTGCACCTTTTAATCATGTTCATTCTGATGTTTGGGTACCCTCTCTTGTTTTTACAAAAGGGGGTTCTCATTATTATGTCTCTTTTATTGATGACTACACTCGTCATTATTGGATTAATGACTAGACTCAATATGCAGCTGTTACTAAATGCTTTAAATGTAATTTGGGGAGGCGAGTATACTTCTTAAGTAACTTCTTGCTTTAGATGGTACAATTTATGAAACTTCTTGCACTAATACTCCTGAACAGAATGGAGTTGCCGAACGGAAACATAGACATATCCTTGAGACTACCAGATCACTTTTATTGTTTGCTAGTGTTACTAGTGAAGTTTGGGGAGGCAGTTCTTACTTCTGTTTATTTGATTAATAGAATTCATACTTCTCATAATTCTGGCTTTTCTTCTTATGAATTATTGTATGGTAATCTCCTAAATTATTCTTCTCTTCGTATTTTTGGTTTTACATGTTTTGTTCTTCTTTCTCATATTTAATGGAGCAACTAACTTCTAGATCTACTATATGTGTCTTTCTTGGTTATTGTGAAGGACAAAATGGGTGTCATTGTTTTGATCCAGTCAATCATGAGTTATATATTTTTTGTTATGTTGTCTTTCGTGAACATATTCCTTATTTTACAATTCCTAACCGTTCTCACAATATATCTGTATGATCTTGTTTGCATTGATCCCTTTACTACTTATAATAATGAGCTACCTCATGCTAGAAATCCTAACACTTCCGTTGGCCCCTCAAACTATAGTCTCTATCCAATCATCTTTTGAGACGAAGGATACTACGGTACATCAATATCCTGTACGAAATTGTTAAGTCTACTAAACAACCTGATTTTAACTATTATTGTCTTTCGAGTTCATTTTCTTCCTTTATTGCTTCTATTCATTGTCTTTCTAAGCCCTCATCTTTTAAAGAGGCAGTTCTACCTCAAATGGATATTAGAAATTCTTTTTAAATGGCGACCTTCATAAAGAAGTTTATATAGTTCCTCCTTCTGGTCTTGATCATCGACCTGGTGAAGTCTGCAAACTTAGAAAGGCTATTTATGCTCAAACAGGCTCCTCATGCCTGGTTTGAGAAATTTTCTATTGTGATTACCGAGCAACCATGAATCTGCTTTGTTTGTCAAGTGTACTCCGGCTGGTCAAATCCCGCTTTCTATTTATGTCGATGATATGATTATTACAGGCGATGATGTTATTGGGATTAGCTTGTTGAAGTTTGAATTGACTCGAATATGAAAGACCTGGGTCCCTTTCGTTACTTCTATAGTATTGAAGTAGCGTCTTCTCCAAAAGGGTATATTATTTCTTAATCTAAGTATACTTTTGATATGTTTGAGCGTGCTCTCCTCTCGAATAATAAGACTGTTGATACTCCAATTGAGCTCAATGCTCAATACTCTATTTTTGATGGGTCTCATCTGCTAGATCCGAGTCTTTATAGAACGGTTATTGGAAGTTTAGTTAATCTTACTATAACTCACCCTAACATTGCATATGTTGTTCACATAGCAGTCAGTTTGTTACTTCTCCTACTACAGTTCATTAGGCTGCTGTTATTTGTATCTTGAGATATCTCTGTGGCACTCAGTTTTAGATTATTTTGCTTTCATCTATTTCGTCTTTAGAGTTATGTGCTTACTCTGATGCCGATTGAGCTGGTGATCCTACTGACCGCAAATCAACTACTGGCTTCTATGTTTTTCTAGGTGATTCTCTTATCACTTGGAAAATTTAGAAGCATGATCTTATATCCCATACTCAATAGAGGAAGAATATCGTGTTATGGCTTTTACTGCTTGTTAAGTAGTTTGGTTGCGATGGTTTCTTGCTGATATGGGTGTTTCTTTGCGGCGACCAACTCCCTTGCACTATGATAATAAGAGTGCTATTCAGATTGCTCATACCTAGATTTTAACAAAAGGACCAAGCATATTGAGATTGACTATTATATTACTCGCTATCATCTTTAGAATGGCACATTGACATTTCCTTTTCTCTTTTCTTCCTTACAGTTTGCAGATTTATTTACCAGGTCATTGTCCTTCTCGCGCTTTTGTTTTTTAAATGACAAACTCTCGATGCTTATTTCTATCGCATCATGAGTTTGTGGGGGGATTATAAATGTATTGTTATGCTTATTACTATGTATGGGTATCGTTCTTTTCCTTATTTAATCTAGCATATATATAGTCTCTTTTGTATTGGACTATAGTTTAATGTTTTCTATTTTAACATTAGCCTCCATCCTTTTATATTTCTTTCTTCTTCTATTTATCTTCAATCAACGGTATTTGTATTTTTTCATTAATGCTATCAATAAGAAGGATGCAATATTTCACATTTTCTTACTAATTTCATAAGTTTAACAAGCTTTATAATATAAAAATTGGCTAATAATCATCAAATGTCCTCGACCTTTACCATTAACTTCCGTTAACCCCCTATACTTTCAAAAGCTTCCCTAAACCCCCCAACCTTTGTGGCGGCGCCATTCACGGTCCTTATGGACGAAAACACCCATATAAAAAAAATTGACGGCTGGCGGCGCCATGTCATCTGACATGTCATAATTTTTTTTTAAAAAAAAATGAAAACTCCAAAATACCCCTAAAATAAGGTAATCAAACCAAAACTCAATCATATTCCAACCAAACTAAAACCGAACCAAACCATCATCCACCCGCCGCCGGTACAGTCACCGGTCGTCATCTCCGGCGACCATCTGTTCTAAGAACATATCTAAACTTAACCATAAACTCATAAACATGTAAGCCTAAATTATTCAACACACATGGAATCTTTAACAAATCAGGAAGAATTTTTTTATTTATTTTTTAATAAAAGAGATCCGAATCAGCTTGTGTGGCCATAATTAATTGCATAGATTGCATTCATAAATTAGTATAGAGAAATGTTGAGGCCAAATAAATTGATTGCAGTAAAGGTGATACCTTGAGTAAACCATGAGGTTCCAACACTAAAGCTGGAGATGCACATATTGCTCCATATGGCCGATTTGACTCTCTCTGCTTCTTTAGCATGTTAACCAGCTTTTCCGACTTTGCAAATGCCTCGGCGTTTGTCTTCTCAGACGAACTGAGAGGACGCGTTCGTCTTCTCAGTTCGTCTGAGAAGACGAACGGATCTGTTCTTAGAACAGATCTGATTTCCAGATCTGTTCTAAGAACAGATGGTGGCGACCAGAAGTGGCGGAGATGGTGGCCGGAGGTTGTGGCCGGACCGACGGCGGTTGTTGGCCAGATGGTTTGATTAGGCTGTTTTGGGTTTGGTTAGATTATATTAGGGTGTTTTGGTTTAATTTTGATTTGGTTAAATTAAGGGTGTTTTGGGGTTTTTGAATATTTTTGGACTTATGATGATGTGTCGCTGTAAAAAAAAATAAAAAATTGCGCCGCCAGCAGCCAAATTTTTTTGTAGGGATATTGTCATCCATAAGTACCGTGAATAAGTGCCGCCACAAAAGTTGGGGGGTTTAGGAAAACTTTTGAAAGTATAGGGGGTTTACAGAAGCTAAGGGTAAAGGTCGAGGACCGTTGATGATTATTAGCTATAAAAATTCTATGACAAAGATATCAATATTTCAGAATTTCACTTACACGATCATTCTTTCCTTAAACAAACTAAAGCTAAACTGAGTCCAACAACTACCATGGCCAATTCATAATCTTGTTTGATTTTTTCATATCTTCACATTTCATTTATATTAACTTCTCTTAAATTGTCCTTCAACGTCTCAATTTCCATTAATAAAAGACCACTTTACTCCTTTAAGATTTGTTTTTCATCACACATCTCATGTGACTCTTTTAATCCTCCAAAGTCATAATTAATTTTCTGAATTTCATCATTTTTAGCTGCAACCAAACTTTTGGCCTCACTCATGTTGAACTAAAGTTGTATTAAGCTATTCCTTCATGCCATTTAGCTTACTTCTCAAACTTTTGAGAACTATCATTTGATAACCATCCAATTCTCTATCAATCCATTCAAAAATTTCATATCGATGCTGCATGAAATTTTTAAAAATAGAATATAAGAAAGAGGTGAGAATGACATAATTATTGAAGGAATGAAAATAATTTACACTTCTCTTTGAACAGTTGTAGAATCTTTTTTCTAGATTTCTTCGGCTGTAGAAATCTGCAAATGAACTGGGATTCCACAACGATTTGTTGAGCAAATTCTTCCATTTTTGAGAGATTACAGTTTTTTATGTATTCATTTTTTAACCCTAAAAATTACGAAGCAATTGAAAAGGGGGAAATGAAAATGAGCAATACAATGATACAACTCGGTCTTGATGAGGTGGACATATTTTAAGTTTAATTCCACATAGGCTACTTGTAGACACCTATTATATGAATAGGTAAAAGGTGATAAGGGACTGAAGCGTCCAATGATGATTTTCCGAAAAACTCGTCCGATTGACGAGCTAGCAATCCACATGTCAAAATTCAAGCGGGTTAGATCAGTGCTTAGCTGCAATCTTAAAGGATTGGAACATAATTAGGCGAACAACCTATAAAAATTTAAAGAGATTGCGATCGAAGTATAAAAAATTGGGCTGATTACAATATCTTAAATGTTTATGGGCAGATTTGCAAGTTTGAAAAATTTTAGTAACTATTGTTGGGTTTTATTGGTTCATAACGCAGCGGAATTTCAAAAATTATCTAAAAACCCAAACCAAGATCCATGTAATTCGAATTAAACAGAACAATTACTTACTTGTATGTCGAATTCAACAGCAATGTAGGAAGGAAGGAGGTGGTTCACTTTGGTGATACCTGGCCTCGGATCAGAAACGCCTCCAAAAGAACGCGTCCTCTACGAGTATCCACACGAACAGACCTTAGCCAAAACTAGTGCTTGTGTGCTAGCACTATTGCTTCACAAGCAATTTCGAATTTTAGTGATTTAGTGAATAATGAATTTCGTGATTCTCAAACCAACTGCTTAATGAGTATTTATAGTGATAAATAACACTAGAGTTTGAGACAAATTCGAATTTCAATCTCATTGCAATTCTACAAGTTTATGTTTATCAAAAACTCCTTTTTGATAATTATCCATATATATTAATTACTATATTTATTATCTTCCAAAAAATAATAAATTAAAGAAAACACTTATCCTTAAATTTCGAATTAATATATATATTTATTAATATATATATATATTACGAACTATATATATATATATATATATATATATATATAATTAATCACTTAATCACATTGGGCTTGTACAACCCATAACTGTTTTGGGCCTGTTCTTAGTGTGCGACCCTGTAGGTTCATATAACGTTGGCAGTAGGCTCGAAATCCCTATTTCAGCCCACAAGTCATAAGTGGCCTCTAACAAGACATTATGACTACCCAAGTTATACGAATATCGATAATCTGATTTAACCATTTACAATAATATTTTAATCCCTTTGTCTCTCGATATCCTGATTAAATATAAGACATAGTCATGTCATCCTTATAATATTTAATCATTAGTTTCCTGATTCCAGGTAGACTAAAAATGATAACTCTTTATCAATTGATTTAGCATGGTCATGCATTTCCTTCAGTCTATCTTCTTCAGGGGGCCCATAGATATCTTACTCAAATAAATTAGGGACAAATCCCTTCTTAATCACTCACATTTCTCACATAGTTACTTTCATATGCAATGACAATCTATTCCACTATCCTGTTAAAGATAATGTAAGACTGTATCAAAATATGAAATAGCTATGTAGAAATCCATGATGATTTCAAGATCAAAGGATTATACTAATAGAACTGTAATGAGAATTACTTATGACAGTGATCTATGTAGTATTCTCACAGTGGGTCATCCAGTGCCTTATTTCTCAAATAGCACCTATGATTTGACTTAATATCTCATATACATGATTAGTAAAACATAATCATCAGTCAACATCATACTAGTCTCAATGTTCTATTAAGACTAGGGATAGATGGTATATAATTCTTTTATTAAACCTAAGGGTTCTACTATCAAGTCACATACTCGATGACCTTAGAAAGAATTAACCATTCAAGTATTTTAATCATTAATATAAAATGATAAAAACTGCCAATCAATAAATAATAAAATGATAAAGTCAAAATATGGTCAAACATGATTGACCTAGTGCATATCACTAACAACTATATCCAAACTTCTAGGCACCAAATAAACCTTTTAACGCTATTTATCACCTTATTTATGTATTTATCCGAATTTAATACCAATAATTATCCTAATTAAACTCCTAACCTCATCTCTTCACTCACTTGTACACTCATAACACAATGTAATACCCCGTAATTTTAAGTGATTAGAATATGCCACGAGGTTGGAGTGATCAAAATATTAAAAATAATATTTTGAGGTTTCGAATATTAAGAAAAATATTCGAAAAGACTAAATATAATAGTCAAAGAATAATAGTAAGATTTGACTATTTAAGGTTTTTAAATTAAATCACAGAAAGTAATTTGATAAATTCGGAATATGTAAATTAAATTTAAGCGTAAATTTAATTTATAAATATCCCTAAACATATATCGTAATAATCGGAGTTTAAAATAATCGGGGATTTAAATTTTAACCAAGGAATATGAACGAGGCTAATAAACGGAAAATACGACTTGGCGTCGTATATGAAAATATATTGATAATAAATATATCAATATACATCTCTAAATGGAGAGTTTAAGATTTCAGACAAAACTCCGAAATTAAAATGTCGAAACTCGGAAAGTTTGACGAGTTATGAACGAATATAAATTAAAATATATATATGAATATATATTATATTAAAAATAAAAAAAAATAAAAAAAAAGAGAGGCGGTGTTGTTTGGCAGCAATTAAGGAAAATTGTCCACTCCCTAAACTTTTACTTTAATTAGTTTTCAATTATAAACTAATTAAGTATTATTCGTTAGTCCAAATTAAAATAAAATAATTTATAAGTCCCGAGCGAATAATTTTGATGTTAATATTCGCGAAATAATTTGACGAAGCTACCGTCAAATTTTTATGGAATTTGAACATAGTAATTTTAATTAAGCGGGACTGATTTGGATCTAATAAATCTTCTGAGATCTATTAAAAATAAAATATAAGTCGGATGCGAATAAAAATTATATTTTTATTCGTTATATATTTTATTGGATTTTTGGGTAAAATTTTATAAAATTTGAAATTAGTCTCCGTTTGGAGAACAGACGACTAATTAAAATCAGAATTAAAGTGCATGATTGAGCTAGTACCAAATGGTACTTTAGCCAAATCATTTCCTTATAAATAGAAGTGAGGGGCAGCCTCTGCGTCAAGATGGTTTGACGAGGGCGGCACGGCGCGATCCATTTCGCTATTCCGACTCCGATTCTTCAACGAATCAAGTAGTAATCGAGGTATTAATCTCGTATACGATATTTATTTCGATATATATTAATTATATATCCGATATTAAACGGTAAACGTATCGAATCGATCGCGTACGTATCGATTCGACGTTTTAATTATAGAACTATATTGTTTAGGTTGTGATTAAATGTTCGGAGCGGGAAAAATCAATCAAGCACGTCGGAAAGTGGCTCGGGAATGAAATCCCGGTGCCTGCACGTGTGCACGACCGTGCATAGGCAGTGCACGAAAGTGCACAGGCCGTGCACGAACATGCACAGGCCCGCACGGACGCGTAGTCCGACTCCGACGGGGTCTTTTCAGTCGGCGAATCCGAGGGGACTTCACCTAGTAGGACAGTGTGTTTACCGTCAGTTAGTAAATGTTTAAAAGTGAACGTTTTAAAATGATATAAGTCTATACGTTAAAACGATACGACGTTTTAACTAGGCTCTACATTAATCAATGTGATTAATGTTAAAAGGACTATAAGTCTATACCAAGAGTGGTAATATATATTGAACGAGAAGTTCAATATTGAGATTAGTTCATGTGTTTGTTTATAGAGTCGTCTATAAACAATAGTTGTTTGAGTTTATCGTTTATACGATAGGACTAAAGTTAGAAATTCAATGTCTAATATTATTTTGACATTTGAATTTTAATTAGATCCGACGAGTAGTCGATCTAGCGAGTCAAACACCAACGTGTTTGACCGACGAGCTTGCTTGGAGCTTACGTTTCGTAAAAAAATGGGGACGGCAGTACTGTGTGTTTTACTTTGTGATTTTTACTTTTGAATATTTATATTTAAACTGTTTTAAATAACAAATCGCACTAGTATAACTTAACCATGAAAGATCCATTGGAACAAGCTTCCTATTGGTTGTCAATAGGACTATGTGATCACCAGTAGTGTTTCTCGATATGAGCCTATGTCTGACATAGAGGTCAGTTAATGTCATTGGGCGTTGGAAGTGCTAGCGACCCTGACTTAACAGTCTGAGACGGCAGTAACGGTTACGGTCACAGGCAATACTGTGATGGCAGTTTCACGGTTACGGTCCAGACACCCGGCTAGACGGCAGTGATTCAGTTCACGGTCTAAGGCCTATATTGTGTAGGTTGAGACCCATACAATAGTCTGTCTTGTAGGGTTTCATCTGGATCGACTAATTGGTAATATTTTACATACACAAATGTTTTATGTATTTGCGATTTGAATATTCAACTGTAAATTGTAGACTCACTCAGAAATATTTATATTTCTGACCCTCCCCAAAATTCATCTTTCAGGTTATCAAGTACAAGGTCGGACTTCCACAATAATTCAGGAAGTCGTCAGTCATACCTCTAGAGCTGCAAGTAGTCGGGTACTGGGAAGTCTGTCTTTTTATGTACAGCAATTCAAACTTATCTTGATATACTCTGATTTGAACTACTATATATGTATATGATTGAAAAGCTGCGTGTTTTCTAAAATGCTAGGACCAGTTGTTTGAATGATACACCGGTTTCATGTGTTTAGCATTTTAGGATTGTATTGGAAACAGAGTAGGTGCGTCAACTGAGATTGATGTTTGCGCTCTAGTTTCTTTAAATACAATCAGGGTCTTAAGACCCAGTTTTCAGAAATGTGTTTATGTTAAACGAGAGAAAGGTTTTAACGATATTTTCTGAAAACAGATCATATGTGATATATGATCTTGAATTGCGATCGCGTTTTTAATAAAGGTGTTAAAGTGTTTCCGCAACGAGGTTGCAAACCTTTTTATGTTTTAAAACGCAAAAAATTTATAAAGGTTTTTAGGCTTGCTACGGGTTTCGGAGCAACCACTCCCATTCCCTAGCGCCGGTCGTGATCAATGAATTTGGGTCGTGACAAAGTTGGTATCAGAGTAATAGTTCTCGGACTCGAGAATTTAAAAACATTGCTGATACATGGAAATAATATATGGGGTAGATGTCATAGGTACTCATAGGAACTACTGCAGTACATAAGATTTGAGTCATGTCTCCTACATATATTCTTATGTTTCATAGGTTCTCAGCCTTTCCTTTTGGGATATAAGACTGCGATATACGCGTGCGAGTCGTCTAGACAATTCGATAGCGATGCTTGAATATCAAGCATGGAAATAACATGAAGACACTGTCGAAGTCATTCGATAGTAGTACAAGGAGATGAATGATAGAAGAAGTACGAATTCAGAGAAGTGGAGTAGTTGTGGAGAAATCTTACTGGTTACAGAGTTTAGGGTTAGGAGGAAACTTACAAAACCAAATGACATAACCTGTTATGGTTATTCATTTAAATGATTTTAAAAGCATAATTATGCCTAGACATGAGACGTCATCACCCTAGTGCACAATTATGCAGATGTTTTAAAAAATGAGTTTTGAACAAATTGTTTTGAAAGTGCGCACAAATGGTTGAAATATTTCAAACAGATTTATTTTTCTTGTAAGTATACCTAGACCAGAACTCTATAACAAAAGTAAATACTCGAGATCAAGTAGTAAGCGATTCTCGAGGGGGCAACAGAAGCATACAAGAGTGGAAGTTGGAGAATAAAGTTGTGACTGGGAAGTACACAGCTATTTGTAGTTAAATGAACTACAACAGGTATCCGGATATCAACGCATATCCGAGCTACGAAAAGTTAAGGATAAGAATATCCTTAAATAAGATGTCTAGGATATTGTACCCTGAGACACTAGGAGTAAGAAAGGGGAAATAGAACCTACTGATCAAGTAGTGATTAAGACGTTAGATATGTGACTTCTCACTAATGATTAGCATAACTTGAGTTTATGAAGACTCAAGGAAAGTGGAGACATACGATTCAAAGTGTAGTTGATTGACATAGTGTATTGATAAAGTAAGTTTCAGATGATGTCTGAAAACCGATAGGGTGTAGTAAAAATTTGATAACTTTTAATTGAACCGTTGGATCGGTTTAATTTTGGAATATGATATTCCTAAGACGGTTATCTAGAGATTAATCGTTGTGATCGTCGGATGGAGAGGTAGACGATGCTTGTTTTTGAGACTAACGATGGGAAACTTGCATGAATTTTGGCAGTGAGCCAAAAGTGCAAGTGATGAAATTATGAATTACAAAGTTTAATTAACTTAGGATTATCAATGTAAGCTCCATATATATGTAAATGAATTTGAAAACTGTTGTAAAACAGTGGTTTCAAATTGTGAAAATTCCGATAACCGGGCCTTGTGACTATAAAGTCTTGGCTGGCTGGTGCGGAATATACATGTAGAGTACATGTATTCTGAATGTCGGGCCAGAAATATTTAAAGTATGGCCGACCAAAAGTGGAAAGTGTGAAACAGATGTTTTATTTTTAATATGAAATGTTTTGAAAACAAAGAAAGAAATTGATAGTCAGTTAATTAAAGGTAGTAGTGGCTATAGAGCATTGAGGATGACTCTTAGCTGCGATAATTCGGGCTATATGTGGATAGTCAAGACGCGATACATAGCGACAGTCAGATCAAACATATAAGGTCTGAGGGTTTTATGCATCAGAATGAATGAAAGATTCTGAGTAAGCCATAGTTTGAGATAAATAGTATGATGAAAGTAGATATATATGGCAAAGAGTTCCGCGATAAAGAAAGGAAAATGAGTGTAGACCCGTAAAGGGACACGACATTAGTAAAGATATGTAAGAATATAAAGAGGTGATATAGAAAGTAACGTCGTATGAAACGAGTTACGATGGAATAAGCATACGAGTGTAAGATAAATCGCTTATGAAATAAATAAAAAGATGTACATAGAAAAGAAGTACAGAGTCTAAGAGCTTATATTAAAGAATTATATAAGCTATAAATGCAAAATAAGAAGAGAAAACATAAGCTGTGATTGGTATGTATCGATACTGTAAGTAACATGGAAATGTTTTATCGATACGTACAATAGTGAGTTTGACTTTACCTAGCTATAATGTAAGTAAAGTCACAAATTTAAGCTCAATTGAGATTGAGATAAGATACACTGACAGTGAAGGTGTCAGTAGTAGACATAATTATAGGAGTGCAAAAGAGTATTGCACAAAAGAGATAGAGAAATATAATAGACAAACGTATCGCACGTTTGCAAAACGTGGATACGAGAGAGGTTATGATACAACCTATCATGAAGGTAGCATAAGTTAAACCTGATAAATGGATTTGCAGAACGTAGTATGAGTACTACTAATTCTGATGTGGATATGGAGTGAGCGAACACTTCAAATGTTCTTATGAGATATATAAGAACAAGTAGTCAAACTATTTCTGGATTATTTCTGGAAGTGGTGTTAAGGGAGAATGAGTCTGTGTGACTAATAAAGAAATGAGACGCACAATGTGTGCGACTAGTGTTGTAAATTCTCAGAGAACGTCAGAATTAAGTTAATATTTCCAAAAGCGAGTGACAATTTGGAAACACTAGAAATCTTAGATAATATCTAGTTGATCTGAGAAAGATCAATGAGATTAATGAGTGGAAGTAACCAGCATGGTTAAAGAAATTAGTAATTTCTTGAGTTTCGCAAAGGACTGCGAACACTGCTTGCAAGATTTTTCAAAAATCTTTGCATTAGTAACAAGAATCAACCAAGAAAGTGGAAAAGTTAATTGGTCAAATCAACGTAAGATTGAATGTGAGGATTTAAAAAGGAACGATTAACAGTAGTGCAAGTGTTAGCACTATTCATAGGATGTTTATAAGAGTTAAAAAGAGACATGTTATGATATAACATGATTGAGATATAGAAAGTGTTCCTCGATGACCGAGAAAGCACGAGGAAACTGCCAATGTATGAATTGGAATTGACAATAGTTATAGTCGCACTGAAAGTCGAAAGACTATAGTAGTGTGATACGAAGTGCGAACTATTTACGAGAATAAGAGATACTGTAATAGGAGTCAAGAGGCACTACTTGTATTATACAAGGAGTAAGTTTCCTACGAATCAAAAGTCATAAAAGTTAGAATCATGATATAAGAAGATCAGATAAGGATCCTATAATCTAACTGTAAAGAAAACAGTTAGTGAGTTGTATATCAGAGTAGCGCAGTGGAAGTGTGGAAGGTTGCAGAAATTATATGCATACTACACTACTGTGCTAGTGATTATTAACATTCATACCTTGAATTGTCAAGTATGATCAGGTATTAGACGTAAGGTCTTAAACTTTGGAATTGTATTGGCTCAACCAAGTATGAGACCAATATGAAGTGATTAATTTAGAGAGAGTATAAATTAGAAATACTCCATTAGAGTATGTAATGAGTATTGATACGCAAGAGTTTTGCAATTTCAGTATTGTTGATGAAATACTGAAACAAGACGATAGATTGTGTGAACCAGACATGTATAGTCTGAGTGTCACTATAAAGTGTTCTATTTTAGTACCATAAAGAAGTACTATGACATCATAGAAGTGCATTGATGGGATGATAAGAAAAGGATATTAGTTAAATGTCCAAATGACCAGTAAGTCAAACTGGAATGCAGTGATTGTACTGATTTTGGCAGCTATATCAGATCCAGAATGGAAATAAGAAGAGATGTCAAGGGAATGGTATTCAAAATACCTAAGTATTAGGAAAGTTTTGACTCGATATAAGTGACTGTGAACAGTATGATGAAGATCATATGTTCCATACTCTCAAAACTTTGCATATAACAACAAGTTGACGAGAGTCTAGACGATAAAGGAGAAGTTTACAGGCGACTAAAACTTCTAAGAAGTTTTAGGTCAATGATTAGAAGATAGTATCGTTTGTTTCCCATAAGTATTAAACGACTTAAAGGGGTAAACCCAGTAGTAAGAGTATAGACACCTTAAGTGTATGAAAGACTATAGAGTTAGAGAACTCATAGAGTAATGCTATCAGAAAGCATTATGAGATCAAAGCAATTGATCTCCAATGTGTTAAGAGAAGTAAAGAAAAAGAGATGATATAAGACATGATTTGACAAAGATACAAATCATGTGTATATATACGATTGAACAGTGTAAGGATTTACACTTCGTTGACATACGAAGAACATTCAGTAAAAGATACTGATCGAAGGAGGAAATAAGAAGTTGAGAGAAATACGATAAAAAATATAACCTAGGTTATAACAAAATGTGGAGTGTTGACTCCAAGTCACGATAAATCGTGACATATAAGAAAATTGCATAAAAATGTAACCGATGAGCTAGTGTCGTGATAAGTATTTCATACTTCGTACACGACTACTATAAAGATAGGGCATAGAGCCTATTTATATCCGGAGTTAAGCTTATGCTACAAAAAGCATAAGGATTGGCGTATAAAAGATGTTAAAGGTTAATAAAGTTATGTGGCTCAGATTTTAAATTCGAGGACGAATTTTTATAAGGAGAAGAGAATGTAATACCCCGTAATTTTAAGTGATTAGAATATGCCACGAGATCAAATTGGAGTAATCAAAATATTAAAAATAATATTTGAGGTTTCGAATATTAAGAAAAATATTCGAAAAGACTAAGTTTAATAGTCAAAGAATAATAGTAAGATTTGACTATTTAAGGTTATTAAATTAAATCACGAAAAGTAATTTGATAAATTCGGAATATGTAAACTAAAAGTATATTGTAATAATCGGAGTTTAAAAATTAAATCGGGGATTTAAATTTTAACCAAGGAATATGAACGAGGCTAATAAACGGAAAATACGACTTGGCGTCGTATATGAAAATATATTGATAATAAATATATCAATATCCATCTCTAAATGGAGAGTTTAAGATTTCAGACAAAACTCCGAAATTAAAATGTCGAAACTCGGAAAGCTTGACGAGTTATGGACGAATATAAATTAAAATATATATATAAATATATATTATATTAAAAATAAATAAAAAAGAAAAAAAAGAGAGGCGGTGTTGGTTGGCGGGAATTAAGGAAAATTGTCCACTTTAGTCCCTAAACTTTTACTTTAATTAGTTTTCAATTATAAACTAATTAAGTATTATTCGTTAGTCCAAATTAAAATAAAATAATTTATAAGTCCCGAGCGAATAATTTTGGTGTTAATATTCGCGAAATAATTTGACGAAGCTACCGTCAAATTTTTATGGAATTTGGACATAGTAATTTTAATTAAGCGGGACTGATTTGAACCTAATAAATCTTCCGGGATTTATTAAAAATAAAATATAAGTCGGATGCGAATAAAAATTATATTTTTATTCGTTTTATATTTTATTGGATTTTTAGGTAAAATTCTGTAAAATTTAAACTAGTCTCCGTTTGGACAACGGACGACTAATTAAAATCAGAGTTAAAGTGCATGATTGAGCTAGTACCAAATGGTACTTTAGCCAAATCATTTCCTTATAAATAGAAGTGAGGGGCAGCCTCTGCGTCAAGATGGTTTGACGTGCTTGCTAGTTATAGCAAGCCGAGGGCGGCGCGGCGCGATCCATTTCGCGATTCCGACTCCGATTCTTCAACGAATCAAGTAGTAATCGAGGTATTAATCTCGTATACGATATTTATTTCGATATATATTAATTATATATCCGATATTAAACGGTAAACGTATCGAATCGATCGCGTACGTATCGATTCGACGTTTTAATTATAGAACTATATTGTTTAGGTTGTGATTAAATGTTCGGAGCGGGAAAAATCAATCAAGCACGTCGGAAAGTGGCTCGGGAATGAAATCCCGGTGCCTGCACGTGTGCACGACCGTGCATAGGCAGTGCACGAAAGTGCACAGGCCGTGCACGAACGTGCACAGGCCCGCACGGACGCGTAGTCGGACTCCGACGGGGTCTTTTCAGTCGGCGAATCCGAGGGGACTTCACCTAGTAGGACAGTGTGTTTACCGTCAGTTAGTAAATGTTTAAAAGTGAACGTTTTAAAATGATATAAGTCTATACGTTAAAACGATACGACGTTTTAACTAGGCTCTACATTAATCAATGTGATTAATGTTAAAAGGACTATAAGTCTATACCAAGAGTGGTAATATATATTGAACGAGAAGTTCAATATTGAGATTAGTTCATGTGTTTGTTTATAGAGTCGTCTATAAACAATAGTTGTTTGAGTTTATCGTTTATACGATAGGACTAGAGTTAGAAATTCAATGTCTAATATTATTTTGACATTTGAATTTTAATTAGATCCGACGAGTAGTCGATCTAGCGAGTCAAACACCAACGTGTTTGACCGACGAGCTTGCTTGGAGCTTACGTTTCGTAAAAAAATGGGGACGGCAGTACTGTGTGTTTTACTTTGTGATTTTTACTTTTGAATATTTATATTTAAACTGTTTTAAATAACAAATCGCACTAGTATAACTTAACCATGAAAGATCCATTGGAACAAGCTTCCTATTGGTTGTCAATAGGACTGTGTGATCACCAGTAGTGTTTCTCGATACGAGCCTGTGTCTGACATAGAGGTCAGTTAATGTCATTGGGCGTTGGAAGTGCTAGCGACCCTGACTTAACAGTCTGAGACGGCAGTAACGGTTACGGTCACAGGCAATACTGTGATGGCAGTTTCACGGTTACGGTCCAGACACCCGGCTTAGACGGCAGTGATTCAGTTCACGGTCTAAGGCCTACATTGTGTAGGTTGAGACCCATACAATAGTCTGTCTTGTAGGGTTTCATCTGGATCGACTAATTGGTAATATTTTACATACACAAATGTTTTATGTATTTGCGATTGGAATATTCAACTGTAAATTGTAGACTCACTTAGAAATATTTATATTTCTGACCCTCCCCAATATTCATCTTTCAGGTTATCAAGTACAAGGTCGGACTTCCACAATAATTCCGGAAGTCGTCAGTCATACCTCTAGAGCTGCAAGTAGTCGGGTACTGGGAAGTCTGTCTTTTTATGTACAGCAGTTCAAACTTATCTTGATATACTCTGATTTGAACTACTGTATATGTATATGATTGAAAAGCTGCGTGTTTTCTAAAATGCTAGGACCAGTTGTTTGAGTGATACACTGGTTTCATGTGTTTAGCATTTTAGGATTGTATTGGAAACAGAGTAGGTGCGTCAACTGAGATTGATGTTTGCGCTCTAGTTTCTTTAAATACAATCAGGGTCTTAAGACCCAGTTTTCAGAAATGTGTTTATGTTAAACGAGAGAAAGGTTTTAACGATATTTTCTGAAAACATATCATATGTGATATATGATCTTGAATTGCGATCGCGTTTTTAATAAAGGTGTTAAAGTGTTTCCGCAACGAGGTTGCAAACCTTTTTATGTTTTAAAACGCGAAAAATTTATAAAGGTTTTTAGGCTTGCTACGGGTTTCGGAGCAACCACTCCCATTCCCTAGCGCCGGTCGTGATCCATGAATTTGGGTCGTGACACAGTTGAACCTCTAGCTAACCCCAGGGTTAACCTAACCATTATAAATACATACCTTATTTTCACCTTGTCCAAGGGTGGCACTAATATAGAAAATCAAATACAAACACCCTAATTTACTAAGCCATGGCCAAACCACCATCATCACATACACATAATCGATTTTCACCAGTCAAACAAATTAATACGCTTCAATAAATCAAGCATGCGCTGCCGCACACCGAACTAGAGCTGGATTCTACATTCCGATTGCCAAAAAAAGAGCCAAAGATTCTACATTCCTATTATAAATCCCTACACTTCTTAAATCAGTAGCCCGTGGTCCCTCTATCCAAGCGAGTGTTGACGCCGTTAGAGATTTCATCTATCTATTTACAAATCAAATGGACATCCAGTGTGGCATATGACATGGCCGAAATTATTTTCATCAAGTCTCATCGTCCTCTTCATTCCAATTCAAACTTTTCTCCTTTGTCTACCCGTTCTTCCACATGGCCTCCTACACCATTGCAAGAGCTTCAAACCAGTGTGATGAAAGGTGGTGATGGTGTTATTGGTTGTGATTGTGTAACTAGGGCGCGAGTTCAGATCTCGGTTACTAAAAAAACACCCATGTCGGAAATATATATCAATTGCTCTAAATAATAGAGTAATAATAGAAGACATAGTATGTTCAACTTTAGCATTCAATTAAAAATCAGCAAAACCCACAATTCAATAAAACTCAAAGAATAAAAACGAAGAACAACACAAATAGAACCATTTTCTTACAAATCTTAATATTATTATCTCTCTTAATCTTTGCATTTCTTTTATTCAATCCACATTTAAATTTCACTTCACTCTCCTTGTCAAGAATCCAAGAAAATGACAGCAAATTTGGATTTCAAAATCAAGAAATCTATAATTTTCACGGACTGGTGCGACCACCATTTCTTTTTCTTTGTCCTTTTCATTTGCATAAAACGCAGAAACTTATTTCCTTATATTCTTTTTTTTTATCTTTACGTCGATTAGGGTTATTCAATTTGTTGAATGTGTTCTTCAATTACCTTGCATCCTTTACCCACAAACAAGTCTCTAATTTCGTTCATGGGATTCAAAATTTAGGGTTAGGTTTAGGGGAATTCAGTTTCTGTCAAAGAATTAGAATTAAAAAATGTTTTTTTTTTACTTCAAATGATATTTACTTTAGGTTAAATGAGATAGGTGATGTGGCTAGGTGACATGGTAACTGCTGTATGAGGTGGAGGAATGGTTGGGTTTAAGATTCGCAACCACCAGTCCGTGAAAAACACTCGCCAATTTCTGTTAACGGAGGGACCACGAGCTAATGATTTAAGAAGTGTAGGATTTTATAATAGAGGTAATGAAGTGTATGGACTTTATGTGCAAAAAGTCAAAAGTGCAAGGACACGCTTATGTATATATTAAGCCTATGTCATTAGAATTGCATGTTAGGACTTAAATTGTTGTTTTTGCTATATTTGTCATATTTGTTATTTATGCTATAATTACCTTGAAATCAACTTAAAAACATGCTTATAAGGTGTTTTAATATGTTTTAATCATTATAAATTAATTATGTTCAATTCCGTCTAAAATTGCACGTTTAGCAATAAACTGTTACATCTGCTGTATTTGTATTCTTATCATGATTTGTCATGCTTTCAATCTTAGAAACATGTTTAAAATATGTTTTTACTGTTTTTTGATGTATATTTCGAGTATGTTTAGTTCTAGACCTTTCCCTTCGTGTTTCTGCTCGTTTTTAATGTTGTTTTTCCATGAAATTCGACCAAATGACAAATTGTCGCGAACCAGCCACGACGGCGCCACCACCACCATAACCTGCCGCCATCGCGACTCCATATTGCACCACTATTCTTTGCCAGCAAACATTTTAGGATCTTCCATATTCATTTCCAATTGTATTTTTGTGTTTACGGGATCGTTTGAGCTCGGAATTGGATCTTGTTTAAGCTCACGGTTTTGTAATTAATTATATGATATTATTTTATGTTGTAATGGGCTAGACCCGATGTATTTTGGGCTCAAAATCCATATTTTGTAATCTTCCATGCCAACCGGGCATGAAGTTCAAGCCCGCTAGAGACTAGAAAGATCCAAAAGCAATTTCGGGTTCGTTTGAACTTAGAATCGACCCTGTTTTGATCGATGGATCCATATAAACGAGACAAAGAACTTATGTGTTTTGATTTAGTCCTGATTCCAATCACACAGACTGCCAAATGACAGAAGGGTGCCAGACACTCCGATTCTATAAAGTTAAAAAGTAGTTTTAACCTTATATGTATATCAATTGCACCTGTGTATGCTTGCATTGTTTAATTGCTTTTCAAAATATGTCCAGATCCAAATATTAACAGGCTATTAATTTAACCACGTTAACTTAATTCTAGATCCAGTCGCTTTTCAAAATATGTCCAGATCCAAATATTAACAGGCTATTAATTTAACCATGTTAGCTTAATTCTAGATCCAGCCAGTCTAACAAATCACATAAAAATTGTAAAATTACCATAAAAATATAATTAGAAGGTTGTATATGCATTCAAGATGAATTAGCATAAAATACATCTCACTTAGATATCTGATTTAGCCTTTATGCATGTAAAATAACTTAGACCCGCCTCTGTCTATTACTCGATAGGCATTCCACAATGAGATTACTCAGAAGTTTACATGCTACATACTCACATGGCTATTTGTGATGATATCTGGCATCTTCAACAAATCTTCAATATAGCTCAGTTCTGTTATATTCCTCGACAGTTCAACATGGAGGCACATCAATGGGCTCAACAAGCAAAATGGCATCACCATCAACGATCTTGAGTTACATTCCTGTTTTAATATCGTTCATGTGTTTTAATTTCGTTCTTGTTTTTTTGTAGCCTCTTAGTTTGTCTGTTTTTTAATCTATCTCTGTTAAAAAAAAAAATACTCACATGGCAAAAAAAAAAAAAAAAAAAAAAGAGTGAGCAAAGTTATTTCTCACCGAGTTCGGACAAAACCCGGTTCAATCCGCAAAATGAACTGGACTGGTTTGCAACCATTATCTTAACTACCAAGCTGACAATATCAGACAAGATCCATCCATTTTCATTCATTCAGCTATGGCCGCTACATCTTCTGCTTTTCCTATGCCTCCCTCTCACCACACAGACCATTGTGTCTCTTCCAATAAGCAGCCTTCACTCTTCACTCTCTCACCACCACCAAACCCAACTCTCAAAACCCCCACAATCCGCTCTCGCCTCAGCAAACTCTGTCAACAAGGCCAACCTCATGTCGCCCGCCAACTGTTCGACACAATTCCTCGCCCAACTACAGTTCTCTGGAACACTATCGTTATCGGCTTCATCTGTAACAATATGCCACTTGAAGCCCTTTTGTTCTATTCCCACCTTAAAAATTCATCTCCTCACACACAATGTGACTCCTATACTTATTCATCCACGCTTAAAGCTTGTGCTGACACTGGTGACTTAATGGCTGGCAAAGCTATTCATGCACATTTTATCCGGGGTTTAACATACCCCAGTAGAATTGTGTATAATTCCCTTTTGAATATGTACTCTACTTGCTTGTGTAACATGGGTTGCCTTGATTTTTCTAAGTATGATGTAGTGCATAAGGTTGTTAAGACAATGCGTAAGCGAGATGTTGTTGCTTGGAATACTATGATTTCTTGGTATGTTAAGACTGAGAGATATGTAGAAGCAGTTAGGCAGTTTAGGGTCATGATGAAATGGGGAATTAAACCGAGTCCAGTTAGTTTTGTCAATGTTTTTCCTGCCATCTCAAGCGTCGGTGATTATGAGACCGCAAATGTTCTCTATGGTATGCTTCTCAAACTGGGAAATGAATATGCAAATGATATGTTTGTTGTGAGTTCAGCAATATCCATGTATGCTGACCTTGGTTGCATTGATATTAGTAAGAAGGTTTTTGATACTTGTTTGGAGAAGAATACAGAAGTCTGGAACACTATGATTGGTGGGTATATGCAACATAATTATTTCTTTCAAGGAGTTGATTTGTTTCTTCAAGCTGTTGAAACAGAACAGACTGTTCTAGACGACGTGACCTTTCTCTTAGCTTTAACAGCAATTTCACAATTGCAGTGTTTGGACTTGGTTCAACAGATGCATGCTTTTGTTATTAAGAATCTAAAAGTGTTACCAGTGACAGTACTAAATGCAATCATTGTCATGTATTCGAGGTGCAATGCTGTCCAGGCATCATTCAAAGTTTTTGACAAAATGGCAGAAAGAGATATTGTATCATGGAATACCATGATTTCTGGTTTAATACAGAATGGATTAGATGATGAAGGGGTGATGCTTGTGTATGAGATGCAGAAGCAGGGGTTCACAATTGATTATGTGACAGTAACTTCTCTACTATCTGCAGCATCTAATCTCAGAAACAAAGAAATTGGAAAGCAGACCCATGCATATTTACTAAGGCATTGCATACAATTTGATGGCATGGACAATTATCTCATAGATATGTATGCAAAATCTGGTTCGATCAGAATGTCAGAGTGCATTTTTGAAAAGAATGATGTCCAAGGAAGAGATCAAGCCACTTGGAATGCCATGATTTCTGGTTACACGCAGAATGTTTTGATTGAACAAGCTTTTGTTACCTTCAGACAGATGCTTGAGAAAAACCTAAGGCCTAATGCTGTGACCTTAGCATCCATGCTTCGAGCTTGTAGTTCATTGGGAAGCATAGATTTGGGGAAACAGATCCATGGCGCCTCTATTCGGTACTTATTGGACCAAAATATCTTTGTGAGAACTGCCCTTGTTGACATGTACTCTAAATCAGGTGCGATAAAGTATGCCGAAACTGTTTTTATCCAATCATCTGAGAAAACTTCTGTCACATACACGACAATGATATCAGGTTATGGTCAACATGGGATGGGAAATAGAGCTCTCTCATTGTTTCATTCGATGAATAAATCAGGCATCCAACCTGATGCAATCACATTTGTCGCAGTCTTGTCAGCTTGCAGTTATGCTGGTTTGGTTGATGAAGGTCTTCAAATATTTGAGTCAATGAAGAGAGACTTTAAGATTCAACCTTCAACTGAGCACTACTGCTGTGTTACAGATATGTTGGGAAGAGTTGGGAGAGTCTTTGAAGCATATGAGTTTGTTAAACAACTAGGCGAAGATGGAAATGTGATGGAAGTATGGGGATCACTTCTTGGGGCTTGTAGACTCCATGGACATATTGATTTGGGAGAGAAGGTTGCCACTAGATTACTTGATTTGCACAAATTGGACCGCATGGCAGGGTATCATGTTTTGCTTTCCAATATGTATGCGGAAGACGCAAACTGGGAAAATGTTAATAAATTGAGGAAAGAAATGAGGGAGAAGGGGATGCAAAAGCAAGTTGGCTCTAGTTGGCTTTATATAGGAGGTCGTGCGGTACGTTTTGTGTCTAATGACAATGATCACCCTCAATGTGATGAGATATACACATTGTTGGAAAGATTGACCATGGAGATCAAAGATAACCATCACAGTACTTGTCCTAGGTCTTTGTTTAACATAAGATGAAGCTGGCAGATGAATAACATATATTAATCCGAAGAGCGAAAGGTCAGTCCTCAAAATTTCTTATCCATCGTTACTTTATATCCTTATCTTTCGGTCAATGAACTAATACAAAGTTATAGTCTATAAGTCTTATATAATAAAAGTAGCATGACTTGAGAGGTTTTTGTCTTTGATTATACATTACAGTTGATATATATATTCTGCTTATTTTTGTATATTTTGATGGGCTCTGGTCACTGAATTTACAATGTCACATTAGGAAATTTGATTTAGTGGAAGATATGAATGGTATGATCACTGACTGATTTCTTTCAGTTAGTTGAATGCGAAACAATATCAGAATAATGTTTTGACAGTTAAACTGCATAACTATTCACTTAAATTCATATTGGCCTTTTTATCAAAGAGAAAATCAACTTTAGCTAATTCTTGACTTTCTTTTAGTCTGATGTGTTTTGCGTTTCTGTTCGTTAAAAAACAAAAAGAAATTTCACCAATGTTATTTGAATTGCAGAGTCCAGTCCCTGGTCTAGGACTTGTCCATGAGCAGAAGTAGATTTCCTCATCTGTTGAGCACTTAGCAGTAATTGTGTGGATCTCTGTTTTATGGTCTCTTACTGCGTATAGAAGATGTCTAAGCATGAGCACTTAGAAGATGTCTAAGCATGAGTAATCCAGATCCTGCAGGTACACATCTCAAATATTCGCATCTCTATTACAGGTAATTTCTTTCTTAATCTTTGATAAATGAAACACTTCTGTTTTTTTTATTGTTGCTTTTCCTTCATTGTCTGAAAAGGGTATAACATGACTTCAAAGTAAAATGTTCACATAAAATATTTGGTACACTTCACTACGAGCCTTTCATTACATAATTATAAAATTTTAACCAAACATTTTACTGCCCTTCTTCAATGCAGTTATACATACAACTATGCTTTGTTTATTTATTTTCTCTTTCTATTCTCTAATCTATGTTCTTTTTCTCCTCTCTTTTAAAGAGAACTAAGATGGAGTGTTCCTACCACTTGAGTGACCCATCTTGTTTTATAATCTATTTGTAGTATGTATAAATGGCTTAAAGTTGGGGAGCATATAAAAGACAAAAGAACTTCCAATTAAGTCCTCAAAATTAAAAATTACTAGAATTTTAATTGAGGTTTTAATTAGTGTTTTGATTAGGGTTTAATTAGACTTATAGTTGAGTATGATTAACTAGGGTTAAAATTAACTATTCCAATCTCTTTTTTTAAGAGGGGTTAAAATAATACGATTTTGCCAACTTCTGGGTTGAATTGATCCGGTTTGCTCAAGAATGGCTTTTTTGATCTTTTGTGCCAAGTTGAGGGGGTGAGTGATACTTTTGTTAAATGTTTCACAACCTACAAATTACATTATTTGATTATCTAAACACATCATCACCGTAAAAAGCTCCATAAATTTTGGATTGCTTCAGCAGCATTCTTTTTGAAAGAAAGCTAACACAGTATCAGATTCATATCTATTGGACATAAGCAACATAATGGCAGGACAATGATCACATTCAATATATTTGTTTGCCATTACTACAGTAATTTGTTTATATAATTGGAGATGTCAAATGAAAATGTAAGCCCCAAGAATTTCAAATCTTGCGAATTTCATAATTTGTTATTTTCAATAAGAATAAAAGAAACAACGGTCCCTATTGACACATATAGTGTCATGGTAGAAATTTATTTTTCAAACTTACAACTTTATTCAAATCTCTGTATTCCAAAATAATAATAAAATTAAATTGTTAAAGAGAATATGCTAATAAAAGAGGTATGGTTATTCTACCTAAAAATGTAGAAATTGCAATCATTATATAGCTAAAATTAACATATATCCAAACAAACATATTGTGGACAATCTCAAGTTGGATATTCAAAAGGCATGACACCTAATAAAAAATTTGTGTTTTTGATTACTTAATCTGGGCATAATATATAAGTTCTTCAACCAAATTATATATAGTTTTTAAATTAGTACGCATGTCATGATGCATAACAATATAATAGTTGAGGAACAAAACTCAATGTTTTAAATGCCTTTTTTTTGTTATATTTATATTTAGCAACTTGGATGATGAATACAGGAGTTTTCGTGTTTGTTTGAATTTACATAAATTCAAATTCTCCTCTTAGAAATTAAATAAGCATATTAATAGTATATATATATTAAATGATGAGGGAATTACTATACTTGGTGATTGTGTTATTGCCTAGGGTGGTGGTAGGAGGATGCAGAGACATAGGGAAGAAAGAAAATGAGGAAAAAAGTAAGTTAGAGGTATTTGAATACAAAATATGTGCTATAACGTTGATCCTTGTGGCAAGCATTATTGGAGTTTGTCTTCCAATTGTGGGGAAGATGATTTCAACTTTACGTTTTAACAACAATAACGTATTTTTCATTATCAAGGGATTTGCAGCGGGTGCTATTTTAGCTACCGGATTTATTCATATACTTCCCGATGCTTTTGAAAGCTTGTCATCTTCGTGCATCGGTGATAATGCATGGAACCACTTTCCATTTCCTGGCTTCATCGCAATGCTTTCTGCAATTGCAACATTAATGCTTGATACTTGCGCAACTTCTTACTATACTAGATCTTTATTCAATAAGACTCATCCCCTCAATTCCAATGATGACGAGAAGAATGATAAAATTGGAGCTCATGATTCTGTCATTGATGATTATTTTCAATCTCAATTTTTTCGCCATCGAGTTATATCGCCGGTATATTTCTTTTCTGCCATCTTTCTTCTATTTTCCTTGTAAAATGTATTTATAAGCAATTTTTGTAGGTTCTGAAGTTAGGAATCCTAGTTCACTCGGTCATAATAGGAATTTCTCTAGGTGCTTCTCAAACTCTCAAGACAATCAAGTCCTTAAGTGTGGCTCTGGTTTTCCATCAATGTTTTGAAGGAATAGGATTTGGTGGATGCATTGCACAGGTAATTATTTATATTCATGCACTAATTAACTATGTCTTGTGGGCACTGTTTAATGGTTACAATGAAATGCAGGCAAAATTCAAGCCAAGAGTTGTAGCAATAATGACAGTGTTATTCTCTGTGACAACTCCAGTTGGAATTATAATTGGTGTTTTCATTTCTAATGTGTATAATGAGAATAGCCGTATAGCGCTTATTGTCGAAGGAATATTGAATTCGGCATCAGCTGGAGTTTTAATATATATGGCTCTTGTAGATCTTCTTGCTACTGATTTTGTAATACCAGAAATACAAAGAAACAGACGACTTCAATTTGTAGTTCATCTCTCTCTTCTTTCTGGAGCTGCATCTATGTCTTTCTTGTCCATTTGGGTTTAAATCAAACATTTCTTTTCTTATGCTCATTTTTTTATCTTCACATCATCTCTTTTTTATCTCTTAGAATATTTTTCAATGCAACAAAAAGAAAATTTAGATATTCACTATTCAACTCTTTCTGAAAAGACAGATTATTAGTCAAAATTGTACCAAAGATTTACATCTTTTTTCCAATTGGTACTATAGTTTTAATTTGGCCTAATGTCTGAAAAAACTCCGACCTTTTGGCCCCTTTTCAATTCTACCCTGACGTTGTAGACCGGTCAATTTTACCCTATTTTGTAATTTTGTGTTTCAATTGTACCCTAAAATATTAAATTGATGTTTTTTTTCACTTGAAACAAATTCAAAAACATTCTCCATGTCTAGCACATATTAATTGTATATGTTTAAAATTTATTTAGATTTAGTTAAATTAATTAAGAATTTAAATTAGTTTCAATTTGATTATGTTTTTTAGTTAGTTATTAAAAATAAAGGATTAATTTATACTTTTTAGAATGGAAATTAATTTAATTTTATCTTTAAACTTAGTTAATTGAATGATTTCATCATTTAAGTAAAAAAATAACAAAAATTGAAAAATAGGGGTTACAATTGAAACGATAAAATGTGAAATAAGGTAAAATTGATCAGTTTTCAACATCAGGGTAGAATTGAAAAAGGGCTAAAAGGTCGGGGTTTTTTTTGATGCATTAGACCTTTTAATGTATATGATTTTGGCAATATTACTTATATTTTTGTTTCAGATATGGCTTTTCGACCATTTTAGGTTATTTGAAGTTGATGTGGCAACAAAACTGGGTATTTGATCAATAAAGTGTTTCATTTAGTTGACACGTCAGCTTCAAATTATCTAAAATAATTGAAAATTTTAATATGAAATAAAAATAAAAGTAATGGTCTTAAAAAGATACAAATCAAAACTACATTATCATTTTGAAATAAGATATAAACAATTGGTATCCTTCCGGTTATTAACCCCTGAAAAGACCAATAGTTTAAGAATGAATTTACTTTATTTTCGCACAAATAGTGTAGATAAGTATTGGCCATCAATTCATTCCTATTTTGGTTAAATAATTTTAGTTTGTTTTTTCTGATGAATATAATGCAACATTCATAGGGTGAAAATAACTATAACCGATTTTCTGCTTTCTTAATGAGAACACCATGCTTTCCATCGTTATAGAGTCATATCTTAATGTTTGTATATTCATGTCATCTAATTTATTCCATGACATAATATTTTAGTCACATCATACCAATTTTTGCTCACTCCTGAATTACAAATTAAACTGATAAAGAATAAAAATCATTAGTTCAATAGATGAAATTAGGAATAATTATAAAACGCAACGATTCTGGCACGTCATGTGTGTGAATGCTAGCTGTAATATATTTGTGTATATAGCTTACCATGTTTAGATTAGAATATTCTGATGTAATTAGAATATTTGATTTGTTGTAATTAAGGGATTTAATTTTTAGAATATTCTGATGTAATCAGAATATTTGATGTTGTAATTAAGGAATTTGATCTCTTATACTTATGCTATATAATGAAGGGAAGGCTCAGAGTTTTGGGGCATCCAAACACAAACAACTTTGTCTTAGTCTCTAGTTTTGTCATGGTATCAGAGTAAATTTTTTTCTGTTTTGAATCTTGGAAAGGGGTGGCTGTTTGTGGTGCAAATTCTGAGATATTTTTGTTCTTTGAAATCTCATTCATGGGCAAATCAGAGATAGCTTGTGTTACATTTTCAGGCAAAAATTATTTTGCCTAGGAATTTCAGTTTCAGATCTATGTTCAAGGGAAGGAATTATGGGGACATATAGATGGTACCTCCGTGAAGCCTACTGATCCAGCCATGGTTGCTGATTAGGAAGCCAAAGATGCTCGAATCAAGAGCTGGTTACTGCAACTATGAAGCCAGCAATAGCTTAATCTTCGACCGTACAAGACATCAAAAGCTATGTGGGATCATCTCAAGAAAGTTTATTATCAGAACAGCTCATCCAGCCGTTTTCAACTTGAGTATGATATCTCAAACTATACTCAAGGAAATTTATCAATTCAAGAGTATTATTCTAGTTTTAGTATGATGTGGAATGAATATACAGGTCTTGTATATGCTACTCTCTCTGATGCTTCTTTGGAAGGTCTTCAAACTTTTCATCAAACTAGTCAGAGAGATCAATTCTTAATGAAACTCCGACCTGAGTTTGAACCTGTACGTTCCAGTTTACTGCTTCAGATTCCTTCTCCATCGTTGAATGACTGTTTGAGTGAGCTTGTTAGGGAGGAGCAGCGACTTCTGACCCAAACCATTTTAGAACAACAAAAAGGTGCGACTAATGTTCTTAATGTTTCCTATGCTGCTCAAGCTCTTGATTTAACAAATACAGAATGCTATAGTTGCAAGGCATTTGGTCATATTGCCAATCAATGTCCTAAAAAATTCTGCAATTATTGCAAAATTAATGGACATATTATTTCAGAATGTCGAAAGCGTCCCCAGACTCGAAATCATCGTGCATTTCACACGTATGGTTTTAATGATGTGCCTGAAACCCCAACTGCATCTGCTCCTTCTGCTTCTTCACAGCCAGCAGCCCCAAATGTTACTCCAGAAAATATTCAACAGATGATCATCTCAGCTCTCTCTACTCTTGGACTGACTGGTAATAATAAATCTCTCTCTAAACTTTGGCCTTTTGACTCGGGTGCTTCAAATCACATGTCTTCTTCATCTGAAAATCTTATTAATGTCAAAAAATATTAGGGAAATTTGAAAATTGAGACTGCTAATGGGGATCATATTCCTATAACCGACATTGGTGATATTTCTTCTTCTCCATCTTTGCAAAATGTTTATGTTGCTCCTGACCTATCAATTAATCTGCTTTCTATTGGACAAATGGTTGACCATAATTGTAAAGTTGTTTTTTCTCCTTCCGGTTGTATTGTGCAGGAGCTGGTGTCAGGGAAGACAGTAGCGGAGGGACCTAAATGGGGAAGACTCTTTCCTCTTTATCTCAATACACCATCTAAACCCATGAAACTGCTTTCTTCATTTTGTTCTTTTGTTAAGAATGATTACAAGTTGTGGCATGATAAGTTAGGTCATCCTAATGACAAGACGCTATTGTCTATGTTGAAATCTGGAATGCTTGGAAATAGAGTTTATGTCTCATCTAAAAATGTCAGCCTCAATTGTTTTAGTTGCAAAATGGGTAAAAGCAAAACTCTTCCTTTTCCATCTCATCATCGACACTCTTTTCATTGTTTTGATTTAATACACAGTGATGTATGGGGAATTTCATCAATCATATCTCATGCCCACTACAAGTATTTTATGACTTTCATTGATGATTACAGTCGTTTTATTTGGATATATTTTTTACGAAGCAAATCTGAAGTTTTTGATGCTTTTCAAAAATTCTATGCACTGATTGAAAACCAGTTTTCTACAAGCATAAAAATTTCCGTTCTGATTCAGGGGGGGAGTACATGTCCAAAAAAATTCAGGATTTTCTTCAACAAAAAGGTATTATTTCACAAAAAGGTTGTCCATATACGCCCCAGCAAAATGGTGTGGCTGAGAGGAAAAATCGTCATCTTCTCGATGTGGTGCGTTCTTTACTTATTGAATCTTTTGTGCCCCCACAATTTTGGGTTGAGGCTTTGTCCACTGTCGTTCATTTAATTAATAGACTTCCTTCACCAATCCTTAACCACCAATCGCCATATTTCCGTATCCATTAGAGACAACCTGAATATGCTCATTTACGTCCTTTCGGGTGCGTTTGTTTTATTCTTCTTCCTGCGCATGAACGGAATAAACAATCTGCTCAATCTGTAAGATGTGCTTTCCTTGGTTATGCACCACATCAAAAAGGTTACATATGTTATGATCCTAATGTCCAACGACTGTGTATCTCTCGTAATGTTGTTTTCTTTGAAAAACAATATTTTTTTCCTTTTCATAATGCAAGAGAAAACTACCCTTCTCATTCTCTTCTCCCTGCTTTTTGATGCCGAGCTCAATTCTTCTTCTACCGTCCCTCCAACTCCTATTACTCGTTTTAGGCCTGGTGTTGTGTATGCAAGACGACGGAGAGAGGAGGATGGTTGTGATGAACCACCTCAAGAGTCAACCCTGACACCAGCACCTTTACCACCTCGGAGGTCAACAAGAATATCCCACCCTCCAGACATATATGGCTACTCTGCAGAGACTACTCAAACATCTTTAGTTGCAACATTATCATCTGTTCATATCCCTAATTGTTATTCACAAGCTGTGAAGCATGAATGTTGGAAACAAGCTATGCAGGATGAACTTGATGCCTTACAACAAAACAATACTTGGGATATTGTAGCAAGACCACCCTCAATAGTGCCTATTGGTTGTAAATGGGTGTTCTCTGTCAAGCTTAAATCAAATGGGTCATTGGATCGGCATAAGGCTCAGCTGGTTGCTCTTGGCAATCGTCAAGAATATGAGATAGACTATGAGGAAACATTTGCTCCGGTTGCAAAGATGACTATTGTTCGTATAATTTTGGCTATTTCAGCTTCTAAAGATTGGAACATTCACCAGATGGATGTCAAAAATGCATTCCTTCATGGAGATCTTAAAGAAGACATCTACATGCGTCCTCCGCCAGGATTAACAACTCCTCATACTGATGATGTTTGTCGTTTGAAGCGCTCATTATACGGGCTAAAACAAGCCCCTCGTGCTTGGTTTGAAAAGTTTCGACAAACACTTCTTAGTCTCTCATTTGTGCAAAGCAAGTATGATCCTTCTTTATTCTCACGGAAGACTTCTCTTGGTATTGTTCTTTTACTTGTTTATGTGGATGACATTATCATTACAGGAAATGCCATTGCTGACATTCAACAGCTTAAAGCATCTCTTCATGCTTCATTTCACATGAAAGATGTTGGGTCTCTTGCTTATTTCTTGGGGCTTGAAGTTCACAAAAGCAGCAAAGGCATCTTTGTTAATCAACAAAAGTATCTTAATGATATGTCACGACCCATTTTCATGAATCGTGACCGGCACTAGGGTATGGGTATGGTTGTACCAAAACCCGTAGCTAGCCTTGCGGATAACTAACTTATAACATTTAAAACAATGTACATGCAGAAAACCACATGCTCGGGAGCAACCGAGACTTCAGCCTAGTCTAGCAGTACATAAAGCAACATATATTCAAAGTATGCTTATCTCGAATTTTAAATCCAACAGTATGGCAATATAAATATAAGTACCATAACACTGTAATCATGCCAAAAGTGATAAAGTAATAATTGGACCATACCAACAATACTACTGTGGTCTTAGATTTTAAAATAGTTCGACTCTTTTATTCTGAAAATAAATAAAGAACCTCCGAAAATGAAGAAACGGAGATCGACAAATGCTCAAATCATAAATCTGTTATATAACCATTTACATTTATTAAGTTGAAAACCTTTAAAACGTTTAATAAAACATTTTCATTATGGATTATCAATGAAACCCTAAACCACAATTCTAAATCCATTGTCGTGTCGGTGAGACGTATCTCAATAACCGATCCCCGACTATCACTTAATAAATAGTGAGTCCAGGAGACGTATCTTCCACCGGTGCCCTCACTAAGGTGAGACGTATCTCAAACCTACCTCAATACCATAATCATTACCGGTGCGCACGCAGTCCCGATGATGCCCATCGAGTAGCACGTTCCAAATCAAATCCACAATGCCGAAAAACAGTTCGAAAGCTGTTTATACATATACATATACAAAATATAATATTTTCTTAATAAAGAGGTAAATAGAGATATAA
Organism: Mercurialis annua; assembly: GCF_937616625.2. Taxonomy (NCBI): domain Eukaryota; kingdom Viridiplantae; phylum Streptophyta; class Magnoliopsida; order Malpighiales; family Euphorbiaceae; genus Mercurialis; species Mercurialis annua. The sequence continues at coordinate 41,065,576 of NC_065574.1, read as the reverse complement.
ACTCACTGCTTGCTAAATCCACGTGATCCTGACAAGCACCTAACTCTGGTTCGCCTCTGAAGTACGAACAGTTGAAGGGTCTAAATAAAATATTAAAATCATAATTAAAATCAGACCCTAACTCTAAAGAGTACTAGACACCACATAGGACTAGCACAATACAATACCAAACCACATTTAATAAACACTTATATCAAATGCATTCCAAATATAACCCAACTTACAGAGTACAAATCATATAAATATATTTAAAATGATTCGTAAAATAATTTAAATAAACCCGAGTTAAAATCCATATTAGTGAGTCAGCCGAGTTATTAAAAACTACCAAACTTCTTCCCACTTGTTGGGCGACCACAGTCTAACCCAAACCAAAATTTTATTTAAATTTATAAACCCGAGTTTATAAATTAAACTACTTGATAAAAATAATTGTCTATATTAAAATAGAATTCAATATCTTCAAATACAAGTAACCCAAGTTACGACCAAAACTTAACCTTTTTAAGTTTTTTAATTTTAGGGACTAAACTGTATTTTAGCCAATTTGATTTTCGAAATCAAAATTAATTATTCGTTTTCAATTTACTAAATTATAGATCAAATAAAAGTTCAATAGTTATCCTATAGATAAAACTTAACTTGAATAAGTCTTTTAGAAACTTTAGGGGCTAAACCGCAAATTAGCCAAATTGACATTTCAATTAAAATTAAAATTAAATATAATTACCCGAGTAATTATATTTAAGTTATAAAATATTTAACGTGTTCAAATTGTCTATTTAAAATCAAGGAGTTCAAGTTAATATTTAAAACAAGTTCAATAGCGAAAACTAACTTGAAGGATTCAATTGATTTAAGTAAAACAATTTGGTGATCACACATGATATTTAACCATCTCTTTTATTCAAAAAAGCAATTTCCCTCTAATACAATCTGCCAATGGCAGAAACTAACATTATAAAGCTATTATTCATAAATTAAGAACAATGAACATAAGCACATCAATGGCAACCGTGTATAACACTTTTAACAACGAAACCGTGTCGCATCCGCAAGCAACACAACAAGAAGATCCACGATATAACAATATAAACTGATAGCAGTAACAAGGACAAAGAAACGACATCAAAATAACATGAACACAGTGATCTCGAAACGACGATGAAACGAGACGGCGCGAGAGCAAAGCAATTTTACGTACCGTTTTTGAAGAAACCCGAGCTTGATGATCTTAAGAGAGGATGGCACAGGTTTATTGATAAAACAGGAGCCTAATGAAGAAATATTCCTGCCCAAGGATTTCAGAAAAACGGCAGCCATAAGAATCATACGGCAAAGCGAGACGGCAAACAAAGGAATTGATTTTACTTACCGTAAATGATTCCGGAGCAAAACGATTATGGATAATGGAGTTTACTGATGTAACGCGTAATCCCGAGTCAGTAAAGTGCTGAACCGTTAGAGAATACGAATAAGAACGGCAATTTGAAAACGAATGAACAATGAAGGATTGATGTGAGTTACTTACCGATTCGAAAACGAGAAGAACAGTTATGATCTCAGATAGGGAGTCGGCTAGGGTTCGAAGTAATGAGATGGAATATGTATTAAAGAAAAGGAAACGTGTGAAAAATCAAAGAAAAACGTAGTCATATATATACTGCTACACAAGAATACTTTCTGCTTCAAATTGAAGCATACAATAAGAGTGGGCTTTCCATGCCAAATAGAATGGAATGGGCTTACGTGGAAACAAAAATGACTTAAGTCCATGCATGGCTTCCTTTGCATGCATGGCATCTATTTTATATTTTTTTTCTTTTGAATAAATATAAATATATACTTAACACATTTACTTTAATGATAATAATAATAATAATAATAATAATAATAATAAATTAGTTAAAGCTTGACAGAATGCAAAAAATATAATTTAAAAAAAATATAATTTAAAAATACGGGATATTACATGATATTATTCAATTGGCAGGCTTACAAGATTCTACTTCTGTAGATACTTCCATGGAAGTTAATGTAAAATATCGCAAGGATGATGGAGATCTCCTCTCAGATCCAGCTTTATCCCGAAGACTTGTTGGGAGCCTAGTTTATTTGACTATTAGTCGACCTGATATATCTTTTGCTATCAATTTAGTTAGCCAATTCATGTGCTCACCACGATATCTACATATGACAACTGTTAAAAGAATTGTTCGCTATCTACTTGGCACCTCAAATCGCGGGATCTTCTTTCCATCTGGTACTACTCTTCAACTTGCTGCCTACAGCGATGTTGATTGGGCTGGCTGCCCGGACACGGGTCGTTCTACCACAGGTTGGTGTGTCTATTTGGGTGATGCATTAATCTCTTGGAAGTGTAAAAAACAAGAACGAGTTTCCAAATCCTCCACAGAAGCTGAGTATTGTGCTATGTCCTCTGCCTGTTCTGAAATCACTTGGTTACGTGGGTTACTATCTGAATTGGGCTATCCGCAATCTCATCCTACTGCTTTACATGCTGATAATACAAGTACTATTCAGATTGTAGCAAATCATGTCTTTCACAAGCGTGCTAAGCACATTGAGGTTGACTGTCATTCTATTCGGGAAGCTTTTGACAACAACTTTATTACTCTTCCTCACATCTCCACGGATCGTCAAATTGCAGATATTCTCACTAAACCACTCACTCGTGCTCGACATCTTTTCTTTGTTAACAAATTAATGCTTCTTGACTCACTGGTATCAATTTGAGAGGGCTGTGAATGCTAACTGTAATATATTTGTGTATATAGCTTACATTGTCTAGATTAGAATATTCTGATGTAATTAGAATATTTGATTTGTTGTAATTAAGGGATTTGATCTCTAGAATATTCTGATGTGATCAGAATGTTTGATGTTGTAATTAAGGGATTTGATCTCTTATACTTGTGCTATATAATGAAGGGAAGGCTCAGAATTTTGGTGCATCCAAACACAAACATCTTTGTCTTAGTCTCTAGTTTTGTCAATGCGTACAACAAATCAATGAGACGTTTACCATGTGTGAATATTTAATGATAAAAAAACAAACAATAAATAAAAAGTTTCTATCGCAAATGCTTATTTATTTGTTGTAAAAATGACGTGTTACATCCTTTGTGGGGGATTAACACTCTGAAATTGGTATTTTGGGACCATATAGCTCAAAATAAATAAATTCAGAAATGCAAATCAAAATAGAACCGAGAATTAGCGCAGAATCACATAATCACAAACACTTTGCTCCACGTTTTATTTTTGGAAATATAATATCTGATCTATTACTGTTATTATTTTATTTCTATCTTACATAATTTTTCCTATATAACATCTTCGTCCTTCCTTTTGATATACGCTTGTACAAACTCTAAAATAACAATATATTTTATTTTTTTGAAAAAAAAAACTGATTTCTTCAGCGATAATAGAGAGTGGGATCGATAATTCATAGTGCAATCGATATCATATATGATAGAACACAAACACAACAATCTTCCTTAATGGTCTTCATTCCTTATTAACTCCTTGATTACTGTAATATCTCTGTGTATAATTATATTCCTTTCATACATATTTTGTTTCCATTGTAGCTACTTGATTAATGGGATTGTTTCTCCTTTAAGATGTATTTATATTGTTATTCTACTCAATTAATAAACATAATTCTCATAAATCTATAATATATACGTCCATCTTATCTTGGTGACGGCGTGAATGATCATATATTGTCTTGCATCATCGGGCAGAGCCGCAAAACGTTTAAAGAAAGCGACCTAATCCGCGGTTCAGCCAGTAATATCTTTGAATAGTTCGTGTATCAACCGTTCAACAGTATGTGTGTGTGTGTGTGTGTGTGTGTGTGTGTGTGTGTGTGTGTGTGTGTGTGTGTGTGTGTATATATATATATATATAATCTAACATTAAACTCGTCCGTTGCATATTTCTTTATTTAATTTTTTAGTATATCATTTATATTAAATATTTCGAAAAGTATAATTAGTAGAACTTTATTTATATATTTGGGGTATTGGCAAAACAAATGCTAACGTTTCACTTTTTTTGCGATTTAAGCCTAATGTTTAAAACTTAAAGAAACAAATCCTAACCTTTTCTATTTTTACAAATTGTAGGCTAAGTCGTTTTCCGGCCATTATTTCCTTATGTGGCTGCCATATTATTTTAATTTTAAATCCTAACGTTTTAAAATTTTACAAATAAAAACCCAACATTTCGCATTTTTACAATTTGTAGCCTAAAAAGGATGACAAAATTGTTGGAATTAGAATTTGGGCTACAATTTTGCAAAAATTGAAAAGGTTAGGATTTATTTCGTAAAGTTATAAACATTAGGCTTAAAGCTAAAAAAAGTAAAATGTTGGGATTTGTTTCGCCAATATCCTTATATATTTTTATTTCGTTTCTCTATTACTAAAAAAATTGATTTTAATTTGATAGGTTAAGAAATAATTAAATTTTGATTTACTTATTTAATGGTCAAATTCGATTTTCAAAATATAAAAGAAGATAACTTATTATGCACAAATATAAAGAAAGGTCATCAAACTGATATTTAATCCATTATATAAAAGGCCTAATCAATCAAAAAACCCTCACCTTTAATTTTTTTTTCAATTCCACCCCGACGTTGAAAATTTGTCAATTTTACCCACTTTTGAATTTTCCGTTTTCAATTGTACCCCAATTTTTTAATTTTTGTTAATTTTTTAACTTAAATGATGAAATCATTCAATTAACTAAGTTTAAATATGAAATTAAATTCTTTTTTATTTAAAAAAGTACAAATAAGTCTTTTATTTTTAAAAACTAACTAAAACCCATAATCATATTAACACTAACTTAAATTCTTAATTAATTTAACTAAATTTAAATAAATTTTAAAAACGTACAATTAATATATGCTAGACATGGAGAATGTTTTAAACAAATTTTCCAACGAAAAATACGTTAATTTAATTTTTCAGGGTACAATTGAAATACAAAAATGCAAAATAGGGTAAAATTGACAAATTTGCAACGTCAGGGTATGGTTGAAAAGGGGCTAAAAGGTCGGGGTTTTTTAAGACATTAGACCTATATAAAAATCACCAAATTTAGCATTTTAAAATCTACAATATGAAATTTAATGATGAATATAAAGAGATTGGAATATTAGTAAAAATGAACCTCAAGGCGCAGATAAGTTGGTAAGTCGCTCTCCTGACTTAAATGAGATTGCGAGTCCGAATCGTACTCATGTATATAGCCGTTTAAAATTTGGGGGCAGAGCTTTTCCTCCTGCAAGAGACCTACCCAGCTCGAGTGGGTATTAGTCTGAATGTTAAAGATTTAAAGGTGTCTTTTCGTAATTGAAACTCGTTCTGTACATCTCATGAAATTATAAAAAAAAATTAGTAAAAATGTAATCATTTCATTATAGTTAGCTAGTTGTATGGAGATCCAAACATAGAGAAATGATAATCAAATAGGACGTGAGATGGTATTGAGAGTTTCATGAAGCCGCCTGATGGAATTACAGAAATCAATATAGAAAATTTGTATGTCTATTGTTAACAGATTTATTGAATTATATGGAGTCATAGTTTGTTGAGGTGGCAGCCGAAAAATGACTTCCATCTCAATAAATTACACCAATAAATGAGTGTTATCTCAGCACCGTGTATGTATTGGGAAAAAAAATAAAAGTTGGTGTATCAATGACACTTTTTAAAAATCGTGATTAAATTAAAAAAAAAGTGTGAAGTTGGTGAATTTTTATAACATTATCCCTTATTTAAAAGTCTACATCCTTATGAGTTATATTTTCGCTATGTTTTCCAAAAATATTTTTTGACAATCTCGTCCATTAATTATATATAAGTAGGATCAAAGTGATGTTTATCACATTTATCGTAACTAGACCCATCAATGATCATGTATATTATATATAAAACTAAATAACATAGTTCTAATATGGATATATAACATGAAAACTACATGTAATATGATCTTAACATGTTTATTTTCAACTGGTCCAGTTTTATTATCTGATAAACCACTGAAAATATAAGAGTGATATGTTGAATCTCCGAGACCTGAGAACAGAGAATGGTTAGAAAGAACGTCGGAAGGGATTTTTTGAACGCTTGCTTCGACGCTCAAGTAAGTAGTTGGTGAAGAACAAGAGTAAAGTAAGAAGAGAAAGACATAAGATAAAAAAAGAAGTACCTTAGGATTTAAGGATAAAGTGTTTTATATAATGTACTTCTTCTTCTTCACATGGCTTTCAGTGGTGATGTGTCTCTCTATCTTGTAGGTTGAGCTGGTCTTTTTAGTTATTTTGGTGTTTCAAACGTGGTTGGCGCGATATGTGTATGTTCTCTTTGTTAGAAAATTTTAAGTGGTCTCCTTGTCTAACGTGGCCTTCCTTTTTTTGCAAGTAATGTTATTTATGCCTCAAGCCCGAAAACTTCCTTAGTGATGCAGATTTGGGATGAGTCATAAGGCTATCCCGGATGAAGACTATTTTAGTCCAGAATTGGAATTTTCTTGGGCCTCTTCCGTTCTATTTTTCTATAATTGATCATATTAATTTTTCTAGAGGTTGCTTCGCCCTTACTGGATAATCAATATTCTGAGGTAGAGTTTTAACAGATTCATTGGTGTTATGATTTATTTCTTATAATCCCTCCTTCCTATTTTAGAAGTCTAATTTTCTTTTACACACAGCTTAGGAAAACATTTATTATCATTGTCTTTTCATGTTTTTTCTTATTTTTCTCTTATTAATGATAGTGAAATTTTTCATATTAGTTGTTTCAAGGTGATTTAAAGAAGGGTAAAAAGAGAGGTTTCCTGTAAAAGTATTCTAAAAAAAGAAATAAGACTTTTAAAATGGGATATCCCAAAGTAAAATATGGAACTTTTAAAATAGGACGGAGGGAGTACTAGTAATTGAATTTCTCGATTCTTGGTATTCTAGGATAGTGTATGTAAAGAAATAATTTTCTCTCTTCTTTAATCTTGTGAAACTTCCTTTGTTGCAGTCTTTTGCGCTTTCCTTCATTGGGATTTATATTAGATGTTACGTGTTTATTTTGTATAAAGTATAGCTTTAGGTGGTTAAGTTGATTTCAAACTTCTCATAATTACGGTCTTATCTGTTACTGTCTATCATAATTACTGTTTTCTTCCTAATATATCGCTTTAATCTTTCCTGTGACCGTTTCATCTTCCTTTATAAGTAAAAAGTTCCTCACTGCTGTATTCTCAACCATTCCTCTTGAGGATTATATTTTCCTTAATGTTGCTCATCAGAAGATTCCACCTCGCTTAGCACGACCCATCAATCTTACGTCTAGACCTCTTCCATCCACCAGCTACATTGGATGTAGGAATGGAAATGATTAGACTCTGGCAGGGATGGTGAAGGGAGCCTCTTCAAAAGGGTTAACTCCGAGAATTAACCACTTTTCTCACTTATTATGACTAATTCTGTGGTTGATTCTTCCGGTACCTACAAATAAGGGTCAACCACCTTGTTACTGGGGGTAGGCAGAGAATTAAGAAGTCTTTGGTTCTCTTGTTTGAGAGAAAATTTGTTATGGCAAAGAAACTTTAAAGTTTCTATGCCGTAATCGACTTTGATGTTGAACCTCTTTGGTTCATCATTTACTTGTCTTCGACTTAGTTTCTTGTTTTAATCTATTTCCTTTGTAATAACTAGCTTTCGCTACTTGTGTGAGGGATTTATTCCTGCCTTAAAGACTTTGTAATATTGTTCCTACTAATAAAGTTGGGTGTTTAATGACATATTATTTTGTGAATGTGTATTCTTCTTTGTAGGATGATATCATGGTTATGAATCAGTATCTTTTGTTGCGTTTAGCTTCCAATTGTATTTATTTATATACTTGTAAATTTTGAGACGTTTAGCTTTCTCAGCTTTGAATTTTGATGCCTGTATAATTTCTTTTCTCTTGTGAGAATGTAATTTGTTTAAGTTAATTGTTGTTTTTCAGTTTACACATGTACTGACTTTTCTTTTCAAGTCGGGCTTGCTTCTTTATTCTTTTGATATCTCAGTTATGTTCTTCTTCTGAGTGGTGTTTTATGGTATGAGGTTAGGGTCTTTGCTTATGAACTTAATTCCGAAAAGGATTTTATCTTTGTATTGCTGGCCGGTGTTCCAACTTTAATATTAAGGTTTGCACCTTGTATGATTTTGGATTTTCCTTCTGTTATGTGCAAGGTTTCTTCCCATAACTTGTTAATACCATTATATCCTAAATAGTATTTATTCCCAACATACTTTATTTCTTATGTCGGTTTAGTTATGGTATATTGTTGGCTGGCCTTACATCTGTTATGCCCTATTTTTATAGCTAAATGCCTCTCTTAATTGTATGTGTTGGGCTTATGTCTTCCTCCTCTTTATTCAAATTGGCTTAGTGCCATCCGGTGTTGAGCTTATACTTCTTATATTTCCTTGTTCTAAGCTTACGCTTCTCGATTCTCTTTTTCTGAGCTTGTGCATAGTGTTTTTGATGTCAAGCTTATGCTTTTTGTAAAGTTAGGATATTGCCTTTTGTTTTTGCATTGTTAGGCTTTCGACGTGTACCTGCAAACTCTCTAAAGGTCCTGAAACAAACAAGCATCATAGTCAATGTAAGAATTGTTTGTCCCCTTAATTAAAAGGTGTGCAAACATACAAAAAAAAAAAAGTAAGCCTGGCGGTCCCCTTAAAAGAATATCTGGAATATAATTGAGCGTGGCAGCTAATCAAGTAAATGGAATATACTTGACTGGACTGGATATTAGAGTTTGACCAAGTAAATGGACTTTACATGAATGGATTTAGTATTTAGGTCTTGCCTAAGAGTGTGTTTTTAAAAATCTAGTTTCGAAAACTGGACAAAAGTTGTTAGACTTGACCTAAGACTGAGAATGAAGTTGGATAATTTAAAGCTGGATTTAATATCCTTACATTAGCATCATCCTTCAAATACAAACATTATATTAGGTATTTCCTTAGAAGGCAGTGTCTAAACTGGAATGCATGTGGGCTGAGTCGATGTGTTTTTGGTAGTAACCGGTTTAAGGTTTCCAAATACATACCTTTGATTGGTCTTCTCAATCACGAGTACAAGTGACCAAGGTAATGGGCTGTGAGTGATGCCACTCCTCATTAGACGCTATGGACGTCGAAGTCCAATTCTAGAACGTGAGATCTGCTATGAGCATCTGGACTGGTATATGGACTCTTAGAGAGTAAGATGACAAGATAAAATCTAATGAAATGCACCAGTTGCAGATATGTCAGGTAAATAAGTGTGATCGATAAGACGCAAGTCATGTGATTGTGTCCATGGCAACTATTTTTGAAAACACTTTTGAAAAACATTTTGAGTTCTAATGTTTAAACCAGTTTAATCATCCACTATGGAGTCGTCATTGTGAGCGGAGCAGGGTTCGGGGGCCGCTCGCCCAGGCTTATGGCTGACTTCAAATCTGGAAAGGTTTTGAAATAAATTGAGTCGTCACCTAACTAAACTAGAAAATGTCTTTTCTACCGACTGGTAGATCTCTCACGCTTATGCGTGAGACCATCTTGCATCGAACCAAAAGATCGGGTTCGTGGACACTACTAAAACTCTTGTACTTGACTTATCGACCACATCGTTATTTATATGACATATCAGGTTATCTCATCTTAATCATTTATGCAGTCCATAAGATAATGTACTGGAAATGTGAACAAGTCTGGAAAAAGGTAAATCATGTGAGACACGTATATGACTCTATATGGACTGACATGTGAAACATATATCAAGTACTCCTAAGTATACATCTAATCCTGAGATGTCTATAAAGTAACAGATAGAGGTGGGTCTAAATCATTTTACATGCACAAAGCATAAATTAGATGTTTATGTGAAATTTATTTTATTTTAGTCATCTTAAATACCTATACAACCTTCTAATTACATTTTCATGGCAGTCTTATGATTTCAAAGTGATTTGTTGGACTTGCTGGATTTAATATTAAGTTAACGTGGTTAAGTTCATTAGTATGTTAATATTGGATCTGGACATGCTTTAGAAAGCGTATAAACAATACAAACATACACAAGGGCAGTTGATATACATATAAGGTTAGGAATACTTTTTAACCTTGTAGACCTAGAGTGTTTGGCACTCGTCTGTTGCCTGGTGGTCCATGTGATTGGAATCTGGACTTGTTCAGAACACCAAAGTTCTTCGTCTCATTGATACAGATCTATTGGTTTGAACCGGGGTCGATTCCAAGTTCAAACAAACCCATAATTTATTATAGAATATTACGGTCTTTGGCGAGCTTAGGCTTCAAGGCCCGGTTGGCATGGCAGGTCACAAATTAGGGCTTTTGAGCCAGAAACAGATTTGGCATGGTCCATTACAACATAAACTCATATCCTACAACTAATTACAAATATATGGGCTCAAACGGGGCCCAATTTCGAGTTCAAACGAACCCCGAAACACAAAAAGAAGTTTTGGATCCAGTTTGGAAGAACAATGGCGCCATGATGACTAACAGGAATAGAAGGAACAGAAGGAGCACATGCGGGCGTATTGGTAAGAGGTGGCGCAGTTTTTCCCTGATGATGCTCCGCCAACATATGTTAAGCTTCCTCCTTCAACACACGAGCATCAACGGCCAAGAAATAAGTATCCCGCCAGGATGAAGAGCCAAATAATTATAATGGATCTCCTTACGATGAAACCTTAGCATCCGGGAGATGAGGCAACAACAGTCCTCCAAGATCTCCTCCAAAACAGCACAATTAGTCTTAACCCGACCGAGCTTGTCCCACAAAGCAACATTATCTTTCCGCTGAGGGCTCTGTTCGTTCAAAGAGAACTTCACTAGTGCAAAAGAAAACTTGAGATTCGCTTGCTCGACCACCAACTCACACTCCTTAGCAGTATACCTTTGCTGAGCAACACGCACCCCATCGACAACGTTGAGGAAACCCTGACAAATCGAATCATAGAGATCGTTGTCCTCCAAGAGATGGTAGACAGAGGGAGGATCCATCATCCCAATAAAATCACAAACTTGGTGAAGAACGCCCAAATCGTTGCGACTATAACCATAAGGAAGAATTAAGTGAGAACCAGGGTGAACGGCGACACCAGAAACTGTGACTGCATCTTCCTCAATAGCCTTGAAAGAGGAAGAAGCTGAAGCAGCCGAAGGATCCAAAGGGGCCCTAGAAACACCAATCGAGAAAGGAGGACAAGACGCCGGTACCAAAGGAGCCGACACCACCACAGTATGGGAAATCGATGAAGGAATAACAACAAAGGATCCCCTAGAAGAAACGGGAGAAACGACATCGCTCACCCTCACAGGGGTAGTTGAAGGAACCGGAACAAGAAGAGGAGGTGACCCAGAAAAATGCTTATTTTTAGGAGGAAGCTCCAAGCAATCCTCTCAAACACACTTCCAAGAAACTGAGAGACTCAACGGGAAGAGAAACGGATGGAGTAGAGGAACGACTAACCAAAGCCAACATTACAAAATAAATGATACTAATGAATGACAAAAAAAAACACACACAACAAATACAACAAACAAAGAAAAAAAACATATACCAGTAGAAGAAACAATGTTTGTTGGAGAATCTGCCACAGGAGCTGCTCGTCTCCATAAATATTTACTAATAAAGTCAGCATATGATCGGGAGCCTTCAGCATAAGTAACACCGATACATTAAATATGTGTGTGCTCCTCCAAAGATATCACCAAAGGTTCACATGGGTTGATATGCGAACGCCAAAGGACAAGCCCAAAAAAACGAGTTGGATAGGAGATAAGACAAAACTTATCCTTCCACTTCTTCAAAGATTCTGGAATGTCACTAGACATCTTCAACCCAGAGCGAAAACCTAGGGTAATCAACGGCCAGTCTTTACGGAGAAAGGGAGAGTTCATCTAGTAATGAATACGAGCGAGGGTAAGCCGTTCACCATGAAGATGATAAAGTGACTTAAGACATATGAAATGGCGGATGGCATTTAGATAGAGTTGAGACAAAGCATCCCCAGGCTTTTAAAAAACGAAGCAACAAAGAATCCAACGAGAAACGGAGACCATCCGGTAATTGCTCTTTAAAACTAAACGAGTGACCAGGAGGGTGAGAATTTGCAAACTTGCCGTAACCCGACATATCTAAAAGCTAATCGGAAGGGATGCCATAGGTCTCCCGCAAAGTAACCAACGACTCTTGAGTCTGTGAGCAAGGCCACCTCTTTAAAGAAGCAACAACCTTATTGTAACCCTCAACCATAATCAAAGAAGGACGAAGCAAGAAAAATCAACAAGCGATTAAGAAAAGAGAAGAACAATACGAAAGCGGAAAGTAAGAAAGAAGAAAGACAGTGAGAATAAAAAGAGAGAAAAGCATAATTTATGCAAATTTGGAAATGAGAAGCGAACCGAATCGGCGGTATGGAGCGAAAAGGTGCAAGACGCGTTAATTGCATTATAGCAGACTGTCAGAAGGCGCAAAAAAAGGAAGGGGGGGAGGGGAGAAAACCAAAACCGACGACTCGACCCACTAAAACCTGTTTCATAAAATAGACATAAATATCTACGCAAAACGGAAATTGAGCCGGGGATTAATGATGATCACAAACTCCATAATAAGAGTACAAATCCCACATCGCCTAAAAGGAACAAGGAACACACACTCGCCTATAAATAAATCATCCTCCATCCACTAACAAAGGATCTGTATTCAATCAATACACCTAGCTATAATCTTAGTCACAAGAACGGAGCAGAGGTCCAAACCCTCAATCCGACTCTATTTCTAATCTTTAGGAGAATAATCCGATAGTCAAACCCTTGTAAAAATCCCCACATCTATCAGCAAGAATGTCAAAAGATTAAAAACATAGCAATTATAGAAAAACAACCTAAACATGCAATCTAAAACATGAAATCTAGCAGTTATATAATAAGCATGGCAAAAGTGATGGGAATAAGAATTGGGTCCCTAGAAGTACCATTATGAGTTATTGGCTTGTTGTTTGGCGATCCGGATGTACAATCCAGTTTAGGATTGATGTGCAATAGGGGTTTGGCAACACCTAGCGCTACCTAAAGTCTAAGTTTAGTTAGGGGTCTACAAGTGTTTAGTTTAGAAGTCTAATTAGGATTAAGAGTGTGCAAGTGTGTGAATGGGTAGATTTAGAAGTCTATTTTAGATGTAAATAATTTAATTCATATTTATCTGTACATGCTTTGCAAAAAAAGGTTAAATGGTTATTTTGGTGCCTGAAAGTGTTAAAAAAGGCTTTTTGGACCCTTAGGGTATTGTCAATTTAACCCGTCAAACTTGCAAATTTCTCCATAAACATCTAAGATATTGCAATTAGTCCAATTTTTTAGATTTAGGTCAAAATATCTTTGGATTTTTATAGGCTATTCACGGTTAATCACATTTCAATAATCCTACAAGTTTGCAAATGTGCACTGATATAAACAGCTTCAATTCAAATAAGCAGATCACAAGCTCCTCACCCGAACGAGTTTTTCTGAAAATCATCGTTGGACGCTTCAGTCCCTTATCACTTTAGGCCGGAAAATAGGTGTCTACAAATTTGAATAAATAATATACATTAAAAGTTAAGGAAAATAAATATTGAAACGACTATTTAAATATAAAATATGTATTAAGAATCAAGTGAAATAAAAACTAATGGTATGAAAAATTTAAGATGGATTAAACTTAGAGGATATAAAACTTTAATTATTGAATCAAGCAAATTCATTGTTTTTTATCATGGTTAATTTATTCATTTTTTTTATTTCTTCAGAAATTCTTATTGTATTTTGTATCCGAACTGATGCCTTTTGTTGCCGGGATATTAAACATTTCAAGTCACTGAACATACTTGTTATTACAAAAAGGGTACTAAACTTCATTTTATTACAAAAAAGTCATTAAACTATACATTTTGTTACAAGAGATGTCACTCGTATAAAACTTACCGTTTTGACACTAAAACGCACCGTTTTTGCTTATGTGGCAAGCTGGAATTACAAATAGAGATATAACTTAGTGACTTTTTTGTAATTCACGATAAGTTTAGTGTCATTTTGTAACAAAATTTGACCGAATCCGCCGTAGTGACCTCCCGTTGTACTAAAAGGTATAACTCAGTGACTTTTTTGTAACAAAATGAAGTTTAGTACCCTTTCTGTAATAACAGATAAGTAAAGTGATTTAGGGTGTTTAATATCCTTTGTTGCAGTCTACTATAGCCTAAGCCTTTAATATGCCATCTTGAGTGTACTACTTTTTATGCGAAAGCTATTAGTGTCGGTTTTTGCCACTGCTTATGGTTTAATATAAATTTCTATTCATCAAAAAAAAATTATTCAATTTGATACATATAATAAATTATTTAAACGACTATCATGAATGCTGCCCACATTCATCCCCTTCTCCTTTCTCACTCAAATCAATCAACATTTTTTGTGTGTGTAAAAACAAGGGTCATTAACCAAAATGGTACCCAACCTTCGCACATTGTCTCAAAGTGGTACCCAATTTTTAATTTGTATCAAAATGATACCCAACCTTCTAACATTTGTTTCAAAATAGTTTTTAACATTTTCTAGCCATTTTTTATGAGGTGGCAACCGGAAAAATGATTTTTTTGTTGATTGTAAAATAAGAGTTTGTTTTAATTTTTTAAACTATATAAATTTTATTTGTCATGAGATGTGGAAAGAATATAAAAAAATTAGTTTTCCGGTTGTCACGTCATCAAAAGTGGCCGGAAATTGTTTAAAAAACCATTTTGATACAAACGTTAGAAGGTTGGGTACCATTTTGATACAAATTAAAGATTGAGTACCATTTTAATAAAAGGTGCGAAGATTGGGTACCATTTTGGCTAATAACCCTAACAACAAACTTCATAATTGCAATAATTTTGTAAAACTTGTAGAGTTCCTACATTGGCCCAGGGTTTTGCAACAACGCATTATGGACGCATTAAAGAAGAATAAATTATTTCTACCAAAAGACAAAAATACATAAGATGTGAAAGAAAAGAAAAAAACATAGTGTAGATTTAGCCGCATTATAGAGTCAGATTTATGAAAAGTAAAATAAAAAGTAGATATAAAGAAAGTGTAAGCAGCACGTTATGTACATAAATTGGTCAATGTTGTGGACAAGTCCATGCCCAACTTTTTGTCCCTCTCAAAACAAGAAACTGTTGCTTCTGTTCTCATTAGACGCAGCCGATGGAGGCGGAGCAGCCGCCGCCGCCGCCGCCGCCTGTGAGGAAATACCCTCCATCATGAACCCCTGATCTACAGCTTCCAAAGGCCTAGGGTTTCCAAGTCTTTGAAAAAACAAATGATCACCACCATGACTAATATTCTGATCAGTAGCCTGTGGGAACATGTAACTAGATCCTTGGCTTGGCTGCTGGTACTGATACTGGAAATGAAAGTCTGCACTAGGGTTCACTTGTGTTTGTCGCTGACCGGGTGTGAAACTGAAAGTGGCCGGCACATTCAGCAGTTCACCGGAACCACCAAAAGGAGCGGTAGGTGCACCGGTGAACTGCTGTACCATTGCTCGGAAATTCGAAGTGTCTGTATTCAGTAAAGTTGTGGGCGTTCTTCTTGATGCTCTCGACCGTCTCCGCACCGGCCTAGACACACGCCCTTCGTTTGATGGGGTGGTGACGGTGGTTGTGACGACGGTGGCGTCTGACTGGTTGTTACCTCCGGCCACAAACATGCTACGGTTAGGATTATAGAATTGGCTCCATTCATCAGTTGGACTAGACATCATGGTCTTAGCCAACAAATAAAGAAGAAAATATTTAAGTGTTTATTTTCTAATGTGTTTTTGAAGGAAATAAAATGTGCCTACGATTGTGCTATTTATGCTGGTTTTTGATCATGGTCAAAGTAAAGACTAAATTTTGAGGACCAATATTAGCCATTGATTTCTTATTCCCAGCAGTAGGGACGTGAGCTACCACGCGAGGGTTTTCTTCTAGAATTCTTTGAACAGTGTATGTTTAGATATTAGTAATTATTAAAATTGAGTTTTCAAATTAAATTCTCCTATTTTTATTATTAAAATGATTAATTTCTCTTGGTTAATTAATGTTATTATTTGACTTTATTTAAACAATTCATTTGTATAATTATAATTTAATTTGATCTATGTATATATTTTATTTTTAAAATGAATTGCTTTACAAAATTTGAATTTTTTTTTCGATGAATTAAAACTTTTATAAAAAAACTATAAAAAGTGCCAAAAAATCTCCTACTTAAAGCTATCGCACAAGAAGGATTTAAGTAGCAATTTGCCCTCTCAATTTGTAAGTAATGTACAATTAACATATAAATTAATTTTATGGATAAATTAGTCATGAACTTGTTGATTGTGGGGAATTAGCCCCCTCTTGAAAAAATAG
This sequence comes from Mercurialis annua, assembly GCF_937616625.2. Lineage (NCBI taxonomy): Eukaryota > Viridiplantae > Streptophyta > Magnoliopsida > Malpighiales > Euphorbiaceae > Mercurialis > Mercurialis annua. Next base: position 41,049,046 of record NC_065574.1, on the reverse strand, counting down.
TTTAAAATTTGATGAGAAAAATTACCAATTGAGGGACAAATAACTTACAAGTTTAGGGGCAAATTGTAAAATGGGGCTAATTGCCCATAATATGCAAGTTCATGACTAATTTGCCCACAAAGTTAATTTGTGTGTTAATTGCCTATTGCCTGCAAGTTGAGGGGACAAATTGCTACTTAAGTCGCACAAGAAGTAGCACATACTAGATGACACACTAGAGACTACAGCTTAGAGAGAAAGTTAAAAGGTACCGTCCTGAAAAAAAGGATTGCTAAGAATTCAAGCCTGAATAAGAAAAACTCTTATTACAGCAAGTAAATAAAAAAGCCGCTTTAGAAAAGAAATTGAAGATAACATCCGTACTTTAATTTGATCTTCGATTATTTCAATGCTTCTAAATATCCCGCACTACCAAAAACCTAAGAATCTGCCATAAATCGTAATTGTCCCTTTGGAACTATTTCCAGCCATTGCCTATAAAAATCAACAAAAGAAGCCCACGTGACAGCTTCTGAAGAATGCTACACTACACCTCTTTTGCAATCTGATAATGAATGAATAAATGAACTTGTGTTTCCTCCACCTCACACATAAAAACTTATCATTGTCACGATTAATAATCGATTTTCTAGCTAAAGAAATCAAGCGTTGGCACTTTGTTATGAAACATAACCCAAATAAAGAACTTAACTCTCGGAGAAGCGTTTGATTTCCAAATCTGAATAAAAGGAGTCTTTCAATACTCCGCAAAAATATTTCTACCCTTACTTCATCTCTAGTATTAATCATCTTTGTATTATCAACTGTAATTCCCCACTGAAAAGAAATCCAAGCAGCAGTTTCTAGTGAAAATTCTTCCGTTCTGGCCTACGGAACAGCATCCCTCACATCCTCAGTAATAGCAACATAACATACATCTTCAGTTGTAGAGTTTTGTGTCACATCTGCTGTAGAAAACTCCACAGCAGCGACTCTACTTCTGTCTTCACCAGCAGTTCTTCCATATGCAGAAAGGTTCACAACAGCAGATTGAGCAGCAGTTCGAACATCGACAGAATGGATCACTGCAGTAAACTCCACAGCAGCAGCTCAACTTCTACCTTCACCTGTAATTCGTCCATCGGAAGAATGGTTCATGGAAGCATTCCGAGCAACAGTTCGCTCATCAGCAGCATTCGCCGCTCCCTCAACAGCAACAAATTCTGACCAAAAAGAATAAAATGAAGCTGCAGCATAATTACCTTTGATTGTGTTCCATGTTACCTCGTCATGTTGATCTTGTCTTTGATTTATCCGTGAAAAATTATATTAAAAGCTCCGAATAAATCAGCTCATTACCACGAAGACGGCGCCTCCATCTCCATCCATTTATCCAAGCCTCTCTTATATTAACACGCTTCATATTTGAAAGATTATAAATGTGGGGAAAAAGAACTGAAGTCAAATCATTACCCACCCCATTATCATGCCAAAGCGATATCAAACCTCCATCTCCCACATTAGATTTAACATGGAAAATAAAAATATTCCATGCTCGCTTGTCCACACAACAAATTTTCCGAATCCCCTTACGTACATAGGAGAATTTCTTCGACTCACCAAATTGCTACTCCTCCCATCCCGTAATTGAAGAACAGTGAGATACCACCTTATACCAAAACAAGTTAAATCGATTGATACATAACCTTCAGACCCACTTAAACAAGAGACTTTGATTACAAACTCGCAGCGTGTAAATACCCAAACTACCTTTGTCAAAATCTTGGCAAATATTTGTCGAAGAAACCTTACTAATGACTCGATAAGAGATATCACCTTTCCATAGAAATCTCTTGATATATATCTCGAGCGCTAAAGACACACTAGATGGCATACTGTGAACGGACATGAAGTAAACGGGAACACTAAAAAGTACAGATTTAAAGTACCGATCTGCATGCCGGAGATAACAACGACCCTTTCCATAGAGTCAAGCGCGATTTAAATCGCTCTACTACATGATCCCATGCCCCAGGTTTGAGTTTTTGATTAGCCAACGGCAGCCCTAGATACGTAATCAGAAGGGAATCCACTTTATAACCTACCACGCACGCAACTTGCAATAGATAATTGTCATTGACATTAATTCTCATTAATAGAATTATTATGGAAGTTAATTGTCAAACCCGAGATTAGCTCATAGCATCGCAAAATGCTAGTCAAGTTCTACAAATAGACCATATCAAAAGGAAAAAAAACAAAGTGTATCATTTGCAAACTGAAGCAATGAAATTGGTTCTTGATTTTCTACAAAGCAAAAACCCCTAGTAAAACCCATATCAACTGATCTATCAAGAATAAGCTTCAATCCCTCAACCGCAATTAGAAATAAATAAGGAGAGATATGGTCTCCTTGACGAACTCCTCTCCTTAAAAAAATTGGTTCCACAAGACTACCGTTAACCAAAACTGCAGTAGTAGCTATAGACAGGCACATTGACATCCACTCCCTCTATTTTACTGGGAAGTTCATACAGCGCATCAAATCTAGTAGATAATCCTAGCTAATACTATCAAACGCCTTATGAAAATCAAGTTTTAATACAAGTAACTTCTCTTTTCTGAAGCTAGATGAATGAGCTTGTTTGTAATCATAGAACAGTCCATAATACTCATTCCTTTCAAAAAGCATGATGACTATCTGAAATAACCTTAGACAGGATGGGCGCCCATCTCAAGGATAAAGTTTCAAATAGAAAATTAAAGAAGGCATTTCCCAAACTAATTGGTCTGTAGTATTTGATGTTTGCAGATCCTACCACCTTAGGGACAAGTACCATAAAATATGTATTCATACCTTGAGGTAAAGTATTAACTCTGTGAAAATCATCAAAGAATTCAATAAAAGTCTGCTTCATAAGAGCCCAAGCACGCCTATAGAAGTAGAAATTAAAACGTCTGGTCCTGGAGCCTTCTTCCTAGTACAAGCAAATAGAGCTGCATAAATCTCATTTTCAGCAAAAGGCAGCAGTAAACCTTCAGCCTCACCCTCTGAAATGTACAATTTCAATGTTCAACACTCTAAGTGCACCCAGATGGCTAATTTCCCCTGTACTTATTTAAACATCCTTAATTCTCCTTGTAGGATAATTTTCACCCATAACCTAGGATTTTTTTATATATAAATGATTATTGAATTAATTCAACCACAAACCAGTAGAAAATAAGAAGAACCAAGAACAGATTAGCAACCTAATTTGGATTATAAAAATAGTCTATACAATGTTTTTTTGGTAGAAAACAACCAAAAAGCTCTATTGGAAGACTTCAAAGAGAATACACCTAAACCTACTTTGAATAGACCTCAAAGCAGACTGAGCCAGGCACAACACCAGAACAGCCTTAATACAAAAGCCTCAGGGCAGAGACAAAACCAGCTAAAACAGAGCCTGATACAAAAGCCTCAGGATGACTTAGCAAACCAGAAAACCAGAAAAGAAAAGTCCTAATACAAAAGCCTCAGGACCAAGAAAACAGCTAGATCAGAGCTTGATACAAAAGCCTCAGGATGAAAAGCAAAACAGATAACTAAAAGAAAGCAGAAACAACCTGTTACAAAAGCCTCAGGCTAAAACTGCAAAACTCAAAATTACAACTGCTGAATACATCTAAGGATTTCATTCAAGGTGGCGCTGGTGCTATAGCCATTGAACTTGTCCAACAGGATATTTCTGATTCTTCTCACAATAGTACTACTATAACTAGTTTCTTTCAAAAAAAATTTCCTATTCCTGACATTCCACAAAGCATAAACCACAGAAGCAAATGTCACTCTTCTGATGTTAGCCAAAATGTTTTTACCAGTTGCTTTCCTGCAGAACCAACTAACCATCCTTCTCCAAGTCTCAATCTTCTCGGTAGTTCTGCAGATGGGTAAGAAAATCCTCCAAACTTCAACTGCCATGTCACACTCAAAAAAACAGTGCTCAATAGTTTCAATCCCATTAGTACATTGGACACAATCATTATAAGGGGTGATTCCCCAGTTTTTCAGCTTGTCTTTAGTTCTCAATCTTCTCTTCAGAGCCAGCCAGAGAATAAAGTTGTGCCTGGGAATAGAGTTCTTCCCCCACAATATTTTAATCCAAGGAGGGCAAGAATGATGCTCTTTGTAGACATTCCAAGTTTTGCTCACTGAAAACTTATCATGATTCATGACCTTCCAATCAATTTTATCTTCAATATTAGGACTTATCTTGTAATTCTGTATGTGATTCCAGGCTTCCTCAAAAGCCTCATCAATTGGGTCAGGAAACTCTCAAGTTCCATTCCTCCAAAGGTCTGCAACTTTGGTGTTTCTGGGGATGTCAGTATCTCTGATTTTAACCCTGGGAAAAGTCTCCATCATAGTGCTCCTCTGGATCCAAGGATCATACCAGAACTCAGTTCTAGCTCCATTGCCCATTTTGTAGTCTATAACTTGTCTGGCTTCAGTTCTGATTCTCAAAATGCCTCTCTAGATCCAGCTAGACTTATCATTGCTGCTGATTCCCCAAAAGCTCCTTCTTTTAATTTTATTATTCTTTATCCATTTAACCCACAAGGACTCAGGTCTGTTGTGAAATTACCAGATATGCTTGGTGATAGCAGCTTTGTTCCAGGTATGAATGTTCTTCACTCCAAGACCTCCTTCTGCTTTCAGCATACAGACTTCAGTCCAAGAGACCATAGCTTTATGATTAGCATCATCTTTCCCAGACCACAGGAATCTAGAACAGACTTTCTGAATTTCTTTACACACACTCTTAGGAAGGATGAGAATTGAAGCCCAAAAGATGTGCATGCTCATCAACAGTGAATTGATCAATTGAATTCTCCCTGCATAAGATAGAGCCCTACTTGTCCAGCTATGAATCCTGCTAGTTATCTTAGTAATAATACCTTTACAATCATCTTCATTAAGCCTTGAAGCAATCAAGGGGATACCTAAGTATCTCATAGGAAGTTGACCTTCTTTAAAGCCCAAACAGTTCAGCATCTCCCTTTTCATATCAACATCAACATTACAACAGAACAATTGACTCTTATTGACATTAACATTAAGCCCAGACACAGAATTGAAATAAGAAAGCTTATCTTTAAGGTACTTGACAGAAGACATATCACCATGACTGAATAACAAAAGGTCATCAGCAAAAATTAGGTGGTTCAGCTTAAGGAAGATGCAACCAACATGATATCTAAACTCATTGCTATCCCTAGAAAGATGTTTAGAGAGGTAGTCCATGCATAGAACAAAGATAAGTGGGGACATAGGATCCCCTTGCCTCAACCCTTTAGAAGACCTAAAATTCTCACCCTCTTTACCATTCCATAAAACAGTAAAGCTAGGGGTTGTAATGCAGTTCATAACCAAAGTAATGAAATTCTCAGGGAAGTTGAGGCCTATAAGCATTTCTTCAATAAAGTCCCAAGAAATAGAATCATAGGCTTTCCTAAGGTCAATTTTTAAAAGACATCTTGGAACCATTGTTTCTATGATAATTTTTAACTAACTCATGAGCAAGCATAATGTTATGAGCAATAGATCTCCTAGGAACAAATGCAAATTGGTTTTGGGATATTAATCTAATCAACAAAGGACTAAGTCTAGCAGAAATGACTTTGGTAATAACTTTGTATATCACATTACAGCAAGCTATTGGTCTGAAGTCACCGAGAGACTCATCATTAATACTTTTAGGGATAACAGTAATAGCAGTTCTGTTAATGAGATTAAGAATTTTACCATTAATAAAAGCTTCCTTGACAGCTTTGGTAAGGTCCTTTCTGATAACATCCCAAGTAGTTTTAAAGAAGAAGCTGTTGAAGCCATCAGGGCCAACAGCTTTATCAGAGCCAATAGTAAACACTACTTGCTTCACCTCTTCCTCAGTAACCTCCCTGATTAAACTATTTCCCTCCTCCTCAGTAACTTTGTCAGTCTCACTGTAGGAACTGTAGTCAATGTGTCTTCTGTCATTATCCTTATTGCTGAAAAGGTCTTTATAGTACCTTGTCATCTCTTTATGAATATCCTCAGCAGAGTTAATAATATCCCCATTATCCAACTTCAGAACAGGAATGCTATTTCTGATGTTTCTTTGCTTGATGGAATTATGGAAGTACTTGGTGTTAGCATCACCAAGGTTAAGCCAGGTGATTCTAGACTTTTGCTTAGCAAAACTTTCCTCACATCTTAAGAGGTATCTAAGATGAATAGACATAGCTTTTTCTTCACAGATGAGATGCTCCTCCATAGGATCCAGCTGTAAGTCCTTTTGCAGATTCTCTAGCCTTTCTCTTTGCTTAATAACCCTCTGGGAAATGTCAGAGTAATATTTCTTGTTGAGCTTGGCCAGTCTATAGCTTATAGCTTTTAACTTTTTCACAATCTTAAACATAGTGTAGCCACTTAAGTCTTTGTTCCATTCTTGATTAACAATATCAATAAACTTTGGATTAGTTGTCCAGTAATTGAAGAATCTAAACCTCTTGATATGCTTCTCATTGCTACTGTTCTGCAACTTCACCAAAATTCGATTGTGGTCTGATATACCACAAGGAAGGGCTTCATAAAAAGAATTATGTAAATTGTTACTCAACTCTCCATTAGCTAAAGCTCTATCCAATTTTCTTTAAATTCTCTCAACTCCTATTTGATTATTATTCCGGGTATACTTGCAACCAATATTCCTGATCTCAGGCACTGTGCATGAATTTGAAAAAAAGTGGTAGTTCGTGCATAAAAATGAGAAAATTTAAACTACGTGATTAAAATGAGAAAACGTGTAAAGTTCGTGATTTTTTTTGACATTAATCCTAAATACAATTCAAAACAAGACTTTCTAACTTCTTATAGTCATTTATGAAAACTCGATTGTTTCTAACCTTCTAATAATCCCAAAGGCAATAGAACCAAATAGTAATCCAAAGATCCCGATATTATTTGCCCGCTAAACTTGATCATTGTAAAAAAAATTGATCAATAGACCAAGGAGCCACCCAATTAATATTACTCAAACCCACAATCATATACAAAATTTTCCAAGCAAAGTGATAGTGAAGGATAATGTGCATTACCCATTTCCGGTTTCAAACAAATTGAACAGTTCAAATTAGTCTCATGAACATTTCCTTGCCTAGCTAAAGACTGTTTAGAAGTGATATGATCTCTGAACAAAAACCAAGCAAAAAATCTCATCTGCGAAGGAATCTTTGTATTCCAAACCAGCTTAAACAAATTAGTGTTGGATTGTCTTCTTGAAGGAGTTGAATTCCAAAGAAATTGCACCATTCAACGAGAAGAATAAACTGAATTTTTTAGGCATTTGAATATGTCAACCGAATTCACTAGGCATTTGAATATGTCAACCGAATTCATAATTAATGACGAATTACTTATCTGATGCAATAAGAAATAAAGGGCACCATTTTCTCCAATTCGTAGCCGAGTAGACCAGTTAAAGGTGGAGAACTGATATAGCTCCACATTGAAGACATCGCAGGCAAGAATATCATAAAATCTTGAAAGTTTGAAAAGACCATTAAATTGGAATTGCAGCTTCTCGTTTTCAGACCAATGATCTTTCCAAAAGCGAGTCTGGCTGCCCTTGCCCAAATTAATCGACACTGAAGCAATGAACAAATTCCAAGATGAACCATTCTTCACACAAGAAGCTAAAATTTCTCTCCAAAGGTGGGGCATCTCCCTCTACATTACTAAAAACAATATTAAAACAAATGAACTAAAGAAGAGATGCGTGTAACAACTGAATACCATAGAGAGTTGTTGTTTTCATTCAATAACTTTCAAACCCACATGAAAAATAAACATTAGATCAAGAGACTTTGCTGAAATAGGTGCCACTAGATGCACCAGATCAAAGCAAAAGTCTTATGCATTTTTCTAAAGAAACAACAACCGATTGAGGAATATACAAGTTACATAGGTACTAGACAAGAAGGCTACTTAGGACGGATTTCACCAAAGTCAGACAACCCGCATGAGATAATAATTTACCCTTTAAATAGGAAAGTAGGACCGAGAAATTACGAACCACAGGATCCCAAAACTTTGCATTAATCGACTTGAAAGATAATGACATGCCTAACTAAGTAATAGGTATTGATTCTATCTTACAATTAAGAATGATGGTAGCCGATGACGAATCCAATTGTAGATTTTTTTGGAAATTAAATTGAAGACCCAAAACCAATTTGAAGTACCGCAAAATACGCAACAAGTTTCAGATTGTTTCCATGTCATTAGGAATGAATAATAGTGTGTCATCAGCAAATTGTAACATAGAAAGTGATTCATCATTGTCATGACCCAAATCCGGGGACTGTGACCGGCGCTAGGGAATGGAAGTGTTGACTCCGAAACCCGCAGCAATCCTAACATTCATAATACAACCCATACATTTATCAATATAGAAAAGTGCTCAGGAAAAACCGAGAGTCTAACAACATTTTATCATAACCAATGTAGCAGTAATAATACTCGGCATCAACCCGAGTTTCCCAAACATGCATAACAATACGTCCATATAAGGACAATATACAAATACATAACCAACATAGTCTCAGACATACCTGATCATACATATACAATACTAGACGACTATTGCAGTCAAGAATTTAAAAATGTTTGACTAAACATAAATAAAAATGAAATAACCTTCAAGTAGAAAAGTTTGGAAGGTAATAACGCCCACAAATACTAATACTTGAAAGTGGGAAAAATAACAGAGGTTAGATAAAATTAAGTGAGTTCATATTATTATATATAATTAGTAGGTTAAAACCATTCAAAAATATTTGATAGCCGTTACAGATTATAAATGGAACCCTAAGCCATAATCCGAGTAACCTCAATATCATACTCAAATATATCATTAATCCAATAGGTCTTGGTATCGAGAGCGGAGCTCCCACTGACCGCACTTAACCCACAAATTAGGGTGCCGAGTTACTCTATCAATACGGGTCTCGAGAGTAGAGCTCCACCGAGTTACCATAAACTACATATATGGATCCAATACCAACTCATATATCTTTACCCAATCATAACTGATGCACACACAGTCCTATTATCGCCTAATAGGAAAGCACGTTTCAATATATTCATATCAGTTATAAAATATTTCTCAAATATTATATAATATATATAAGAAAATATATAAGTTACTTAATAAAATTAAATAATAACATAAACTCACAACACGAGATCACTAATCCATTACTCCACCATGCTTTGTACGCCATGATCCGACTTTGTCGCTCGAGTAGTAGAGGGGTCTAGGAAATAACAATAAATTAATACACAATTGCAATAACGTCCAGCCTAAGTCTAGATGATTCTAGACAAAACTCCAAACAACCACATAGTATAAACAACCCATAACAAGTAAATCAATATTTAATTAATTAACCAAATTGATACATATTCCATCAAACAATTGCATTTGGATTTTAGTCGTCGTCCATGGTTTTAAAGTCAATTTCCGGAAAATCCCCTTTTTAATTTAATGGTTATAATAAAAATAATCACTAATCATAATTAAATATCGAGTTGGCCGAGTTCTCAAAACTTCCACGCCTAACGCTAAAATTGGGAGACTAAAGTCCATCCCGCAATAATCATGAGTAAAATATAAATACAATTTCTTGTAAACGCGAAAAATACATTTAAAATATAGTGTTATTGTCTCACTTGAAGACAAAGGCGCACAACATCTCCCTAAGCTCAAGCCAAGCCATCTATAAACTCAACAACTCATGTGAGTAGCTCAATAATCATGCTAAAGACTCTACACATCAACCATATCATGTAGATCACATGGCACCAAATAATCTCAACTTAATTTAGCAATACCCAAGCTAAATCATGCACACTTATCAACCAAAATAAACAATGATGAGCCAAGAAATCCACATATAACATGCAAAATATGATATTTAGCATGTGAATCTAACCATTTATCAAAAAAAGTATCATACCAATCTCTACACCATGTAACAAAACCCAACTCAATAAATCATCCAAATTAATAATCCAGGATCACAAGGTTTACCTCTTGAAAGTTCTCCAAGCTAGAACACAAGATTGGAGGCAAAACACCCAAAAAGCTCCATAGTTCCACAATGAAGTTGAATAAAACACTCACACTTTGCCAAACCCAAGAGAATAAGGTCTAGAAGAGGAAAAACCAATGGATTTCAAAATTCAAAGTTCCATTTGGCCCAAGAGTGGGAGTAGAGATCTTGAGAAAGTGTTTTAATGATGTGTTAGAGAGAATTAATATTTTGGGAGAGTTAGGGGGTGAGAAGGCGAATGAGGAAGTGGCCAATTTACAGAAACCCATTTTCTCAAACATGATGTCCGGTCAGACCAAGTGATAGAACTGCTAGTAGTTCGTTCGGACCACTCTTGGTCCGATCGGACTAAGCTTTCAAAAAACTCCCGGCCAACAAGACCACCTTGGGTCCGGTCGAACCACCTTGGGTTTGAACGGAACAAGCTTAAAAAGGTTAGAAGTTTCACTTCCCGTCCCGAAAAAATACCAAAATATTGAGGTACCAGCCAAACAAAAGCTCGAACACATTAAACACAATTCAAAACATAAATACGGGCGAACATAGTACTCTGAACTAGCTCGGTTACATCGAGAAACTAGTTGGAAGAAAACAACAAAACTGGTATGAAACCTAATAAATACTATAAGATCCATGTTTCATACTCAATTAAAACTAATAGGATACTTAAGTATCGAACCTCAAAATTCTCCCAAGTGATAATTCTATCGCTACACAATCCAGAATAAGTCGGAAATACAATAAAAGCATGTCGAAAATGTACGGGGCATTACATTATCCTCCCGTTAGGATAATTCGTCCTCGAACTAACAAGAAGTCACCAAATCAACAAAACCTCTAACATACCATAAGGATAAAGAAATATGTTATAACTACCCGTTATGAACTACATTCTTAATAAACGATTTATAATTAGATTAATTCTTCAAAGAGCTATAACCACCAATATTCCTCATCAAATACCCCATTATCAGAGTATTTATGATCACCAAAAGACAAGTACTTGGGTGAACTAAGAATATGTCTAGGTAAAATGTATTCCTCATATTATTTAATTAGCCTTGTAAAACGGGTCAGCTCATGTCGGCTAGTCTCTCCTATTTATAACGCACATAACACTCAAAACAGAAAACTAATAATGAACACCCTTACCAACATCGGTCTATCCGACATAATATCAACCCAAAATAATATTGTCAAAAAGAAACATTAGTATGAACAATTAACACATTTGAAAAGTTCTCTAAGTTTAATACCAAAATATAACTTTTCAAAAACACTCGAAATTATTAACAAGTATTGTTTATGAACTAGCACCAAGTAAAAGACAATGTTTTGACTCATAAAACATCATCTGAGTCTTTATGTTCTCAAATTAAGATTCAAACCATATAAAAAAACTCTTCAAACAATTTAAATCCAAGAGTTTCTAACTCGATAAACGTGAATGAAATTAGTAACACGAATTAGAGATTATGATTTTAGCAGTATAGATTCGTAATCAAAACATCTAATTGCAATCCCAGGAATGCCTCAAAAAAATTTAATTCAGTTGATTAATGATTCAACAAATTATTTTCTAGGATATATACTTCTATAGCTTTTAATAAAACTCAATATTGCTTATTCCCTTTGTTATACACAATTAAACCAAACTTTCAAAAATCTTTATTACAAGACGTGCAAGGCTTCCGCCTAAAGAAAACGACATATAAAAGAAGTTTCAAATAAGACTTAGTGTAAATCTTCATTTCGTCAAGTTCTTACGTTTTTAAAACGTTCGAATGCAGTTACGAGTTATGAAATCATTCCTTTAATTTCAATTATCATAAACAAAACTGTTGATAGAAAACCTCTCTTAATTTATATATCTTATATTTTAATCTAGTTACACATAAATTTTAGAAAATAATATTTTCTCGTAAAACCAAGCATCTCAACAAATTACCTTTTCGTTCATAAGAACATATTATTTTAAAAAAATTCTTTCTTCTGGCAAAGATTTCATCTCTAAACCGGATCACCCCATTAAAATTTCACTTTTCAAAAATTTAATTTACAAAGACACGTACTCAAGTACAGTTTTAAACTAAACATTTGCAACGTTAGACACAATTTGATGAAATTTAGTAACCAAGCCAAAACTTTTAACAAAATTTCTTCATGATAAATAAAACTTATGTCAAAAGCATTCAAATTCTGAATTTCTAGTTATGCTACGAGTTTTTAAAACCACTTATGAATATTTATCTTTGTCAGTGATATGCACTAGGTCAATCATATTTGACCATGTATTGACTTCATCATTTTTGTTATTGATTAATTGGCACTTTTATTATCATTTTATATTATGATTAAATGCTTGAATGATTAATTCTTCCCGATGGAACACCACAAAATCCAAAGGTCCCACATTGCTGAACAGAGAAAGGCTACGTGGAAAAGCCTAGAAAAGGGCATTTTCACTCATATATTTGATATGCATTTATCACAAAAAAAAAATCAATATCCCACTGACTTTAGCATCAGAGTAAATTAGGGGCACAAAGTTCACCCTCTTATCTTTTCCCCTCTTTTATTTTATACAGGAGATCCAACATAGTCACGAGCCCATCAAATAGATCAAATCTCACCGCATCTCCGAATCCATCACTTGGCGTCGTCTATGGGAACTCTGTTTCCAATACAAATTTAGTGATTTTATTCTGTTTTAAAAAATTAATTAAAAAATTAACTAATTATAGATCCCACAATGACAAAAACCAAGAAATACCCACCATACCCCCACAACAAAGGAAAAAGGCCCTCCCAACCAAGACATCCGGGAAACTCCCAACAATATACCATGTACCCCAGCAGCTACCTAACAAACGAGACAGTCGTCACCCATCCAATTCCAAGGGTTTGGAACACCCGAATACAGTTAAGGGGAAGCTCTAACCCAACCCAGCAGGAGGTGAATAACCAGACCCTTGATGGAAATTTGAAGCAGTTTCATTTGAACATAGCTACGGTAACTGAGGAAGCCACCAGCATGCTGAGATCCCGAGCACCGAGAGAGGGGGGGGACCAAAAAGGACTAAGAAGAAGAAGGGGGAACCGTCGGCGGCGATGGAACCGAACCTTTTAAAATCGGGAAAGACACTAGCGAAAAAGGAACGGAAGAAGATATAGCCGATCACGCAAATAAAGAGAAGGAGCCAACATAAACCCCACCAAGATTGATAAGGAGGAGACAGTCGGAGATAGCAACAAAAGGAGTTGATATGATGAAATATACATATTAATAGCCAAAGCCATGAAGTCAGCAATGATGATAAAGAAAGGGAACATATCAGTACCAGGAGCCTAACACGGGGAAAATCACCACTGGTAGCGAACATTTTATTAAAGAAACTATTGAAAAGGTTCAAGATGCCCAAGTTTGATAATTGTGACGGAGCTAGATGTCTAGAGAACCATGTGACCAAGTTCTACAACAAAATGGTCCTCATAGACGTTAAAGATGCCATACTCTACAAGATGTTTCCTACCACCCTTAGCAAAACGGCGCAGTGATGGTTCAACGGTTTAGAGACGGGAACGATCCATACCTTGAAACAGCTGAACAAAGAGTTCATAATGAGGTTCTTCATGGACATCCCACCCAAAATAAGTTCGAAAGAACTCTACAGGTGTAAACAAGGAGAGGGATAAATATTGAGAGCATACATAGAGAGATTCAACAATGAGGCACTGAGAATTGAGGGTTTGAAAAATGACAAGGTTGTGCATGCACTAAAAAAGTGTAATAACTCGTATTTCTAAAAGCCACGTGTAAAGATTTTTATTAGTCGGGAATATATAAATTAAATTTAAGCGTAAATTTAATTTATAAATATCTCTAAACATATATCGTAATAATTAGAGTTTAAAATTTAAATTGGGGATTTAAATTTTAACCAAGGGATATGAACGGGGCTAGTAAACGGAAAATACGACTTGGCGTCGTATATGGAAATATATTAATAATTAATATATCAATATACATCTCTAAATGGAGAGTTTAAGATTTCGGACAAAACCCCGAAATTAAAATGTCGAAACTCGGAAAGTTCGACGAGTTATGGACGAATATAAGTTAAGATATATATATATATTAAAAATAAAAAAAAATAAAAAAAAGGAGAGGCGGTGTTGTTTGGCGGCAATTAAGGAAAATTGTCCACTTTAGTCCCTAAACTTTTACTTTAATTAGTTTTCAATTATAAATTAATTAAATATTATTCGTTAGTCCAAATTAAAATAAAATAATTTATAAATTCTGAGCGAATAATTTTGGTGTTAATATTCGCGGAATAATTTGACGAAGCTACCATCAAATTTTTATGAAATTTGGACATAGTAATTTTAATTAAGCAGGACTGATTTGGACCTAATAAATCTTTGGAGATTTATTAAAAATAAAATATAAGTCGGATGCGAATAAAAACTATATTTTTATTCGTTTTATATTTTATTGGATTTTTGGGTAAAGTTTGACGGAATTTGGAATTAGTCTCCGTTTAAAATACGGACAACTAATTAAAATCAGAGTTAAAGTGCATGATTGAATTAGTACCAAATGGTACTTTAGCCAAATCATATTCCTATAAATAGGAACAGAGGGGGACGCACAAACTCATGTCATTTGTATAAGTGAGGTGCTTGCTAGTTATAGCAAGCCGAGACCGGCGCGGCGCAATCCATTTCGCGATTCCGACTCCGATTCTTCAACGAATCCAGTAATAATCGAGGTATTAATCTCGTGTACGATGTTTATTACGATATATATTAATTATATATTCGATATTAAACGGTAAACGTATCGAATCAATCGCGTACGTATCGATTCGACGTTTTAATTATAGAATTGAATTGTTTAGGTTGTGATTAAATATTCGGAGCGGGAAAAATCAATCAAGCACGTCGGAGAGTGGCTCGGGAATGAAATCCCGGTGCCTGCACGTGTGCACGACCGTGCATAGACAGTGCACGAACTTGCACAGGCAGTGCACGAACGTGCACAGACCAAGGCAGCGCACGAACGTGCACAGGCCGTGCACGAACGTGCACTGGCCAAGGCAGTGCACGGACGTGTAGTCCGACTCCGACAGGGTCTTTTCATGCGGCGAATCCGAGGGGACTTCGTCTAGTAGGACGGTGTGTTTACCGTCAGTTAGAAAATGTTTAAAGGTGAACATATTAAAATGATATAAGTCTATACCAAGAGTGGTATTATATATTGAACGAGAAGTTCAATATTGAGATTAGTTTATGTGTTTGTTTATAGAGTTGTCTATAAACAGAAATGGTATTAGAGTCTATCGTTTATACGATAGGACTAGAGTTAGAAATTCAATGTCTAATGTGTTTTGTCATTTGAATTTTAATTAGATCCGACGAGTGGTCGATCTAGCGAGCCAAACACCAACGTGTTTGACTGACAAGCTTGTTTGGAGCTTATGTTTTTGAAAATGGGGACTACAGTACTGTGAGTTTTACTTTGTGGTTTTTACTTTTGAATATTTACATTTAAACTATTTTAAATAACAAATCGTACTAGTATAACTTAACCATGAAAGATCCATTGGAACGAGCTTCCTATTGGTTGTTAATAGGACTGTGTGATCACCAGTAGTGTTTCTCGATACGAGCCTATGTCTGAAATAGAGGTCAGTTAATGTCATTGGGCGTTGGAAGTGCTAGCGACCCTGACTTAACAATCTGAGACAGCAGTAACGGTTACGGTCACAGGTAGTACTGTGATGGCAGTTTCACGGTTACGGTCCAGACACCCGGCTTAGACGGCAGTGATTCAGTTCACGGTCTAAGGCCTATATTGTGTAGGTTGAGACCCATACAATAGTTCGTCTTGTAGGGTTTCATCTGGATCGACTAATTGGTAATATTTTACATATATAAATGTTTATGTATTTGCGATTTGAATATTCAATTGTAAAATTGTGTAGACTTGCTCAGAAATATTTATATTTTTGACCCTCCCCAATGTTTACCTTTCAGGTAATCGAGTACGAGGTCTGACTTCCACAATAATTCCGGAAGTCAATGTCAGCCATACCTCTAGAGCTGCAAGTAGTCGGGTACTGGGAAGTCTGTCTTTTTATTTACAGCAGTTCAAACTTATTTTGATGTACTCTGATTTGAACTACTGTATATGTATATGATTGAAAAGATGCGTGTTTTCTAAAATGCTAGGACCAGGTGTTTGAGTGACACACTGGTTTCATGATTTTAGCATTTTAGGACTGTATTGAAAATAGAGCAAGTACGTCATATGAGATTGATGTTTGCGCTCTGATTTCTTGAAATACAATGGGGTTTTACGAACCCAGTTTTCAGAAATGTGTTTTCGTTAAACGAGAGAAATGTTTTAACGATGTTTTTTGAAAACTGATCATACGTGATGTATGGTCTGGATTTGCGAAAAATTTATAAAGGTTTTTAGGCTTGCTACGGGTTTCGGAGAAACCACTCCCATTCCCTAGCGCCGGTCGCGATCCATAAATTTGGGTCGTGACAAACTTGGTATCAGAGCAATAGTTCTTGGACTCGAGAATTTAAAAACATTGCTGATACATGGAAATAAAGTATGGGGTAGATGTCATAGGTACTCATAGAAACTACTGCAGCACATAGGATTCCAGTCATGTCTCCTGCATATATTCTTATGTTTCATAGGTTCTCAGCCATCCCTTTTGGGATATAAGACTGCAATATACGCATGCGAGTCGTCTAGACAATTCGATAACGATGCTTGAATATCAAGCATGGAAATAACGTGAAGACATTGTCGAAGTCATTCGACAGTAGTACAAGGAGACGATTGACAGAAGAAGTACGAATTCAGAGAAGTGGAGTAGTTGTGGAGGAAATCTTACTGGTTACAGAGTTTAAGGTCAGGAGGAAACTTACAAAAAAAAAACAAATGATATAACCTATTATGGTTATTCATTTAAATGATTTTAAAAGCATAATTGTGCCTAGACATGAGACGTCATTACCCTATGCACAATTATGCAGATGTTTAAAAAGTGAGTTTTAAAACAAATTGTTTTAAAACGCCGGCAAATGATTAAAATGTTTTAAACAGATTTGTTTTATTGTATGTATTCCTAGACCAGAACTCTGTAACAAAAGTAAATACTCGAGATCAAGTAGTAAGCGATTCTCGAGGGGGTAACAGAAGCATATAAGAGTAAAAGTTGGAGAATACATTTGTGACTAGGAAAGCATTATAGTTAAACGAATTACAACTTGTATTGGATAGATATATATATCCGAGTTACGACAAGTTAAGGATAAGAATATCCTCAAACAAGGTGTTTAGGGAATTGTACCCTGAGACACTAGGAGTAAGAAAGGAGAGATAGAACCTACTAATCGAGCAGTGATTAAGACGTTAGAGATACGTGATTTTATTTCACTAGCAATTAGTATAACTTGAGTTTAGGAAGACTCAAGACAAGTGAAAGACACACAATTCAAAGTGTAGTTGATAAAGATAGTGTATTGATGATGCAAGTTTCAGATGATGTCTGAAAACCGACAGGGTGTAGTAAAACCCTGATATCTTTTAATTGGACCGTTGGATCGGTTTGATTTTGGAATATGATATTCCTAAGACGGTTACCTAGAGATTAACCGTTGTGATCGTCGAATGGAGAGGTAGACAATACTTGTTTTTGAGACTAACGATGGGAAACTTGCATGAATTTTGGTAGTGAGCCAAAAGTGCAAGTGATGAAATTATGAATTATAGAGTTTAATTAACTTAGGATTATCAATGTAAGCTCCATATATATGTAAATTAATTTGAAAACTGTTGTGAAACAGTGGTTTCAAATTGTGAAAATTCTGATAACCGGACCTTGTGACTATAAAGTCTTGGCTGTCTGGTGCGGAATATACATGTAGAGTACATGTATTCTGAATGTCGGGCCTGAAATATTTAAAGTATGGCCGACCAAAAGTGGAAAATGTGAAACAGATGTTTTATTTTTAATATGAATGTTTTGAAAACGGAGCGAGAAGTTGATAGTCAGTTAATTAAATGTAGTAGTGGCTATAGAGCATTGAGAATGACTCTTAGCTGTGAGCGAGAAGGCTATAGATAGAAAGCTAAGAGGTAATACTTAGCTGTTATCAGACCAAAAATGTATGGTCTTAAGGTTATGCATCAGAATGAACGAAAGATTCTGAGTAAGCCATAGTTTGAGGTAAATGACATGTTAAGAGTAGAAATATCCGGATATCAAGATAAGAGCTCCACGATAATAAAAGGAAAAAGACTGTAGACCTGTGAAGGGACACAGCCGATAGTAAATCTATATGAGAAGATAAAGAGGTAATATAGAAAATAACGTCGTATGAAACGAGTTACGATAAAATAGGCGTATTGTGACTGACATGTATCGATATTGTGTGTAACATGGAAATGTTTTATCGAAATGTATGATTGTTAGTTTGACTTTACCGAGCTATGATATAAGTAAAGTCATTAATTTAGGCTCAATTGAAATTGAGATAAGGTACACTGATGGTGAAAGTATCAATAGTAGACACAATTATAGGAGTGCAAAAGAGTATTGCACAAAGAGAGATAGAGAAGTATAATAGAAATACGCCTCACACGTTTGTTAAACGTGGAAACAAAAGAAGTTAAACTAAAGCCTACCATGAAGGTAGTATAAGTTAAATTCGATAAGTGGATTTGCAGAACGTAGTATGAGTACTACTAGTTCTGATGTGGACATGGAATGAGCGAACACTTCAGCTGTTCTTATGAGATATATAAGAACAGGGAGTTAAGCTACTCCTATATTATTTTTGGAAGTGTGTTAATGGACAATGAGTCCGTGTGACTAATAAAGAAAGGAGACGCACAATGTGTGCGAGTAGTGTTATAAATTCTGAGAAAACGTCAGAATTAAGTTAAGATTTCCAAATATAAGTGACAATTTGGAAACACTAGAAATCTTATATGATATGTAGTTGATCTAAGAAAGATCGATGTGGTTAATAAGTGAAGGTAACCAGCGTGGTTATAGAAATTAGTAAATTTCTTGAATTTCGCAAAGTATTGCGAATGACGGTTGCAAGATTTTTTTTTTAAAATTTATGCACCAGTAATAAGAGTTAACCCATGAAAGGGGTGAAAGTTGATTAGGCAAATCAACAGAAAGTATGTTTTGAGGATTTAAAGGAATGACTGACTAGTGTACAAGACTTGTAACAGTTATAGTACACTGAGTATTAAAGAATCAAGTAAAGATATGTTATGATATATAACATAATCGAGTTATAGAAAATGTTCCTCGATGACTGAGAAAGCACGAGGTAAATTGTCAATAATGATTAGGAATTGACAATAGTTATAGTCGCACTAAAAGTCGAAAGACACTAATAGTGTGATATAAAGTGCGAACTAATTACGAGATAAGAGATATTGTGATAGAAGTTGAGATACACTACTTGTAGGATATGTGTACATTACCTACGAACTAAAAGTCAATGGATGTTGATTTTTTAGACAGGAAAATATGCTTGGTAAGTAAAACCAAAAGATTATGATATTAGAAGAATATCAATAGAGATCCTACAACCTAACTGTAAAGAGAAAGTTAGTGAGTTGTATATCAGAGTAGCGCAGTGGAAGTGTGGAGGTTTGCAGAAATTATATGCATACTACAATACTGTGCTAGCGACCATTAAGTAAGACATTCAAATTTTGAATAGTCAAGTATTAGACGTAAGGTCTCAAACCTTGGAATTCTATTGGCTCAACCAGAATGAGACCAATATGAAGTGATTAATTCAGAGGGAGTCCAAACTAGAAATACTCAATTAGAGTATGTAATGAGTATTGATACGCAAAAAAAAGTTTGAGATTTCAGTATTGTTGATGACATACTGAAACAGGACGATTGATTGTGTGAACCAGACATGCATAGTCTGAGTATCACATAAAATGTTTTGTCTTAGTACCACGAAGAGGTACTATAGGGCTATGAAAGTGTATCTGTAGAATAATATGACAAGGATGGTAGTAAATGTCTAAAGGACTAGTAAGTCAAACTGGAATGCAGTGACTATACTGAATTTGGCAATTATTGCCAGAATTAAAATGGAAATGAGAAGAGATGTCGAAGGATTTATAGTCACAATACCTAAGTATTAGGAAAGTTTTGACTCAATGTAAATGGTGGTGGATAGAATGATGAAGATCATGCGTTTCATACTTTCAAAACTTTGCAAATAACAGCAAGTTGATGAGAGTTAAAACGATAAAGGTGAAGTCTATGGACGACTAAAACTTGTGACAAGTTTTAGATCAGTAAACAGACAGTAGTATCGTTTGTTCACTTAAGAAACAAACGACTTAAAGGGGTAAACCCAATACTAAGAGTATACACACCTTAAGTATATGAAAGACTATAGAGTTAGAGAACTCATAGAGTAATGCTATCAGAAAGCATTATGAGATCAAAGCAATTGATCTCCTGTGTGTTAAGAGAAGTGAAGAAAAAGAGACGATATAAGACATGATTTGACAAAGATACAAATCATGTGTATACATACGAGTGAACAGTGAAAAGGTTTACACTTTGTTGACAGACGAAGGACACCGATCCAAAGAGAAAGCGTAATTGAGAGGTTAAGAAGATACGATAAAGAGTATAACTTAGGTTATAACAAAAAGTGGAGTGTTAACTCGAAGTCATGATGAATCGTGACATATAAGGAAATTGCATAAAGATGCAACCGACGAGCTAGCGTCGTGACAAGTATTCCGTATATCATACACGAATACTGTAAGGATGAAGTTTAGAATCTACCTCTGGTTGAAATAAGCTTATGCAACGTAAAGCATAAGGAATAAGGTATAAAGCATGCTAAGGATTAATAAAGTTATGTGGCAAAGATTTTAAATTCGAGGATGAATTTTTATAAGGAGGGAGAATATAATAACCCGTATTTCTAAAAGCCACGTGTAAAGATTTTTATTAGTCGGGAATATATAAATTAAATTTAAGTGTAAATTTAATTTATAAATATCTCTAAACATATATCGTAATAATTGGAGTTTAAAATTTAAATCGGGGATTTAAATTTTAACCAAGGGATATGAACGAGGCTAATAAACGGAAAATACGACTTGGCGTCGTATATGGAAATATATTAATAATTAATATATCAATATACATCTCTAAATGGAGAGTTTAAGATTTCGGACAAAACCCCAAAATTAAAATATCGAAACTCGGAAAGCTCGACGAGTTATGAACGAATATAAGTTAAGATATATATATTAAAAATAAATAAAAAAGAAAAAAAAAGGAGAGGCGGTGTCGTTTGGCGGCAATTAAGGAAAATTGTCCACTTTAGTTCCTAAACTTTTACTTTAATTAGTTTTCAATTATAAACTAATTAAATATTATTTGTTAGTTCAAATTAAAATAAAATAATTTATAAGTCCCGAGCGAATAATTTTGGTGTTAATATTCGCGGAATAATTTGACGAAGCTACCGTCAAATTTTTATGAAATTTGGACATAATAATTTTAATTAAGCGGAACTGATTTGGACCTAATAAATCTTTGGAGATTTATTAAAAATAAAATATAAGTCGGATGCGAATAAAAATTATATTTTTATTCGTTTTATATTTTTTTGGATTTTTGGGTAAAGTTTGACGGAATTTGGAATTAGTCTCCGTTTAAAATACAGACGACTAATTAAAATCAGAGTTAAAGTGCATGATTGAGATAATACCAGATGGTACTTTAGCCAAATCATATTCCTATTTAGGAACAGAAGGGGACGCACAAACTCACCTCATTTGTATAAGTGAGGTACTTGCTAGTTATAGCAAGCCGAGACCGGCGCGGCGCGATCCATTTCGCGATTCCGACTTCGATTCTTCAACGAATCCAGTAATAATCAAGGTATTAATCTCGTATAAGATGTTTATTTCGATATATATTAATTATATATTCGATATTAAACGGTAAACGTATCGAATCGATCGCGTACGTATCGATTCGACGTTTTAATTATAGAATTGAATTGTTTAGGTTGTGATTAAATATTCGAAGCGGGAAAAATCAATCAAGCACGTCGGAAAGTGGCTCGGGAATGAAATCCCGGTGCCTGCACGTGTGCACGACCGTGCATAGGCAGTGCACGAACGTGCACAGGCAGTGCACGAACGTGCACAGGCCGTGCACGAACGTGCAGTGGCCAAGGCAGTGCACGAACGTGCACAGGCAGTGCACGAACGTGCACAGGCAGTGCACGAACGTGCACAGGCAGTGCACGAACGTGCACTGGCCAAGGCAGTGCACGAACGTGCACAGGCAGTGCACGGACGTGTAGTCCGACTCCGACGGGGTCTTTTCATGCGGCGAATCCGAGGGGACTTCGTCTAGTAGGACGGTGTGTTTACCGTTAGTTAATAAATGTTTAAAGGTGAACATATTAAAATGATATAAGTCTATACCAAGAGTGGTATTATATATTGAACGAGAAGTTCAATATTGAGATTAGTTTATGTGTTTGTTTATAGAGTTGTCTATAAACAGAAATGGTATTTGAGTCTATCGTTTATACGATAGGACTAGAGTTAGAAATTCAATGTCTAATGTGTTTTGACATTTGAATTTTAATTAGATCCGACGAGTGGTCGATCTAGCGAGCCAAACACCAACGTGTTTGACTGACAAGCTTGTTTGGAGCTTATGTTTTTGAAAATGGGGACGACAATACTGTGAGTTTTACTTTGTGGTTTTTACTTTTGAATATTTACATTTAAACTGTTTTAAATAACAAATCACACTAATATAACTTAACCATGAAAGATCCATTGGAACGAGCTTCCTATTAGTTGTCAATAGGACTGTGTGATCACCAGTAGTGTTTCTCGATACGAGCCTGTGTCTGAAATAGAGGTCAGTCAATGTCATTGGGCGTTGGAAGTGCTAGCGACCCTGACTTAACAATCTGAGACGGCAGTAACGGTTACGGTCACAGGCAGTACTGTGATGGCAGTTTCACGGTTACGGTCCAGACACCCGGCTTAGACGGCAGTGATTCAGTTCACGGTCTAAGGCCTATATGTGTAGGTTGAGACCCATACAATAGTTTGTCTTGTAGGGTTTCATCTGGATCGACTAATTGGTAATATTTTACATATACAAATGTTTATGTATTTGCGATTTGAATATTAAATTGTAAAATTGTGTAGACTCACTCAGAAATATTTATATTTCTGACCCTCCCCAATGTTTACCTTTCAGGTAATCGAGTACGAGGTCTGACTTCCACAATAATTCCGGAAGTCAATGTCAGCCATACCTCTAGAGCTGCAAGTAGTCGGGTACTGGGAAGTCTGTCTTTTTATTTACAGCAGTTCAAACTTATTTTGATGTACTCTGATTTGAACTACTGTATATGTATATGCTTGAAAAGATGCGTGTTTTCTAAAATGCTAGGACCAGGTGTTTGAGTGACACACTGGTTTCATGATTTTAGCATTTTAGGACTGTATTGAAAATAGAGCAAGTACGTCATATGAGATTGATGTTTGCGCTCTGATTTCTTGAAATACAATGGGGTTTTACGAACCCAGTTTTCAGAAATGTGTTTTCGTTAAACGAGAGAAATGTTTTAACGATGTTTTCTGAAAACTGATCATACGTGATGTATGGTCTGGATTTGCGAAAAATTTATAAAGGTTTTTAGGCTTGCTACGGGTTTCGGAGCAACCACTCCCATTCCCTAGCGCCGGTCGCGATCCATAAATTTGGGTCGTGACAAAAAGGGTACCCAGATGGGTGTGTTAGGAAACAAGCTAAACTCAAAGAAGCCTAAGACTTACCAAGAGGTCATGGTAGTAGCACAAAAGTATATATATGTGGATGATGGAAGGTGGCAGAAAAACATGGCTGTATCAATGAATGAAGAGAAGACGGGGTCTTCGCAAAGACAAACGTCCCACTCGCAAAGAGATTACCCCACAGTCATCAAAACATTAGACGATACTCTCCGTATGAAGACTCTAGCCATTGGAGGAATGATAATAGGTACACCTGAGGGGACTATAGAAGCGGGAGATACGACAATCAAATTGAGGTGTTCACTTCACTCAACACCAACAGAGCTAACGTACTGATTTGGGTCAAAGAAAACCGATCCTCGAAGACCTGGCCGTTGATTGGCAGTTTTTATCATTTTATATTAATGATTAAAATACTTGAATGATTAATTCTTTCTAAGGTCATCAAGTATGTGACTTGATAGTAGAACCCTTAGGTTATATAAAAGAATTATATTCCATCTATCCCTAGTCTTAATAGAACATTGAGACTAGTATGATGTTGACTGATGATTATGTTTTACGAATCATGTATATGAGATATTAAGTCAAATCATAGGTGCTATTTGAGAAATAAGGCACTGGATGACCCACTATGAGAATACTAAATAGATCACTGTCATAAGTAATTCTCATTACAGTTCTATTAGTATAATCCTTAGACCTTGAAATCATCATGGATTTTTACATAGATATTTCATATTTTGATACAGTCTTACATTATCTTTAACAGGATAATGGAATAGATTGTCATTGGATATGAAAGTAACTATGTGAGAAATGTGAGTGACTGAGAAGGAATTTGTCCCTCATTTATTTGAGTAAGATATCTATGGGCCCTTAAAGAAGATAGACTGAAGGAAATGCATGGCCATGCTAAATGAATTGATAAGGAGTTATCATTTTCAGTCTACTTAGAATCAGGAAACTAATGATTGAATATTATAAGGATGACAGGACTATGCCTTATATTCAATCTGGATATCGAGAGACAAAGGGATTAAAATATTATTTGAAATGGTTAAATCGGATTGTCGATATTTGTATAACTTGGGTAGTCATAATGTCTTGCTAGAGGCCATTTAGGACTTATGGGCTGAAATAGGGATTTCGGGCCTACTGCCAACGTTATGTGAACCTACATGGTCGCACACTAAGAACAAGCCCAAAATAGTTATGGGTTGTACAAGCCCAATGTGATTAAGTGATTAATTATATATATATATATATATATATATATTACGAATTATATATATATATATATATATATATATATATATATTAATAAATATATATTAATTCAAAATTTAAGGATAAGTGTTTTGCTTAATTTATTATTTTTGAAGATAATAAATATAATAATTAATATATATGGATGATTATCAAAAAGGAGTTTTTGATAAATATAAACTTGTAAGAGTTGCAATGAGATTGAAATACGAATTTATCTCAAACCCTAGTGTTGTTGTATGACTATAAATACACATTAAGGAATGGGTTTGAGGATCACGAAATTCATTATTCACTAAATCACTAAAATTCGAAATTGCTTGTGAAGCAATAGTGCTAGCACACAATCACTAGTTTTGCCTAAGGTCTGTTCGTGTGGATACTCGTAGAGTACGCATTCTTTTGGAGGGGTTTCTGATCCGAGGCCAGGTATCAGCAAAGTGAACCACCTCCTTCCTTCCTACATTGTTGTTGAATTCGACATACAAGTAAGTATTAGTTTTGTTGTTAATCTATTTATTCGAATTACATGGATCTTGGTTTGGAATTTAGATAAATTTTTTGAAATTCTGCCGCGTTATGAACCTAGAAAACCCAACACATAGAGCCAACATGAAGGATGAAAGCAGGTACTTCAAATTCCACGAAGACTATGGGCATGACATGGAGGAACGTTACAACATAAAGAAAGAAATAGAAAAGCTAATTTAATCATGGTCTTTGAGGAAGTTTGCGCACTAAAAGGAGAAAAAAGATTAGCAGAATAAAGAAGCATATAAAGGAACAAAGACGAAAGAAGAAAAAACAAAGAAGAAGGAAGTATAGGAATCATCAACGTAATCATAGGGGGATGAACACTGAGAGCCACCCGAAAGAGATCTATGGCAGAAATCATGCAGAATTCCAAAAGGACCAGAGGGGAGTCGAGCGCTGCGAGTATCATCACCTTCATACCAGAGGATGGAACGCATGTACAACACCCACATAATGATGCACTGGTAATAGAGGGAATAATCATCAACTATCTAGTGATTTGGTCGATGAGGGAAGTGCTGATGACTTGGGAAGTGTAAAGAGGAATTTGTGAGAATTGGGTAATCTTAAACATTGCCCAACGCTTATCGTCGGCCCAGGTGGGACACCCATCCAGCCAAAAGGCCTAGCATATCTAATCCTAAAGTTTGACAAAGGAGAAGAAACAGTGAAAGAAATCAAAACTCATTTTAGCATAGTCGACATGCCATTCGCATACAATAGAATACTGGGAAGACTGTTTCACTATGATTCTAGAGCAATCACCAGCATTCGGTACTTTACTATGAAGATACCAACTGCAAGAGGAATAATTAATGTCAAAGGAGATCAAAAGGTGGCAGCAAGGTGCTACTTGGTGGAAATTGAAGAAACAAAAGAGGAGACAAAGGAAAACACAGAGGAAGAATGAAAAAGATGAGGCAAGAAGAAATCAAAGGAGAAAGAACCCTAAAGCAAGAGGATTAGAAGGCAAAGTAGAATAGGAAGTAGGTATGATAGCCATTATAACGATTGTTAAAGAGAAATATATGAAAAGCACTTCCTAGAAAATAACAAAGAAAGCAACATAAGTAGAGACATAGGAGAAAACCACTACGCGGCTATGACCTTTGAGCATGTCCGGGCCCGGTCCCTCAACTACAGCAAATAAGAAGAAAATAATATAACGTCAACAAACGACAACAAAAGGGATACACTCCCCAAATAAGGTAATGACCAAAACATGTGAGAAACATTTCTCTTAAGATAACGGCCAAAACAGACGATTAACATTTCTCATATGGTAATGGCCAAAACATATCAGAAACATTTCTCAAAAGGCAACGGCCAAAACATACAAGAAGCATTCTGATAAGGCAATGACAAAAAATAAAAACCAGAGCATAGGACAACTCTCACAAAAGCAAAGTGCAAGAAGAAACATCCAACACAAAAGCAAACAAGCAAGAGAAGGAAAGGGAACGTCGGCAAAGAAACAACATCAAAAAACAACAAGATACATAAGGGAGAACTAACATCTTTATTACATTAAAAAAGCAAAGGTGAGGCATAAATAGGGGCCACGCTCCCTCACCTAAAAAAAACACAACAAAAAAAGAAATGCGCAGCAATACTTGCGCTACATCATTTTAGCTTATGAAGGAGCGCCGGTGGAACCCCTCAAGAGACGAGACACAGGACCGGAGGAAGAAGAGGCATGGACCCTCAAGGGTTGAAAAGATGGAACTCTAAGAGAAACCATTGCAAAGCGATAATAGCAACATCCGCAAAAGCAGAAGGTTCCAAAGGAATAGGATGCCTCCGCTCATTTTAAGCCGATAAACACTTGCCCCTAAAATGACCCAAGTCAACCTGCAAAAAGGATACATCCGTCCCTAGATGGGTCTAGAGGATGGTCGAGCGTACATGCCGACGGTAATGCTGGAACATGAAAGGAACAACCTCAATATAGTTCATTAGTTGCTCCTCAATCGCTTGAAAAGTCAACTCAATATGTTCCTTCTCACCAACGGCTTCACTCCTATTAAGTTGAGCATTATTCAGCGCCTTCTCCGTATCCATAAAGAGATCATCCCGGACATGAGCAGACTTTTGGAGCTCCTCCACCTTCTTGCTACGAAGGTCAAGCTACTTCTCCAAAGAACAAGGAAGGGTAGTCTTATCATGAAGGTTGGCCTTCAATCAGCATTAGCAACCTTAAGGGGCGCAATCTCCTTCCCCTTGCCTCCGAGAAAACTCTTGAATCCTCTCTAGGACCTTAGACATTTTCTCCAGATGAGCGTTAAGATTCGAATGACAATCAATCCAATGGGATAGTTGGGCATTCTCAACGTCCAATCGGCGGACACCATCTAAAACACGAAGGGTCTGGGAAAAGAGGGAACGACTGACATCTTTCCCAGACATGCTGTCATAGGGAGACGCATGAATATGACTCCTGAAGAAGTGGTTCAGAGAAGAACGAACATGACCAGCATCCAAAGAAGACCCCTTCGGCAAGATGTAGAAACCTCTATCTACGGGACTCCCTTGAGAACCAAGAGGGATCGAGTAGTATCTCGCTTAACACGCTGCTCAAGAGATTCAAAATCCGGAAGAGAGGTAGCCTGGTACTTTTTGTCTTTTCTCCTATAAGATAATATCAAAGAAGCAGCAGTGGCGGTAGAAATGGAATTAGCGACCGAATCGGTAACCACTAAGGAAAAAGCAAGAGCAAAAGAACTGGGAGGCATAATAGAGAGAAACGAAGAAAGAGAAGTGGCAGTAGTGGAGGAGGAAGTACTGACTAGGGGAGTAAAGGGAGTACATGGGCATTCCAGCATCAGAAGAGACATGATAACGACGTCATCATCACTGAACAAATCATCATCTATGGCATCAAAAAATTTCTTTGCCATTTTAGTGAAAAGAAAATGCTAAAAGAAAGGAAGCAGAGAATAAATAAGAAGAAAATAGTTGGGAGTTGTGAAAAGGAAAACAAGGAAATAACAGTCAAGGGCTATTTATAAGAAGAAAGGAAAAGAAGGCGCAAATCAAAAGACAATGGTTCAAAAACCAAGATTACAAAACAATAAAGTACACAGAGGAAGGCAGAAGATGACAAAAATAAATAATAAATGAACGAGGAAAGAAATTGAAAAGACAATCTTTAATACATCACAAAGACAATCCCAAGAAACGAGGCGACGTGGGCAAGTAACTGTTAAAGACAAGGAGATAATACAGGCGCTCGATCCCCAAGAAAATTAAAACACGGTGAGAAGAAAAACAACTTCATGGAAATAGAAAGCGGAGTATAAATACCGCCACAAGCAAAAAGGGAAAACACTAGAAAGAAGAAGCAAAAACAAATGAAGGCCTCCCCTTATGGAACGAATAAAAGAATCGGGTTGCTTTCCCATATCTTAAAGGTCACTTTCGGGTTGGAGTAACATCCAAACCCCGAATAACCTACAAGATTCGAGAAACAGTAGCTTGAAAGAAAAAGGTCAGAAAAAACACCTCAATAACAAGTCGAATTGAGAGGCCACTCCATAAAAACGCATGAAAGAATCTGGTTTATTTTTACCATTCTCGGAGATAACAGAGGAGCGGAGTGAAACTCTGAAAGATCGGTTATCTCCGAGAACGGGGAGAGAAACCTGATTCCTAAGATGCCGACGACATATCCCTCGAGCGACATTCCACATTCGAAAGCATGATAAACAGTTAGCGGAAAAAGGGAAAAGAAAACGCGAACGACGCTCAAGCTCTTGTGAAGGTTCGAAAATATCCCCAGGTGTGGACATATTTTAAAGTAGTAAATGCACCAGGAACTCAAACAAACGGTAAAGTCAAGAAGGAACCATATGCTACGACCATTAAATAATTCATCAAAAGAGACTTAGGCATACACACCTAACCGACGTAAATTGGGGGAGATTAATGATGGAACACTACAAAATCCAAAAGTACCACATCGATGAAAAGAGAAAGGCCACACAGATTGTCTATAAAAGGGTACGGTTTTACTCCTTTATTTGATATGCACTTATTACCATAAAATCAATATCCCACTGACTTTAGCCTCAAAGTGAATTATGGTCCCAAATCCCAAAGTTCACCCTCTTTTCGTTTCCCCTTATTTATATTATACAAAAAATTCGGCATAGTCACGAACCCATCAAACAAGATCAAATCTCACTGCTTCTCTAGATCCATCACTTCCTAAGGTCATCAAGTATGCGACTTGATAGTAGAACCTTTAGAATTAATAAAGAATTATATTCAAATCTATCCCTAATTTTAATAGTACATTAAGTCTAGTATGATGTTGACTAGTGATTATGTTTTATTAATCATATATTTGAGTTATTAAGTCAAATCATAGGTGTCATTTATGAAATAAAGCACTAGATGACTCATCATGAGAATACTACATAGATCACTGTCATAAGTACTTCTCATTATAGTAATATTAAAACCAATCCTTTGACCTTGAAATCACCATGGATTTCTACATAGCTATTTTGTATTTGGATACATTCTGACATTATCTTTAATAGGATAATGTAATAGATTGTTGTTGGATATGAAAGTAATTATGTAAGAAATGTGAGTGAAATAGAGGTATTTTTTTCCCTCATTTATTTGAATAAGATATATGTAGGGGGTTTGAAAAGAAGACTGAAGGAAATGCATGGTCATGATAGATGAATTGATAAAGAGTTATCATATTCAGTATACTTAGAATCAAGAAACTAATGACTGAATAATATATGGATGACAATTTTTTTGGTCTTATATTCAATCTATATCGTGAGACAAAAGGATCAAAATATTATTATATAAGGTTAAGTCGGATAATCGATATTCATATGAATTGGATAGTCATAATGTATTGCTAAAGGCCACTTATGACTTGTGGGTCGAAATAGGAATTTCGGGCCAACTGCCGACGTTTTATGAACCTACAAGATCGCATAATAAAAACACGCCCAAAATAAATAATGGATTTTACAACCCAATAGACATACGTGATTATATATAGATATACTAATGCCGGTTTACGTGTTCCACACGTGGCTCGTTGTGTGACTCGTCAAATAAGTACATTCATTATAAATTAGAAAATTATATTTATGTCTTATTAATAACTATTTCTATAATCGCAAATTGTCTTTAAATATAAAATATCAAATAATTATTAAAATATTAGTTAATTATTAATAATTTATCTTACTTATAGAGAATATAAATAGAAAAATATCAAATAATAATTAAATTATAAATT
Organism: Mercurialis annua; assembly: GCF_937616625.2. Taxonomy (NCBI): domain Eukaryota; kingdom Viridiplantae; phylum Streptophyta; class Magnoliopsida; order Malpighiales; family Euphorbiaceae; genus Mercurialis; species Mercurialis annua. Next base: position 41,017,976 of record NC_065574.1, on the reverse strand, counting down.
TTTTATAAGTAATTTATCTTAATTAGAATTGTAGATGATTAAATAATAATTAAAATAAGACTTATTGAATAAAGTAGTGTATTTTAGTTAGTACTCTATCAATTATCTTAACATAGTATTAATTGTCAGTAGCTTATTTGAATTAGTACTCTAACTCCAATAGTTATCTGAATAGATTTTTAATTAATAATTATATTTAATAAACTAAATAAAAGGATATTAATGTAAATGTGCGTGTCCCCTCCTTTCCCCCCCTCCCCCATCCGTACTTTTATATATATAATTATAAATTAACTAAATTTTGAATTTAATTTAAAGGATAAGAGTTGACCTTAAAGTATTATCTTTTGATATAAATAATTAATATATATGTGTAATTATCAAAAAGAGTTTTGAAATACTTAAACTTAAAAGAGTTATAAAAATGGAGTGTTTTAATAGGATTTGAACACATGTACTTGACACAAACCCTAATTGTATTTTATGTTTATAAATACACACTTAAATTTAGGATTTGAGGTATGTGTTTTCGAAATTAAACACAAGAGATTCAAAAAATGATAAACATATTAAATTCGTAATTTCTTTGAGAATCAATAGTGCTAGCACACAAGCACTTGTTTAAAGGAGAAGCTTTTCGTGTGGATAATCGTAGAGAATGCCTTCTTTTGGAGGCGTTTCTGATGTGAGGCAAGATATCACCAAAGTGAATCACCTCTCTTCCTTTCTAAATTCTTATTGTGTTCGAAATCCGGTTAGTTTTATATTTACAACTATATATATTTGCCTATTACATCGATCTTGTTTTGGGTTTTTGATAATTTTTTTTGAAATTTCGCTGCATTATGAACCTAGAAAATCCTACAATCTTCACGTTTAAAAAAAACAAAAATGACAATAGTTTTTCCCAAAATCAACTAACATTTTTAAATTCACTTTCGGATATTAAATTGAACGTTTTGAAGGCGATAAAAACGTAAATTACTAAAACATTTTATAGGTTAAATCATCTCGATCCAGATCTTAATAATACATCATCGGGAGAAGTGAAAAACTTCACGCTTCCATCTCAAAATTAGACTCATAAATCACTATTTAGAATTCAAATGTGTCAACATGAAAAGATGCTCGCCATCCGGAATTAACGACAAAAGGTTTAGAATTTCATAAACCTTTTTAAAACCAGAATGGAGTATAACTTCACTGCAAGAAGTTATCTCAATGTAACTAATCAAATTCCTTCATAAATGCTCAAATACTAAAATTCAAAATAACAATGAAAAAAAAATATCGAGTTTATAATTTGAATTTAAAATATATTTTATCCTCGGATTCTAAGGAATTGTCTCAATTAATAATAAGATTAGAGATATTGAAATTTAATATATCGTACAAAATCAAATAACATTTCTAACACATATCTCAAATCGACATCCGCCAGGTTTTCAACACTTACTCAAGGTATCCCAATAGTCAAACATACTTAATCGTAGAATTGCTTAGAAAATCTGTACTTCCATCAAAACCAATAACAAATTTTCAATCCTTTTCTCCTACCGCAAGGTAAATTAGGAATCATTCTTACATAAATCTCATCTAAGAGACCATTAAAACATGGATTAAAGACCTAGGAACCCTTAGCCAAGTCCAGATCCATATACAACTCTCACCAATAGTATAAACTTGCATCACCAAGACGAGTAGAAGTCAACTCATATTACAACATACTTAGAGAACAATTATTTTATGAATTTCACAATTCTAGTCCTCTCAAATACCACACGATCACGTCTCATCACATAAATTCACAGCATGTTGCGTTAAGCATCTGCCAGACTATCTATTCGCCGCACAATCAAACATGTTATCATAAAGCATAACAAACCATTATCGTAAGATAAGACACCACATTAACATGTAGCAATTTCTTATGCAAATAAATCACCGATTTTGTTGTTATGTCTCGCATAATACGTTAAAATTATGTTTAACCTTTTATTAAAATAAAATATGCTTATCAATCGTAAGAGATTTCAAGTTTAAGCAAAACTCACTTTTCACAATAACTCACATTTATAGTTGAGGATCATCCTCAAACTTATCATTCAACAAGCCAAAATGGCTAAAAATCAAATGCTTAAATTTGAATTTAAAGACCTTTCTCAAAACATCAAGTTTGTTATGTTTCCACATAAAAATCTTTCTTTTCAAAGTCTTGCTTTTCTACCAAAATTGTTTTGCAAAATTTCTAAAGGATGTCATGTTTTATTAATGAAAGTTCATACCTCAATTCACGACTCTGACACATTTAGATTTAGGAGCATAGTCCCATGCTAAACTATAAAAGCATCACAAAATGTCAACAACCCATATCCTTTTGGAGTCATACTACCACTATTTCATACTCAACTAGGATTAACACAGTCAAAATTCAACAACATCTGTCAAATAAACTCAATTCATATGACCAACAAATCATAATGGTCTCTATTGAGTTCACATTCGAGTTCATCACGTTTTCTATAGAGTCCATGTCTGAGTACCCCCTATTTTTCAAAAACCAAAACCTTTTATTGCAGTGCGTGAATTAAAGAAATGGAGCATACAAAACAAATTTGGTCAAACTATAACATATGACCCACGGTCGTACACCCTTTGTGTCCTTGATCGCAATATTATGCCAAGATCCCAATAAAAACCAACACGAATATCAAAATAATTATAGATAAATCAATTCTTAATATATTGATTGAAATAATGCAAAGCAAATACTCTCGTAACGCTGCAATCATAATGCTACATCAAGCCTATATAACCCACTTAACAAACACATTTAAACTTCTCACATAACTAATTGTTCAACGCACCATGGTGAACACATGACCATAAGTTAAGTCACACGGTACCACACTTATTATAACGTGA